>NC_067301.1:6150000-6457500 GCF_020740795.1 Apus apus
AACTGGCCCTGGTGGTGCATCTCTTACTGGATGGCTTGGCATGTTCAGGGAGGGGTGGAAAGATAGGCCTGTGGCAGTAGGAAGGATCTGCAGGGAGGGGTGTCTAGTGTTTAGTTTGGCACCATGTAGGGACCAGTTAAGGGAATCCCCTTTGTCTGCATTTTGCTCATAAGCAACCTTGAACCTGTAAGACAGGCTCCAGCCCACTGAGGATTGTGTGCAGGGTCTTTATGTAAGCTGACTGCAGTCTCCTAGGGATTTTACCAAAAATACATTTTGGCTTGCAAATTCCAAGTTTTTGAAGACTTAGGGAATCTTCTCCATTTCCCAGAATTCTGATTTCCTGTAGACTCATTAGTGTTGAACCAATGCTTTTTCATGTCTAAGTTCTTTGTATATGCATTCTTTTCAGATGTATTAAACATAAAGTATCTTCACAAGCCTGCCTGAGGGTAGTTATTTCCCTTACCTTTCTCTTGAGTGGGAAGGACTCGTGAATATGGCTTTTATCCCTTCTGTGCCCCACTCTCTGCCTTGCAAGTTAGCTTGGATTTTTTCTTAATGCTTAATCCTGTCAGTTCATGTTGTCCCTCATCTCTGCTTCTGGCCTCAGTTTTGTCAAGATCACCCTGATCTGCTGTGTTTTTGTTGTCATACCTAAGAGAGGGCTTGGTGGCCCTGCACAAAGGAAATACTTGTGCATGTTCCCAAGTATTAAAAGTTAGCTTTTGAGGCTTATTTGGCTCATGCACCTCTTCTGTCAAGAGGCTAGACTTTGTGGAAGTTTCCTGTTCCCTGCTCATGGGCAGACAGCAAAAACCCTGAAGAGACAAATGGCATCATGCCTAGCTTCCTCCCAAAAATGCACAGGACTTAATATGTCTTTTTGTTAATTCTCCAAAGAAACAGTGAAGTCTTACACTGTTAATGCATGATGGATTCAAACTGGAGCACAGAAAGTTCCACCTCAACATGAGGAAGAACTTCTTTCCTTTGAGGGCTACAGAGCACTGGAACAGGCTCCCCAGAGAGGTTGTGGAGTCTCCTTCTCTGGAGACTTGCAAGACCTGTCTGGATGCCCTTCTGAGTGAGCTGCCCTAGTTTTGGTCCTGCTGTAGCAGGTGGGTTGGACTTGGATCTTCTGACGTCCCTTCCAAGCCCTGACATTCTGTGATTCTGTGATTAAAACACATTCCAAAGAGCCTTGTTAAAGGTCACTTTTATTTTAAGAAACTGACTTGTGGGTGCTGTAATATGAAAGGTTAGTGTAAAATGTGTGCTTTTTATGTTTCATAGTGATGACTGCTGCTGTTCAACTTTGCAGTTAAGGTTTTAATTGCTGTCTTCTATGGGGTGCTCCCAGTTTAAAGTACTGCTGGGACTTAACCATGCTTGGTGACAGCTGAGTGTTGGTGGCTGGGTTGTGTGCTTACAGCAGACTGAAAAGGGCTTCTGCACCTTCTAATAGCTAACCCTGATTCATATGTCTAAAGCCAGCAGCAAGACTGGTGACCAAGGGATTGCCTGCCTGAAACCAGGCAGAGGTCTGAAGTGGAGGGAGAACCCCTTAGGACTTCTGCTTTAAGTCTCAGGATTCCCTCCAGAGCCAAGTTTAACCTCATGGCACTGATTTACCAAAACAGATGTTATTGCTTAGCCAAGTGGACCTTCAAGAAAGGACTGGCATAGGTCACTGCTGGAAGAGGTATCCAAAGGGACCAGATAGCTACAGGCAACCCCCACGTGCATCCTTTTCAAGAGTGGTGCTGCTTTCTTCCTCTCAGTGTTGCATTAGCTTGGCAAAAAAATTTTCTGACGGCACCATGAATGTGCTAAGACATAGCTGTCCCAGTCCAGAGAGAGGAAGAGATGCTGGAGTTGGTTAAACAAGCTCAGCATGATCACTGTGCCCTTTCTCTGGAGCTCAGCAGTGAGGTCTCTCTCAAACTGGGTGTGAGATGTGCACTTCGTTGCCAGATTGCACAAGCCTAAGAGCACCTTGGTGACTGTCTCCCTGTGTGAAGGCATGCCAAACAGGGCAAAAGCAGACAAGCCACCACTTTCTTCCCCTTCTGGGAGTGCTATTTTCAGGTAGCAGGTTGGAAAGCAAAGATCTTGGAGGGAGGTGGAAATACTTAGTATTTCCCTTGGTATTAGTCTGGCAATCCAGTGTGTGGTATGAACTGGGATTGCCTCACATTGCAACTTTCACAACAGAGGACTGGCCTGTCTGAAGATGCATCCACAGCACAGTGCTGTTTTCCTTCACCCATGAAGATTCTTGAGGAACCTGTAGTAGCTCACTAGCACCAAAGTGCATAAGGTCTGGGCTGGGTTCTTAACCAACTGCTACACCTGTTGATGATGTCCCTTGTGAAGGGCCAAAATCTCTGATGGGAAGGTATGTGAGAATCATATTAAAATTGCTCCAAGGACTGAAGGCTGCATGGAAACTGAGCAGCTTGTTTCAACAGCTGGGGTGGACAGCAATTTCTTACTGCAATCTTAGGGTTGTTCACTTAGCTCTTACATTAAACAGCCACCTCCCCTGCATAAGGACCAGGCTGGTGAATGGTGTTTGTTGGTTGCCTCTCGTGTGAAACTCTTGTTCCTAGTGCTAAGTCAAGTTTTGCTTAAAAGCAGGTTGTGAGCAGAGCTCCTGCTTCTCTTGGCTACTGGAAACAAGCATCTCCGTGTCTACCTGCTGCTTGTCTCTGAAGCAGTGATCATGTCCTTTCCCTGCCTTGGTGGTATGTTCTCACACCATCCTTCACATTAGCCCAGTTGAGCTGTACAGGGAGACAATTACATTCCCTAATTGCACAGAAATGTAACAGTCAAGATTCTGTGAACCTGCAGGATACTTTCCTGTTGATCTGGTGGGCTCTACTGACTGTTTTCCATGGTCAAGCTTATGTCAAAATGACTACGAGGGAGGAGGTAGGAGGGAAGATTTGGCACAGAGGGTTAGGGAGGAGGTGGGAGCATGCACAGAGTGACCAGTTCAGCTGTATCAGGTAAATACATGTATGCAAAAAAAGACACAAAAAGCCAGTTTGTTTTCTCATTGTCCTGTTGTCAATAGTTGAAATATGGAAACTGAGGACTGTTGGCTAAATAGGTAAGTATTGAATGTGGGGAGAAGTCCTCCCTCTCTTCTAAGTGACATACTTGCATCAGAAATCTAAAACAAGAATTTGGACTCCAGGACTGGGGGGAAGAGATGCTCCAGGGCAGCAGTTGCTTTTCTGAGCAGGAGATAACTTGAAGCACACTTAAGCTCAGTCCTTGCCTTGCTGAATTAGGTAATTATGTGGAAATTTCCTCTGTGTATAAGCTGATCTAACTAACCCTACTGATTCTGTAGCTGCTGGTGCAAACATGGTCTCTGCATGGCTCCTGTAATTCAGACTGGTGCTAAAATTGTGTTAAACTAGTCTTTTTTTCTCTCCAAACTTCCCTGTTACGTGCCTTCAGAAACATGTTGGAGATGTGAACTTTATCTTGCTCTCCTGTCCCTGCTTTCCTGGGGGCAATGGGAAATGATATTCAGCCTTTGAAAAAGTGGTGCCACTAAACAACAGCTAGAGCTGGGGTCATCTTAAGTGTTTGGGAGATGATGGAGACAGGCTGAGCTCTGCAGCCTTCCCAGGAGGGAGTTCACTTTGCTCAGCCATATTCTTCACTCCTCTCCTCAGTAACATGCTAGTTCTTGCCATCAGCCTTGTGCGTTGTTACTTACCTAGGTGTGGCCCTTACTAAACAAAGGGTAGGGTATGGTGTGATTTGATTTGGTGATGTGTCCTCTCTCAGGAGCTTTTTGGAGCAACTGCATGTTTACCAGCACCACTGAGTCACCCAAGCTCTTCAGCAGTTTGTTTCATGGCAGTGCCCAAACTGTGGTACACCACTGGGCTAGTGCTGCCCCGTGCCTGAAAGGCTTTCTGAGCAGTGTGCTATCTCATCTGACCTGGGATGGTCCTCTTTGTAGTTTACTCCCTCTGCTTGAGTTATGTCTGTCTGCTTTTCCTTTCATAAGCTGTGCCCAGAAGAGAGATTGGACAAGATGCAGCTCCTTTATTGCTAGGTGAGATCGGTGTGCAAATCTCTGAGTACTTGACATAACTTTATTTCACGTTCCAGAGTGTTTCAGAGTGTTGGATTTGTACTAGGCAAAATTTAAATGGGATATTGTCCTTCAAGCAGCTCTTAGAGTTTGGGTCTTTGGGCCCCAGCTAGAAGGGCCCCCTGGAAAGCGTGCAGTGTTGCTGTTGGGTTTGGTTTCACTTGGCAGATCTGTTCATCCTGTCTCTGCCATTTGCTGCTGCAGACACAGCTAAAAACAGGCTGATGGTTTTGGCATGTTCCCAAGAGGCAGCAATGTCCTCAGTTACTTGGCCACCATCTAGGTCTCGTTTTGCAGCTGGTAGCAGCTGCCTCCTTTTCAAAGCAGACTTTGAGTGAGATTTGCAAGAGCTGTTGTCAGAACTGCCCCCTATCCAGCCTTCCTGTTGCCTTAACTTACAGAAACCACTCACGCTCTGACCGTGCAGCTCTTCTACATGGAGTGCTTCATGGTCCTGTGCTGGGGAGGTGCAGTGCTTCACTTTTCCTTGCTGCTCATGCTCTGCTTCCTCTGAGAAGCTTCCTCACTGTTGCTTGTCTTCAACCCCCAGTCTCCTGTCTGAGGACTGCAAGTCACTGTTTGGGTGCCTGGAGACCTTCCTGCTATTGAGTAGTAAAACAAATAGAGAAGATCAAGCATGAAAGAAGAAAGTACTGCTTCAAAAACTGTAAAAAAAAAAAAATCCCTAAATTGCTTGAACTAATTAGGTCTAGCTGGTGAAAGGAGCAGGCCTCTGCTCCTGGCAGTGCCTTTCTGCTGGTTTTGTCACCTTAGGTCCTGGTGATCTGTCCTCTGTTTCATGAGCTGAATCAGTTCCTGAAACCCAGCCTGGGAAAAAGGAAACTGTGAGCAGTGAGCTGTTGGTTGGCTGGAGCTCTTCTGTGAACTCCTGCCCTAAATGACTTGTCCAGGATTATGCAAGAAACTAGTAGCTGGGCACAGGCTTGAGCTCAGTAGTGAGGTTGTCTTAACTGGAGATCCTGCTGCCCTGTCATAACCACACTGTCAGGTCCAGGACCTCCTTCCTCTTCCCTCATAAGCTGCTGTCAACTGACCAACTCCTCACTGTGCTGAGGCAAGATAAAAATATCATTTATCCTGGACTTAGACCAGGATAAAGAGCCTGGATAAAAAAGAAGCTGCCTTTAGCTGAGACAGAGGAGCCCGGATAAGGGGTGGGGGAATGAAACTCCTGTCTGATTTATGAGGACTCTCTTGAGTATAGTTTTAATATTTTTCAGACCAAGGCTTCTCAGCTTTGTTGGAGGTTAAGAGTGTGTGACAAAGCTATTTGTCTGATCACCACTAATCTAGTGGTCCCTGAAAATTAGTAAAGTCCAATACTTGAAAGGGGCCTACATCAAAGCTGGGGAGGGTCTTTTCATCAGAGAAGACAGTGGTAGGACAAGGGGTGATGGTTTTAAATTGAGAGAGGGGAGATACTAGGAAGAAATTCTTCACTCTCAGGGTGGTGAGGAACTGGGATGGGTTGCCCAGCAGGTTGTTGATGCCCCAGCCCTGGAGGTTTTTAAGGCCAGGTTGGATGAGGTTTTGTGCAGCCTGGTCTGGTGGTGGGGATCCCTGCTCATGGCAGGGGGGTTGGAACCGGATGATCTTTAAGGTCCCTTCCAACCTTTAATGATTCTATGATTCCTTAACCTCAAGGAGCTCTTGGGCCTGAATTGTGAAAGTGAGCATCCCTGCTGAGGACCAGCCTGGCTCAGCTGCTGTGTGGTGGGTGCTGGCAGGCCCACCGGGCTGCCCTCAGACCTCGCCCCTCGCCTCCTCACGCTTCAGCCCGGGTGCCTGCTGGGGTGGCTTCTGACTTGCCGTGGGGCGGTAGCCGGGCGAGCAGTTCTCAGCGCTCAGAAAATGAGGTGTTGAAGGTGGCCAAGGCCGTAGCGGTTGCGTTTCAAGCTGCCCTCTGGTGGTTTCGGACAGAGGGACCGAGATGAGCTGCGGTAGCCACGGCGGCTGCTCCGGAGCAGCCTCTGCAGCGCCCGGGGCTGAGCGGCGTGGGACACGCTGGGCTGGGCTCCGGTAGCCTCCTGGGTGCCCTGCAGTGGTGCCTGGGCCATGGATGCTGCTGCTAAAGCCTGATGAGGGACTAAACGAAGGCTTGGTATGTGCAGGGGAAGTGGCTGGGTGGTGGATGCAGGGGAACTGAAGCAGGAAAACCCAGGCTGAAGGTCTTGAAGCAGCTTCTTCGTGGGCTCTCTGGTAAGAGATGGGCTGGAGCTTTGAAGCACAGGTTTACAATCACTTTTAATCCTTTGCCATCAGTTTTGGTGCTGGGATAAACTGTATGAAAAGTATCTTATATGTATATATATATATATATGTATGAAAAGTATTTTATATCTCAAGTTCCTGACTTTTAGGCTTTATGCATGTGTGAAAAAACTTGCTTCTGTTAGCTTTGGATTTCCAGCTTCTCCTTTGTTTTGAAAAAGTCAGGACCCTGCTGAGGATGTGCTTGCTCCTCCTGTGCCTCCACTTGCATGTGAAAGATGTAGTTAAGTGTGTGAACAAACAGCCTAAACCTTACAGTTCAATGAGTGTACTGATCCCATCTGTACCTTCACTGGAGATACTGGTCAGAGCTGGATGAACACTGCAGGTGTGTGTGGTATCTCTGCTTGTTGTCTGGGTGGCTGATATTTCCCTGGTAGCAGTCACAGTGTGAGAGCTATATAAAAACGTGGAGCATCTGCAGGAGCTGTGCTGACATCCCAGCAGTGGAGGAGTCACAAGCCTTGCTGCTGCAAAGTCCAGCTCCTCTTTCCTGCATGGAAGTGATTTCTGTACAAGTCCGGGTCACTGAAGACCTGCCAACACTCAGCATGTGGGAGGGCACCAGCAGCTCTTACTTCAGGGTGATGCTGCTCACCAGAGCATACCTGTGATTTCATGGGGAGGAGATTTCTATCCCACATGTGCAGAGGAGAGTGGTTACTTCATCTATAATACAGCCCTGGAAAGACAGATGGGTAGTAAGTAGAGTGCTGCTTACATCTTCCATGAACTTAGCATGGGGTCTAGAGCCAGGGGTGTTCCCTGTCACGTAGATGTGACCTCCCTGTGCTCCCAGTGACACACTTAGAGCTAGAGGGAGCTTATCCAGGAGAAACTCGAAGCTCTTGACCCTTTCTGAGTGTTTTGGGAACATCAGATAGGTGGGGAGGTTCCCTTGCCAAGAGCTGCAGCAACAGTGAAGCATGTAGGTGTCTTGCCTCCTCCTTCATGATACTTTGCTGATTTGAAGGTGTTTCTCTTCCCATCAGGTGAGCATCTTTGAAAAGCCCTGCACCCCTGCTCTGTGGCTAGTCCTGGCTTGTATTATTTGTTTCCCAAATCTTGTCCCTCCTACCTTTCACAGTTTGAGACGTAAGAGGAACTTGAGATCCTAGCAGAGTGCAGGATGCTTTCCAGAGCTCTCCGCAGGGTGGTCTCCTAGTGTATGGTTTCTGAGTTGTTTGCCTAGCTGCCTTTCACCTGTTTGTCCCAATTCTGGGCTGTGTACCTTCCTTACATCCAGGGGTCGGTGTAGAGGGAAAAGCATTTCCTTTTAAATGCAACCATGGGCACAGAGTGGGGTTAACATGGGCAAAACCAGGAGCAGCAGGTGACAGCTGGGAGCTGGCAGTAAGTGCCTTCATGCAGTAAGTGCCTTCATGCACAAGGAGGGAACTGATGTCTTCCAAGTGAGGTAAGTGACTGCTGTGGCCCTTGAGGAATTGTTTCATCCTTCTCACCAGCCTGGCAGCTCAGCTTCTTTCTTCACACCTTGTGTGGGCTGTATGTGTGCAGTGGTGGTGCTGAGCTGTGCTGGGTGTAGAGGGGATGCTTGAGTACCTGTAGGAGCTAACAGTATGGGCAAGACTTGCCCTGTAAACGTGCTCTGGCTTCTTCCTCCTGTGGAGTGTCTGACTTGGGCGCCACTTCTAGAAACTGCTGAGGTGTTGTCCTGGCAGCCAAGAGGCTGTTGCTTGTTTCCTGTGAGGAGACACGAGGGCTGGGTCTCTGGTGTGCTCCTGCACTGACGGGGAGAGAGGAGATCTGGCCACATCTGAGCAGTGCAGCTAATCCACGTTCTGCAAAGATGAAGCAAGAGACAGAAGGGCTGGTGGACAGGAGGGGGGTCCATGATACGGTTGCATGGTCACTGCTCTCTGTTTTTATCCAAAGTTTGGTTTTAAGAGTCATTGGCTGGCCCATCCTGAAATATAACATCCCTGGCTTCATCCCAGGTGGTGACAATGTTGGCATGCTCATGTGGCTGCTGAGGTTGCCACCAACAGCTGGGGACACGTGACAACCCAGGAGGTGACTGTGGCAGATCCCTGGAGTTGTTCAGCCCTGTGTAGGAGTTGGAGCCTCCTGTGCCAGCAGAGAGTGAGCTAATGAGCATTGATTCAGCTGTGGATTTGTCCTGGCCCTGGGTCACATCCTGATAGAGGATGGGTCTGCTCAGCTCTCCAGGCGCAGCGTGTTGCTGTGCAGCAGGAAGTGGATGTTTGGAGGCTCCCACAGGGTGAGTCAGAGATGCTGTGGCCATAGCTGATGTGGTGTCACCACCTTTGCTCTCTGTCAGGATTTGCCTGTGGGAAGCCCTGAAGTTTGTCCTGTATTACCTTCAGTCTAACTTGCCAGAGTGTGTAGCAGCAATCACAGATTTCTGGTACCCAAAAATCTAGCTCAGGAGCACAAGAAGAAGCTTTTTCCATGACACTGCATTTCTCCCCTTATGTTTCCACATGAGCAGTGCATCTCTTGGAGTAAACCAGGCAGGTATTACTTCCTGTAGGCAAAGTTTTTACAGGCCTAGGGGACACTTACAGTGTGTTTCTTTGTTTTTGTTTTGTTTTAATTGGGGACAAAGAAATGAGCCCACCAGCATCTTCTGAGGATGGCCAGCAGGATGTTTTATCTGAGGCAGATAAGTCTGGACTCCTACACTGCAGCTGCTGTTGTTTCCCAAGCACCATGAATTCCTTGAGGATGCCTGGCACCTCTGGGACACCAGCAGCAGTGAAGGCTCGTGTGGATATCATAGAATCCTAGAATATGCTGAGTTGGAAGGGACCCATCAGGATCACCGAGTCCAACTCCTGTCCCTGTGTAGGGCACCCCAAGAATCACCCCATGGGCCTGAGAGCATCATCCAAAGGCTTCTTGAGCTCAGGCAGGCTTGGTGCTGTGACCACTGCCCTGGGGAGCTGGTTCCAGTGCTCAACCACCCTCTGGGGGAAAAACCTTCTCCTGATATCCAACCCCAACCTCCCCTGCTTCAGCTTCCTGCCATTTCCCCCAGTCCTGTCCCTGGTCACAGGAGGGAAGGGATCAGGACCTGCCCCATCTCTTCCCCTGGTGAGGAACCACAGGCTGCAGTGAGGTCACCCCTCAGCCTCCTCTTCTCCAGGCTGAACAATCCCAGTGACCTCAGCAGCTCCTCAGAAGACATCCCTTCCAGACCCTTCCCCATCCTCGTGGCTCTCCTCTGGACACTCTCCAGTAGCTTGATGGCCTTTTGACACGGGGGTGCCCAGCCCTGCAGGCAGTGCTCCAGGTGAGGCTGCACCAGAGCAGGGTTGTGCCCCAGGGCAGGGTTGGCCCTCCTGGCTCCACAACATATCTGCTGTGCCTGGCATGGAGAGCATCTCTGGTGCAAACTGGCATCCCTGCCATGGGAGGGACCCTGTGGGGCAGCTGGGAAGGACTGTAAGGAATCCTTCTTCCTGAGGAGGAAGGAGCAGCAGGAACCACCAGACTGAACTGACTCCAAACCCCTCTCCCTGTGCCCCTGGGGGAAGGAGGGAGAGAAACCAGGAGCAAAGGGATTTGGGAAGAAGGGAGGGGTGGGGTGAGGTGTGTGAGCCCTGCTCTGGGGGTGTCTGTGTCATGTGGGCATCAGAATAGTGTGAAATTAAACTATTATTTTTCCCCAAGTTGAATCTGTTTTGCCTATGACCAGAACTGGTGAGTGAACCCTCCTTGTCTTGACCCACGACCTCCTAGTTGGGTTTTCTCTTCCCCATCCCACAGTGGGGAGAAGGGTCTTGAGCAGCTGCCTGGTTCTTTGTTGTCAGCTGGTCCTAAACCACGATAGTTCCCCACATTTTCTTAGTATCCTCTGACCCTGATCCTCAGTTTTCTCATATATCATATATGCAAACTGGGGCACAGGAGATTCCATGTAAATGTGAGGAAAAGCTGCTTTACCGTGGGGGTGATGGAGCCCTGGGACAGGCTGCCCAGAGAGGCTGGGGAGTCTCCTCTGGAGACTTTCAAACCCACTCGGACACCTTCCTGTGGGATGTGCTCTGGGTGACCCTGCTCTGGCAGGGGGGTTGGACTAGATGATCTTTCGAGGTCCCTTCCAACCCCTAAGATCCTGTGATCTTCTGCAATTGTTCCCTTTCCATCTATCCATCTTTCCACAGCTTGTCTCTTCTTCCCCTGCCTCCATTTTGCCTTCAGTTCTTTTGAGCTGCCTCTTCTTAGGTTCCCTCTTCCCCAGAGGGAGAGCTCATTTATGGAGTAATGTGAAGAGGTGCTGGCAAGTAACATCAGGAGATGGAGCTGAGCAGCAGATCCCACGTGCCAAAGCCTTTTTACAGACATCACAGCAGGCTGTAGGACCTACCAAGGGTTGTGCCCCTGATTCCTGTGGGGTCATGTATCCTTGAAGCTTTTAGGAGGGTGAAAACCTGCTGCCAAAGCTGGGCTGGCCTTGCTGCAGCCCCTTGAGCAGGTGTGGGGAGAGCTGGCTGCTTGCTCTGGGTTACAGGGAGACTTGTACCCCCCTGTCTTGGGGGGGTTAAGCAACACCAGCTCTTCAGGCTTTCCCGGGGGCTGAGAGTTGGTGCTGTTGTGATTGTTTTGGTTTGGTTTTTTTAAATATGACACTCTAGAGCCTTTTCCAAGAGGCAAAGCAAAAGTTATTAGTGTTACGTTTGCTCAACCTTAACTACAGCTGAACAAACTTTGTTTTCCCTCCTTAGGAATTATTATTTGGGTGAAAATTAAAACGGTTTACTTGTTAGTGCCATTACGTGGTATCATGTGCTTTTCTTTCTTTCCTTTTTCTATTTCCTATTCTTCACGATCCTGAAGATCATGGGCAGCAGGCCTGTGTGGCTCCATCCAGCCCACGTTCTTTTCAATTGAGCTAGCAGCCAAGGTGACTTGGGAGCGTGGTGGAAATGTTAAGCCCCTTTCCTTTGAACCTGCTGATTTTAAAAAATGAAAATATTATTCCAAAAAAAAGTTATTAACCACTTCTGCACACAGGAGAAACAGATGTCAGGCAGGTGGCATCCTTGCTTTTGTGGGATGTGGCCACCTTAGCTGTTTGGGGTGGGTTTTCAGGCTTCTGGCATGTAGGTGCAGACCCCCTGCCTCTGATGGATGCTGTCTTGGCCCAAGACACGTTATCTCCAGAGCTGGGGTCTCATCAGCAGGATGCTTTGCAGGGTCGTGGTCCACCCCCTTGCCTTGACTCCACTGCAGAGCGTCAGTGGCTGAGAAGTGACCAAAGAGACCAGTCTTGGCCAGATTACAGAGGGTTTGGGCAATTTTGGGCACCACCATATCAGAAGGCCATCAAGCTACTGGAGAGTGTCCAGAGGAGAGCCACGAGGATGGGGAAGGGTCTGGAAGGGATGTCTTCTGAGGAGCTGCTGAGGTCACTGGGATTGTTCAGCCTGGAGAAGAGGAGGCTGAGGGGTGACCTCACTGCAGCCTGTGGTTCCTCACCAGGGGAAGAGATGGGGCAGGTCCTGATCTTTTCCCTCCTGTGACCAGGGACAGGACTGGGGGAAATGGCAGGAAGCTGAAGCAGGGGAGGTTGGGGTTGGATATCAGGAGAAGGTTTTTCCCCCAGAGGGTGGTTGAGCACTGGAACCAGCTCCCCAGGGCAGTGGTCACAGCACCAAGCCTGCCTGAGCTCAAGAAGCCTTTGGATGATGCTCTGAGGCCCATGGGGTGATTCTTGGGGCGCCCTACACAGGGACAGGAGTTGGACTCGGTGATCCTGATGGGTCCCTTCCAACCCAGCGTATATTCTGTGATTCTGTGGTTTTGAGCAGCCTGCCCTGGCGCTGCGGGCAGCCCCTCTGTGCAGGGATTCCCCAGCCCACTAGATGGCAAACACGTAAAACATTTGCCTCTCCTCTTCTGGCTGGGGACGAGCCCTGTGCGCGGGGTGTTCGCAGCGCCAAGGAGCGGGCTGGAGAGATTCTTCTTCTTTTTTTTTCTTCTTCTTTCTTTCCTGCCGGGGGCCTGTCTGCACCAGCAGCCACCGGCTGTAGGTCTAGTGCCATCATTTACATTTCCAGGGATGAGCAGCGTCCGGCTGGGTTGCCCAGAGCAGCCTCGGCTCTGTTGGTTTTGGCTTCCTTTGGATGAACCCGGCCCTGGTTTCGAGAGGATCGGGAGGAAGAGGAAAGAGGCGAGGGTGTTGAGTGGGGGGAGTTGGTGCCACTGACGGGCTGTGCAGCCTGGGTTTCTCCTGCAGGTTCTGGAGCGAGCTCATCCTGAGCGCCTCTTTGCCCCAAAGCTGTGTCCCTCTGGGCTGGTTTCTGTATGGGGACAGGAGAGTAGGCAGCAAGTGCTGAGCCCCTGTCAGCTGCCCTGCTCTGGGGTTTCTAGAAGCCTGGAGCAGTTGCCGTGTTGGCCGGACCCCCCCTTGCATTCTTTTGCAAGCCTCTGCTGTCCCTTCAGTACTGCTCTGTTTCCCGTGGTAGCCCTGGTGAACCTGGGCTGAGCTGGTCTCTTGGGTGAAAAGAAATTGCTAAGCTGGATGGTACAAGCCTGTCCCAAGGAGGACACTGCCACCAGGCTGATACCTCTCCCCAACTTTGGCTTCTGGACCTTTTCACATTCTTGAGTGAGGGAGGATACGGCTCAGGTTTGTGGGCTGGGACTTCTTTTGAGGGCTCAGCAAAACAGGGGGAGTGTCTTCTTTCTCCCCAGAGTGAGGAAGCTTGAATCTCTTCAGGGTGACATGTCTCATGTGGTGTAGAAGAGCTGCTGCCAGCTCCAGATGCTGCCCAGGGAGCCTGGGGATGTGGCTTTCTCTACAATGGAGCTGGAGACGTTTTCGAGATGTCTGAGTAATTAAGGGGCTTGATGGATGCAGGTACTGAGGTTCCTCTTAAAACCTCTCCAGGCTAAAATCTGTACCTTGGGGGAATGAAATCTCTTTGAAAATCTGGCCAGAGCTTAGCCACTGTGCCTAGGAAGAAGTATTGCTTTTGAAGATGGGACTGTGTTGCTCAAGGGGGCTTTTGGAAATGTGATCTTTGACCCCGTGCCCTGATCAAGCCTGTCCTGTTTCCTAGCCCTGTCTGGAGACATGACAGGCTGGTGGCCCTGGGCTGCCTGCTCTGACTGAGGTGGGTGTTCAGGTGCACTCCTAACCCTGGGAGGAATGAGGAAGAGTCTGGGCCGTGTGATGTGTCCACAACTCCGTGAGGTCTGCCTGGAGGGTGTGCAGTGCTTGTGTTCAGTGATGAACTTGGCTGTGATTGCAGGGAAGCCTTAGCGTGTTGCTCTGGGCATCTACTTTTTGCCCAAGTCCTTCCTCAGACCCGTGCAGTGTGTCCCTGCTGTGCTGTGTGGGGCTGGCTTTGCCTCTTCAGGGAGGAGCACCTGGAGGTTGATTCCTGCTTCAAGCTCCTTCATTTGAAGTGTCTGCCCTTTACTCTCCACTAGTTTCATTCTGGCTTGGCTCTAGCCTGGCTCCAGCATGGGTTAATCTGTCAAACTGGTTTTAACAAACCCACCCAGACCATCAATGATCTCAGATCTCTGCCTCCTCTCCCCTCCTGTGACCGATGGCAATTTGGGTTCAAAAACAATAGTCCTGGTCTGATAGACCTGATTTCATTCTGTGGGGAGATTGTAGGTTTGGTTGTTGAAGATAACTGAGTTGACGTGGTCGGCTCCAGCTGGGCAAAACGTTCAATTTACTGTCGTGGTGTTTAAAAATTAGCACAGCAAACCACAAAAGGATTGTCTTGCTCGCTCGACCTGCTGCTTGTGTCCTGTGTGGGGCCAGCCTGCCAAAGGGAGCAGGGGATCTGGTGATGGACATCCCTGCCGTGGGGCAGGTGCTGGGGGTTAGTGGAGGCTTTTGCCACCCTTCCTGAAGTGGAGCCTTGGGGTACTGCCTCAGAGGCAGAGTGGAAGGGAAGGGAGATGGAGCACTCCCCATATCTGCTCTGGGGAGACCCAAGGTGACTTTTTGAGTCACCTGTCGAGGTGCCTTTGCTGTGGCCAGAGGTGATGTGCACCCTTTCCCAGCTCCCAGTGTGCCTTTCCTGTGTCCCTGTGGGGGTGTTCCCAATGTAGCAGTACTCAGGAGGGCTGAGATCCTGTGGCACCCAGACTCATTGGAGATGTGGGTGACCCTGGCTTCTGCCTTCTTGCCTTTCCCAGCAGGAATCACAGCCCAACCCCAGAGCCCAGGGCTTGCTCCTGGCTCGCCCTGCACAGGCACCGTGTGCATAGCCAGGTTTCCAGTCCCTTCCTCACCTGCCCCTGCCTTCAGAGGGAAGATCTAACCATGTGAAGAGAACGAAGCCTGAGAGCTACAGCCACATTATTCCCCATCTGCACCAGATGCAATTTATTCATGTCTTGGGTGGAGTTAGCACATGTCAGGCTGGAGGGAGCACAGTGCACCCCGTGGATCCCGCCAGGGCCAGAGTTCTGGGGGAGGCTTCATGTGCTGTGTGTTCATTGCCAGACCCCTTCTCACTTACCCCCAAGGCACCCCCAGAAAGCTGGGATGGGACCAAGGCTCCTTCCCAGGTACCCAAGCAATCCTGCAGCTTTCCACAGGTGATGATCCAAAGGCCAACACTGTGACCTGGAGTCTTGGAGAATGAACATGAGTGAGGGGGGGGACGTAAAACCAGCACTGGCAGAGCTTCTGCTGGCTCTGGTGACCCACAGGAACACCTCAGGTCCGGCGTGCTGGTTTAGGAAAGTCTGTGTCACTGTGTTTTCCTTTCTGGGAGCAGCTCAGAGAACCAGGGCTCCAGTATGCAGCTGGGTCTGTCAGTCTTTTGACACTGCCCTGTCCAAAAAGCCCCTGAACCCGCTGGCTTAGCTTGCCAGCTCTGGCTCCTTGCCTGCATCCCTCCTGAAGGCTGGTTGGAAGGCACAGAGCAAGCACTTGCATCTGCTGTGATGTTGCTTGCAGCAACAAAAAGGATCATTTTGGTGACTCTTGAGTGTTGTCAGAGCTTGAAGGACCAGAGACCCACACCACAGCCAGCACCAGAGGCTGAGACCTGGCTGCGTGTCAGCTGGATTGCTGGATACTGGTGTCTCAGAAGGGCTGGCTGGGAAGGTCTCCTTGTTTTGTGGAGGTCCTGGTAGCTGGGGGGCCAAGACAAAATGGAAGCCTTGGTTTATCCAAGCTTTCCTGAGCCTGGGCAGTGGTTGCAGCAGGTCCCTGGTTTTAAGGGACATCAGTGGGTGGCAATATGCTTTGAGTGTCCTGTCTGCAGCTGGGTTGATGCTGGGGTAGAAGTCTTATTGGTGGCAGAGAGCACTGGGTCAGACCCAGCTGGGCTGGGGCAGGCTCTGTTCCTGCCCTCTGGGGGTTTGTTCCTCTTTTGGCTCTTTCCTTGTGTGAGTAGGGTGGAGATCTGGTGGGCAGATGTCCTAGGAGTTCTCCTGCCTCCACCACATTCCTGAAGTGAGCTGGTGCTGGTGTGGCATCTGTACAGCTCATCTCAGGGCATGTTTAGCATTTTATGGCTTCTTTCCTTCTGCCCACGGTGCTGAGGGTGAAACCCTGGGGATGTGGCAGCAGCCAAATCACAGCCACTTGGATGCACTGGATTGATGGAACACACTGAGGAGGCACTGAGCAGTTGGCCAAGCCCTGCTGCCTGAGGTGAGTGCCCAAGAGCAGCCCAGTCCAGGCTCTCCCAGTGAGGCCAAAATGTGCATCCATCCACCAACCTCTGCCCTGGCTCCCTCGCGTTTTCCTCTGCTGTGGCTTTGTGGATTCAGGGTGCATGCAGGCATGGTGGAAAGGAGCCCAAGGGCTGGGCAGAGGTGGAAAAGGGGCTGCTTTGTGTCTGTCGTGTGGCCTTCCCAGCCCACTGGCAGCCCCCCAAGCCCTCCAGCTTCTGCCACTCCCTCCCGTTCCTGGCAGCCCCCAGTCCTCGGCTCCTTGGGGCACTTGCACGAGGCACCATTCCCTGAATGTCCTTTTCCCTCACCACTATGGGCTCCAGCACAGGGAATCCTGGCCAAGATCACAGGATAGCTTAAGGGTTTTAAGAGATAGGAGGCTTAATAACTTGACTCCAGGACCTCCCCATCGCCTGCTTCGGCAGTGGCTGTGATTTTGCAGCTCATGTAGGAGCATGTCCAGAGCCAGGCATCACTGCTGGGCTGAATCTCCAGCTGTGTGCTGCAACAGGGAGTGCACAGACCTCTGCTCGCTGCAGAGGACTGAGCATCTTGTGGGCCCAAAGGCTGGCGTGCAGGCTGGGACTCTTGGAGATGTCAGTCCCCCTGTCTGGGTGGGCTGGATGAGCCTGGCTTCTGCAGGGACAATGTGGTTGCTCCTCTACTGGGTCATGGGGCTGGTTAGGGGAGGGTGAGCAGGATGAGCAGTCAAGCCCCTGCCTGTCGGAGTGTGCTTGGAGGGACCCTGAGGTGACAGCAGTTTGTCCCTGGCCACGCAGGGGAGTTTGGGGCTGATGCTTGGTGAAGCAGCTCTTCTCCAGCATGATCCTGGCCTGGGTGAGGGGTGGTATAAATACAGCCCCAACTACAGGAGCAGTGAATGCTGAGGAGGTGGCACCACTGGGGTCACAGCCTCTCTGATGCCACCAGTGATCCCTAGTACCTGCTGATCCCAGGCGAGACCTGGTGCTCAGCGCTTCCATGACCCTGCTGGCTGCACTCCTGCACTTCTCCTGACACGTCTTCTGGTTTGCCAGGTCTGATGGGTGCTGGGCTGCTGCCCTGGGGCTGTCTCAGGGTGCTTGCACAAGGCGGGCTCAGGACTGTGTGGGTGACACCCTGGCCTGGCAGTGGCAGCGTGCTGCCCTGGACCAAAGGGCTCCAAGCAGAGCTGGGCTGGTGTGCCAATGGTTTTCTGCCATCTCCCCTCACTGGGTTTGTCTCCTGGAGAGCAGCCTGGGTCCCTTGGATACAGGACGTATCCAGCATTCTCTCCTTGGAGATTACAGACCTGATTTTAACTCTGCAAACCCAGTGCACCCACAGTCACAACATGCCTCAGAAAAACCTGGAAGCCGTGCTTGTGCTGCAGCAGCGTGAGGTTCAAACAGGAGCCTCTGGGTGAGTCCCAAACCCAGGGACTGCTGCCAAGCTCAGGAGCATCCCTGGCTCCAGAATAGAGCAGGCAACCCCTGTGGTGGCCCACTGGCCCAAAGTGCCTGAGCCAAGCAGCAGGGACCAGCAGTGGGACAAGGGGGCCCAGCAACAGTTTTTCCCCCCCCACTCCCCAAGTTGTTATTTCAGCTGCTGGAGCCTCCGCAGGGCTGAAAACACCCCGCAGGTGCTGGTTGCAAGAACCTTCTCCCCTCCACCCTGACAGCCCCTGAAACCTCCTGCTCCCCAGCTCGGGACTCCCTTGCCATCCCTTCCCAGACCTCGCACCTCTCCCCGCCCTGCACCCCCTGGGACGAGCTCTGCATACACGAGTCCTTGTTGCCTCCATCCCCGCTCCAGCCCTTAACAGAGGCTGCTTTTCTGCTGGCGGCAGCGCCGGCGGCCCCGGCCACCGAGCTCCAGCCCTCCAGGGCTGCCTCTTAACCTGGAGCAGCCGTGGGTTACTCGTGTTGTTCTTGGCAGGGCCGCCCCAGCCCTCCGAAACAGAGGTGAGTGTGCTCGGGGGCGTGGGGCGCGGGCCAGTGCCCCTGTTTGTGTTGGACCCACCGTGCAGGGAATGAGTTCAGCTGGGCTGCTAACGGGGTGCAGGGCAGGGACAGCACGCGTGGCCGGGGGGAGCTGGGCCCCTGCTGTGCTGCTCAGGGCCCCCCGAGACTTCCCTGGCTCACCTCTCCTGGCTACATCAGCCCCACTGGGGGCAGGGGGGTTTTGGCTGTGACCCTGCTGCCCGGGAGTCCTGTGAGTGATGCTCTGCTCTTCGTGGGGACGGGGCAGCCCCCTCCCCTGCCCCACCTCAGCCCTCCTGGGCTAGAGAAGGGGGATTGGCAGGGAAGGGGCTTTCCTGTCCCAGATTCCCATGCTGAGCCCTGTTGGCTTTTTGTCTCAGCCCAGGTTTGCTCTCGGGCTTGTTTGTAAATCCCCCAGTGCTCTGACTGGGACCAGTCCAGGGCTGGGAAGGACAAGCTGTGGGCAAGGAGGGTTTTGCCCCACAGAAGTGCTGCCCTGTCACGTCAGCAAGGGCTGACCCCCTCCATACCTGTTGCTTTGCTGGACCTGGTCCTGCTTTGGGGCTGGGGTGGTGGTGTGGTGGAAAGGGGTCTGATTCCTTGTTCCTGCTGTAGGAGCAGCTGAGCACAGGCAGGAGAGCAGAGATCTTGAAAGCACCACCCTGTGTGTTGTACCGAGTGTTTCTTACTTCCAGCAGTGCCAGCATCAAAGCCTGGGGTGCACGTTGTAGGTCTGCTGAGCGTTTCCCTTTGCAGGCTGGACTCAGCATTGCTCCATTTGAGGAAGCCAAATTCACCACAGCATCAGCTGTCCCATCTGTGGTGGGAGGGCATGTCCTTTTTCAGAGGTGGACGGGATCCAGGGCAGGAGGAGGACCTGCCAGAGGTTCTCCTGGCCTTGGGAAGAGGCCACAAACCCCACCACCATCCTTCATGCAGCCACGACTGTGCAGCTGACCCGTGGCACCCCCAGGGAGATGTGCATGTATGTGGCTCTAGGCCAGGTCAAGGACAGGAATCCCCAGGCAGGCTTAGGTCCCTGGGGTGGACATGGTCCTTATCCCTCTGAGATTTAGCAGTGACTGTTGCTTTCAGCTTCTGTGGGCTAAGCCAGGCAGCCCAGACCCTGCAGCCCTGCTGGGGGCTGTGCTGGCTGCCCCATCCTGCCTTTGCCCTCTCCCACCCCTCCTGCTCCCCTCCTCCTGCTTTCCTTTAGCAATTGTCCTTTAAAAGCCCAAACACCCATTGTCCAAACGGGGATTAAACACCATCTGTGCAAACTTTGAGGCCATTTTCGGTGACTGGGAGGAAACAGATGACTCAGGGAGAGGTTTCAACACAGATTGGCTGTGACCCCGGGTGGATCTTGGTGGAGCAGCCCTGTTAACCCAGGCACCTCCTGGCTGCATTTTGAGGCTCATGGCATGGGAGCCAGCAGTGGTTTTCAGACTGCTGTGGGGTCACCCCTGAGCTGGGAGGTGTTGCCAACCAGCTGGCCCTCCTCTCAGAGCTTTGCTCCATCTGGTCCCACTGGTGGCTTCTGAGTTCTGGTTTTGAGTAATGCTGGTGGGAAGGGGATGCAGGGCATTGACAGTGTTGAGGTCAGTCTGCACTAGTGTGGGGCCCCCCACAAGACCCTTGTGTTTTGGCTCTTTTCTCTCAACATGTTGTCTGAAGTGTCCCTGGAGGAATGTGACAGTAAGCACTGCATCCCCTAGTGAATGCCACCAGATGCTTCCACATGCAAGCAAGAAATTCGTGCTCCAAGTAGCTTCTCTCTGTTACCACCTCACCTGCCCCAAGCGTGACATGTTCCCACAGCCCATCTGGGCTGGGATGCCCCCCAAACTGAGGACATGGTGGTGGTGAGGTGCATGGGAGGCTGAGGAGCAGGCTGCTGGCCACAATGGTCCAGCAGTGAGGAGCACTTGGCCAAGGTAGGAATTTCAGCAGGACTCATCCAGCTGTTGCAGGGTGAAGAGGGAGGTGTTTGCTGCTGGTCTCCTTTTAGTCAACCTGAGTGGCTGGTGTCATCTCTGAGCCGTGCAGGGGCTCCATGAAGGGAGGCCAACTTCTCTGCAAACCCCCTGCCTTGGCAAGCTCCAACCAAGGACCCCTTGGGTCCAGTGTCCCGAGTAAGGGAATTGTAGGAAGGACAACAGATGTAAAGGCAGTTAAAGTTGGGAAGACTGAGGGGATCACACTTTTTGAAGGGTGGTGATTTAGTTGATCCTGTGATTACAGGAGGTGGATCTGGGTGCTGAGGAAGGCAGGTACAACTAAGCACAAGGAGCTGACCAGAGATCCCTGGGTGATGGATGTGAGACAGATGGGTGAAATGCTCCTGAGTTTTGTTTGTAGGGGAAAAAGAAATTCCAGGCTTGCAAGTTTTTCCCCTTTGCTCCATGTTTTTGTTGTTTCCCAGCTTTACCATCGCTTCTTCTGGCTTGCCAGGACACTGCTCTGGTGGCAGTGAAGCAACTCTGAGGTCAGGTCCAACAGCAAGGATGAGGCAGGGCTGGACTTGAAGTGCTTGAAGATATGGAAGGAGCACCAGGAAGATGCTCCTCGTTTGGGAGTGTTTTGTTCAGCTCCTGCTCATGGTGCTGTCCATGGAAGTGTGCATGAGGTGTGTCAGCTCCCTGCTTTGCTGGGGACATGCCTGTATCTCAGTCTGGTGTCCTGTGCACAGCTCAGGGTCTTCAGATCCTGAGAGATGGTGGTTGGGGACAGGAAATAAGTAGCCTTCCACGAGGAGCTGTGATTAAGACAGCTTTACACCCCAAGTCTGGCCTGGCTGGGTACAATAACCCCAGAAGTTGGTGAAATTATCAGGCAGAGCTTAAACAGAATGTTCTGAAGACAGTGCTAAGGCAGGTGGGATTTTGCTTGGCTTAACACACAAAGCAGAGGAAAAAAGGAGAGGAAAGACTTTCCCCTTTGGAGGTCTTGGCAGGTTCAATTTCCAGTGAAAGTCAAAGAGTTAAACTGATCTGTTGGGAGTTCTGAGTGTTTGTCTAAAAGAAAAGTGGCAGGTGAAAGGGGTAATGGACCAGTTTGTGAAGCAATGCAGTGTGTTCAAGTTATCCAAGGGTCAGAGCTGGATAGAAGGAAATGGGAGATGGAGGCAGAAATAGGGTGGGGAAAAAAAATCAGCCTGAGGTGCCTTCCTCATGGGTTGCTACAAAGGAAAAAAGGGGTTGGCATTATTGAGACCCTTGTGATTTTGTTTATTGGAGGGGACTTTTATTGTACTCTCAGAATTAAGCTCAGGGCCTCTCCCAGACCCTCCTGAGCTGGGTTTGGCTGGGAAAGCATGGGCAGGATCTGCTAAAGTGCCTGGGAACGTCCTTGGAAGTGGCTGTTGTGCTCAGATGAGCTGTGAGATGCCCTGTGCCATCCCTAACGGGGTGCTGGGATCCTTCCCTCCCTCCTCCAGCGTGCTGGGCTGTGGGTGCTCAGTCCCACGGCAGGATTGGGCTCCTCCCAAACCTCTGATGGGCCGAGCCCTTCCTACAGCCCCAGTGAAAACCCCTGCTCTGCCCCTGCCCAACCCATCTACTTGTCCTCTTGCCTCCAGAGGGCTGGGGGATCTTCTTCATGGGGAAGCAGGCAGGCAGGTGGGGCTTGCATCCCCTGCACCTTCCCATGGTCCCAACTGGGAAACTGCTTTGCTAGGAGAGCCTGGGCACCTCCAAAGAGCTCCTCTGAAAACTGTGGCAGATCCATGCAGAAAGATTTCATGGAAATTTGCCCTCACTCTTAACTGGCTTTTACAACCTTGGCTTCATCTGCTCTCCAGGCACCATCCTCACTAGTCCAGAGTTCAGCTGCTCCTGGTTTGCCTGGTTCTGGGAGCTTTCCAGCTGATGCTTGGCTGTGAAACCTGGGGAGGTGCTGTGGCACCTTCAGTACTGCCTCTGCTCTGAGCCTCCTGCCTGGACAGGCTCCTCAGCTCCAAAATCTCCATGGCCACAACTTTGTTCCTCTAGATGGTATGTTGTCACCTCCAGCATCTTTACCTGCTAAAGCCTTTATGTTGGCAGCTCTCTCCTGGCCATGGTTTTGGGAGATGCTCTCCCATTGCATGACTCTCCTCTCTTATCAGGGCTTCTGTGCCTTTGACACTCACCAAGGAGACCAGGATTATGTTCAAACCTCTGCGTGGTTTGCAGGTACAACAACATACACCAGCCTTCTCTAAACAAGAGAAGGTAAAAGGAAAAAGCCCAAGAGTGAAGTGTAGTTGATGCATGAACCTCCTGAGTCTGCAGGCAGCCTGGAGCAAGGACTTGGAGGTGTCATCCCCACAATGTTCTTTATCAACCCAGCTTTTCCCAGCTGAAGTACGTGGGAAATTGAGATGGCAAAGTGATTTTGTTGAGAAAAGACACAAAGGACTGATTTATTTTGCATCTAATGCAGCTCTGAGGCCCTCCCAGATGTTCTGTGTTTCTTGGTGGGATTGAAGCTGCTGCAGATTTTCCAGCTGGCTGTGGGAAGGAGAGCAGTTACACCAGGCCAAGTCCCACACGAGCTATCTGCAGGGCTTCCACTGCTGCTGTTTCACTTTGGCTGTTCTGCCTTTCCCCATGTTCATCTCAAAGTTCATTTTTCTTGATTCCATCCTGGAAGTCCTGTCTGTTCCACTCTCCCCCTGGTGATCCTTGTCCCTTGGAGAGTCCTGGTGTGACATGGGTTGTATGTTTTCTTCTTTCCCACCTTCGTTATTTGTTCCTCCTACTTACTGTCCAGACCTGGTGTCTTTCATTGCTTGGCTTTGATGAAACAACACAGACATGGTGCCATCACACCAGCTTCCATGAATCACAGAATCAGAGAATTGTTCTTGTTGGAAAAGACCTTTAAGAGAATCGATTCCAACCATAACCCAGCTGTACCAGCCACTGACCCAGCTCTACCAAGTTCAGTGCTTAAACCATGTCCCTCAGCACCACATCTTCATGTCTTTTAAACACCTCCAGGGATGGTGTTTCAACAACCTCCCTGGGCAGCCTGTGCCAGTGTTTAATTACCCTTTCAGTTAAGAAGTTTCTCCCAATATCCAGTCTAAACCTCCTCTGGTGCAACTTGAGGCCATTTCCTCTTGTTCCATCCCTTGTTCCTGGGGAGCAGAGCCTGACCCCCCTGGCTCCAACCTCCTCTCAGGCAGCTGCAGAGCCAGCAGGTCTCCCCTCACCTCCTGGTCTCCAGGCTGGATACCCCCAGCTCCCTCAGCTGCTCTTCATAATGCAAGAGGCAGCCCTGGAGCTGCAAGACCTGCTCTTCCATGCTCATGCTCATTTGTCTTCATCACTGCAGCTCTAGTGAGGTCTGCTGATGGACCTGGGACAAGCCTGCCTGTGCCTCTAAAACAGAGCAAGCCAAGTGGAAGGAAGGAAGCATGGCTCATTGCAAAAGATGAAGTGCTTGAGTTGACATGCCTGTAACTTTCCAGAGAGAGGACTTTGCTGTAGAATAGCAAGCTGCCCCATGAAGCCTTCTGAGATGCATTTCCTATGGTCCTGCTGTGAGCCTGGAGAGTGTTGCTGTTGTGCAAAACATCCTGCTGCAGGCAGAGGCTCCGGAACATCTTCATGGTGTCCTTGGAAGTGGCTGTCAGCTCATGGTCCCCCTGTGGTTGACCTCAGATAGCTCATCTGTTATCCCTGGTGATTCTGTGAGGCAATTTCTTTCCAGTATTCCAGATTTTTTCTCTCTTCCAGCTGAGCTGCATGTAAACCACAGTGTCTCAACCCCTGGCACTTCTCTGAACACGTTTTCTATTTCTGTGCTCTTCCTTGGAGATCTTGTTTTATAGCAAAGTTTGAAGGTATCTCCAGTCCTGCCACACTGGATTTTCTGCAGAACTTCCTTCCTGGGCAGCTTTTTGCAGTACAACAGGGTGCCTGAACTGTCTTTTTCTCAGAAGCAGCCTCAAAACTCCCTCTTAGATTTCTAATTCTCAGATTCAAAACTCCTCTGCTGATCAACTTCCACATCAACTTCCTCTCACTCAGAAAAGTTGAGATTTTTGAGGCTGTAAATTGCATGTGTTGTGAGGTCCTGGGCCTTGGTTTTCTTTGGTGGGAACTGTAGAGAAGGTGCAGTTACACTATAATTCTTGCCTGGCCATACCAATTTTTCTGGCAGTTCCTTGACATGTGATGGGAACAGATCATGGATCTCTCATTTCTGGAGCAGGAAGGCAGTTCTTGTAGATACGTGTAGTGGAAATCATCTCACAGGCCAAAAGATGGGAGCTGGAGAAGCTGATGGTTTCTTGGGTTATGATGTGGGGGAAAAGTCACAGTTTTGCAGAGCTCCTCCTTGATGAACAGTGGTCCTGTTCTGGCAAAGAGTGCATGAGACCATCTTCTGGGTGCCTGGGGATGATAAGGCAGGTGAGAGAGGTAACCAGCCATCGTGGCTTTGGTTCCTGGTCCATACACCAGTAGTCTTGTGAAGGGACCTTCTTTAATTGGTTGTCACCTGCTTTGCCACCCTGCTTGACATCCTTCTTTTGGAAAGGGCTGGAGACAGAGATGAGACCTTCTCATAGGCTGAGTTTGGCTCTCACACAGCTCAGTGAGGCTAGGACATCAGAAGAAAGAAGACATTGCATTTCCAGCCCCTCCTTGCTGTAATAGCTCTCACTTGTGTGTGAGGAACTCACATGGGTGTTCCTGTTATTATCATAGAATCATCCTGGTTGGAAGGGACCTTGAAGATCATCAGGTCCAACCATCACCTAAATCCACCAACCATCACCTCATCTACCCGTTCAGTGCTTCAATCATGTCCCTCAGCACCACATCTACATTTCTTTTAAACACTCTCAGGGATGGTGACTCCACCACCTCCCTGGGCAGCCTGTTCCACTGTCCAACCCCTCTTTGGGTAAAGAAATTATTTGATATCCAGTCTAAACCTCCCCTGGTGCAGCTTCAGGCCATTTCCTCAGGTCCTGTCATCATTCACTTGAGAGAAGAGCCCAACTCCCACCTCCCTACAACCTCCTTTCAGGCAGTTGTAGAGAGCAAGGAGGTCTCCCCTCAGCCTCCTCTTCTTCCAACTAAACAAGCCCAGTTCCCTCAGCCTCTCCTCAAAGGACTTGCTCTCCAGACCTTCCTGTCTTGCCTTGCTTCCTGTGGATGCAGTTATGGGAGCAAAGCTGAGATAGTTTCCTAGATCAGAGCTGGAGGAACAAGTGAGCTCAACAACTGCTCAGGGGTTTTGGCTGTTGTTTTTTGGGTTTTTTTTTGTTGTTGTTTGTTTTTTTCCCTGCACTGTTGATTCAAATTAAGACTTGCAGTTTGTGCCTTTGGAGGTCTGGAAGGAGAGGACCCCTGATGTATGATTTGGCTGCTTTGCATGAAGCCTTGAGGCATTGTCCAGGGCAGGCTGAGCTTCTGCAGTGGTACAGAGACTCTTTGCAGCCAGCATGGCTTGCTCCTGTGCTCAAGGAAATACTGATGGTCGGGTTTGGGTTGGGGACAGGAATGGAAATCTGGATGGCCAGGTCAGGAGGCCAGCCTGGGGAAGCTTGTCGTTCCTGGGGTCTGAGCACAGGCAGAAGGATGGGGTCTGTTTGTGGCCACATCCCTGGGGAGGGGCTCTGCCAGTGCAGGAACACCCCAGGATAGCTGTGTGTCAGGAGGAGGGGAGCAGCTGCAGCAGGTGCTGCTCCAGAGCCAGATGTTGGCATGGACCAGCCTGCCTGCTGAGACGTGGGGCCTGATCCTCCAGGGCCTGACCCCCCAGCTCCTGCCCTTCCTCCCCCCCTGCCTGCCCGGGCTGTTACAATCCAGTCTAAGGCAGGTTGCACAATTTATTTTCCTGTACTTAAAGCAGGATTTTGGCAGCCAGGGTCGGGAGGCCTCTCTGAGGAGCTCTGGCTGGACGCCCCTCTGCTGTCACGGGATCGTGCTGCTGTCAAAGGTTCTGCTCCCCTGGTGTCCTCCAGCGTGGCCTTCTGCACAGCCTGGGGCTGATGGAGGCAGCCAGGACACTGCTGACATCTGCAGCAAGTGTCAGGAGGAGCCATGCTCACCCCAGCATCAGTGATGTGTGGCCAAACTGAGGTGAGACCCATCAGTTCCTGTGACGTGGCAGCTGTAAAGAAGCCTCATCTTCTGCCATCTGCCCACGCAGAGACACCATCCCATCCTTAAAGCATGTTTTCTCAGGGGTCCCAGGCTCTTGCTTCCTGCTGTCTCCATCACCTGGCTTCTCCCTAGCCAGATGGTAAACTCATGTGGAGAAAGGGAGAGCAGGAGATACAGGAGAATGACTGTGGTCACCACTGCAGGAATAGGTTCTCCTCCCCATCTGTTCTGCCCTGGTGAGACCATATCTGAAGTGTTGTGTCCAGTTCTGGGCTCCCCAGTTCCAGAGGGATATACTGGAGAGTCCCAGGGAGGCTATGGGGATGATGAAGGGACTGGAACATCTGTCTGATGAGGAAAGGCTGAGAGACCTGGGGCTGTTCAGTCTGGAGAAGACTGAGAGGGGACCTGGTGAATGTCTACAACTATCTGCAGGGTGGGTGTCAGGAAGGGGCCAGTCTGTGTTCAGTGGTGCCTGTGACAGGACGAGGGGAAACGGCACCAAGTGACAACACAGGAAGTTCCACCTCAACATGAGGAGAAACTTCTTTCCTGTGAGGGTGACAGAGCCCTGGGACAGGCTGCCCAGAGAGGCTGTGGAGTCTCCTTCTCTGGAGACTTTCCAGACCCATCTGGATGTTCCTGTGTGACCTGCCCTGGGTGTTCCTGCTGCAGCAGGGGGGTTGGACTCGATGATCTTCAGAGGTCCCTTCCAAGCCCTCTGATTCTGTGATTCTGTGGCCATTCAGAGGGGTTTGCTGCCAGGGTCACCGATGGTGTGAGGGAGGGCAAGGACACGAGTGCTGGTTCGTGCTGTGCAGGAGCACTGGTGGTGGCAGGAGGGGGGGATGAGTTGCTTTGCAGGAAGAGCAGTGCGTGAGGCTGAGGGAGGGAGGATGAGATAGTTGGGAGTGATGAAAAGTGTTCATGGGCAATAAAGTGCATGAGGGTGATGTGGCCAAAACAGCCCGAGAGAAACCTCAGCTCTTGGCTGTGTCGTGCTCAGGACATAGTGGGGGGAGGTGGCAGAAGTGAAGCCCAGAGCATGAAGTAGGTGAGTTTGAAGGTATGTGACACATGGGGCAGGTTTTTGAGGAGGAAAGGTGAAGAAAAAAGGAGGAGCAGAAAATGGTGGTGAAGCTGGGAGTTTGGGGAATGGGAAAAAATGATGGAGTTACCCATCTGCTGGAGCAGGGCGGGGAGGACTTGGAGGGGATGTCCTGTTTTTGCCACGATGATCTCAAGTTGGCAGTGGGACATCCAGGAAGGTTTATGAGTGGGAGAAGCCGGGTGGAGATGTTGGCCTGCAAGTCCTTGGAGGAGCAATGACCTCACCAGGGAGCGGGTGTTGAGGGGGTCAAGGAGGAGGAACGAGTGCTGAGCCTGTGGGGCTGGCACAGAGTGGGTGTGTGGAGGCTCGTGGTGGTGGGGAGCAGCTTCGTGGGATGGTCTTGAATGTGTGGGGGATGTATGGGACAGGCTGAGCAGGTGTAGGGCGCCGGAGGAGGGCATGAACATCTTCCTCTGTCCATGGTTGCAGAGAAGCTGGCATCTCCCTGCAACTCTTTTCAGCATGGGGGTGAAGGACATCTTCATTTCACCACCGTGCTGGGAGGTGGGGGAGCGGAGGTGACCTTCACCTGGGGCAGAAGCTGGGTCGGGACAGGGAGGGATGGAGCTGGGAGGTTGTGGGATGGGCTCCATCGGGGGAAGAGAGGAGCTGTTTGAAGGAAGGGTTTTTGGGAAGGCTTAGGGCTCATTTTCTCCCATCCTATCACCCTGTTTCTGCAACTGTGGTTAAACTTAACAAAGTAGCCCTCAACCCCTGCCACCCAGCTCGAAGGCACCTGGAGACCACTGGCAAGATGTTCCCAGCAGCACATAGAGCAGCTGTGCCCCCCTGCCTGTGTGCAGGGGAGGAGAGCTCTGTTCTAAGCAGGGGGATGTCAGTGCCCAGGAGGAAGTCACAGAGTTACCAGTGGCCTCTTAAGCCAGCGGGGTGTCAGGTGCTTGGCTCAGAAGTGTGTGTGAGCTCTTCTTCCACTGACGGGAAAAGGGATGCAGTCTGTGGTCCAAACACCAGCATCTCCTGAGGAGGGACAGGGACAACCCTAGTGTCCCCTTTGCACTGTCAGGAGGCGCTACCTGGGCACCTCTTCTCCTAACATGGGCTCTCAGAAGGAGACCAGGACCTGGTGTTTGCACCACTTGGTGGTTTTACACAGCCTATTAGAGCCTGATTGGTAGGAGAAGAAAAGCCTGTGGCTCTTCCAGCATAAACATTATTTAATAGATAAAGTAAATATGAAAAAAAGAGGCATTTTTTCCCCTCCTCTGGTGCTAAAATTTACAGTTGTGAGAAGAGCCAGAGTGCTGCAGAGCCGGGTTCCTCCGGGTGACATTTACAGGGCTCAGCTTTCCTTGCAGCTTGAAAAAAAATCCCCTTGTGCAGAGATTATCTCCACACTGATCTGGATTGTCTTGTTCAGCTTTGGCCCTCATCCTAGATGGACAACAAGCAGAAAACTTGGCCAGTGGCCTAAGGTCCGTGGCCTCCTCTGCACGAGCTGGGAAGAGGAGGAGCAGTCTCCAAGGTACTTGAGAAGTTGCAGCCTTGGGGGGGGGAAAGAGATGGAGCCGGGATGGGGGGAAGCTTAGATCTCCCCTGAGGGTTTCATACTGCACCCTTGGCCAACAGAACCACTGAGAGAGGCAACCCCTGCTCCGTGCTGCTCTGATGAGCAGATTCCCTGGTTTGCACTGAAGTGGACCAACCCAGAGTGGCTCCACCTCGGGGTGTCCCCAGGCTGTCAGTCCTCCTGCCGCCTGGCACCCTTTGCTGAAGGTTTCTTGGGGCTGGGGCTGGGCAGGCAGGATGGAAGCAGCCAGCGGGTAGTGGAGGGATGTCTCAGCACAAGCCTCCCTCACCCTGCGCTGCTTCAAGTCAGTTGTCAGCAGCTTTCCAGCCGGATGGTGTCTGGAGACCTTCCAGCCACCACAGCCTCTCCCCCAGCCCATCACTGCCACGGAACAGACAGGACGGAGCGTGTGTCTGTGCCTTCCCCCCCCCCCCAACCTTTCCCCTCGCAAGATGAAGCAAGGAAGAAAAACAAAGCCTGCAGGTTTGCAAAGACCACCCAGCCCAGAGGGTGATGGGCTCAGCTCTGGGCTTTCCAGGACCACGCAGGGAGCTCACAGCTGGCACAGGAGGGCTCAGCAGCGCCGGCTCCTCGTCGCGCTGGGGGCGAACGTTCCTGTCGGCTCAAGGGGCCGTTTCCAGGTTCTTCTCCTGCTCCCCTTTTTGCCTCTGGATTCACAGACAAGTGGGCGAGGGAGAGAGAACCCGGTTCGCTTTCCACCTCCCCTCACGGTGCCCCTCTGCTTATTAGTTCTCCAAATACTTGGTCCTGCAGCCCAGCAGCAATGATCTGCACTAACCCAACTGCGGGCGGAGGGGAAGTGGAGCGAGTAGGACAGCGTGTTCTCCTCATGGCAGCGCTCCAGGCCGGCCTGGGGAGGGTAAGATGGGGCAGCTGGGGCCCTGCTGCACTCAGTCCTGGTGGCAGCATCCCTTGGGCTCAACAGAGCATGAGCATTGCCTTTCCTTTCAACATCTTTTCCCCACCCCCCCCGCCAAATTGCTCCACTTCATACTTTTGATTTTTTTTCTGTAGCCGATGGGACAGGGACTGTCTGTCCCCAGACACCTCACTGGGTGTGAAGAACAGGCATGTGGAGGAGGAGACCTGGCTGTGGGATGCTGGTGAGCAAGGGGCTGTGGGCAATGATGGGAGAGAAGAAAACAAATCCCCTGGGATTTCCTCTCATCACCTCCCAGCTCCATTGAAAGTCATTGGATTGTAGGTACCATGGTCTCTCTGGACCCTCTTCACAGTCACCAGCTCAGCAAGATGCTGGAGAAGTGAGGGGGGAGAAGGGGCCTTCGAGAGGAAGGAGAGTGTGATGGGAATAGTGTAGCCTCCAACAGCCATAAGCAGCTGCTGAGGAGCTTCTGTAAATCCCAGTGGCCACTGGAGCTGCTCTGAAATCCACTCAATGCCCAGGAAGCCGTTGAGCATCCCACAGGGGGATGCAAGAGTGTCCCACCTCCCCTTCAGATACTGCTCCCCCTGGCTATGTTTTCCCAACATTCAGCTTAACTCCTGGGGTCTTTGCTACCCCATCACCCCCTGCCCATCCCGTGTGATGCAAGTGCTGGCTCTGCTCCATCCCCTCCCAAGGCTCAGCCAAGGCAAGCGCTGCTCTGGGATGCTCAGCACATGCCTTGAACAATAGCTGCACCAGAAGATACCAAGTGCCTAGTGCTGACCTTGGCTGCAGCACCTGCCCTTTGCAGTGCTCTGGAGTCAGCAGGAGCTCATCCGATGACCGCAGGCAACACGCAGGTCCCCAGCCAGCTGCTGGCAGCAGACACGTCCCTGCTGGCAACAGGACACCCTGGGGTTCTGGCTCCAGGAAGAAACAAAACAAGCAACCAAAGCAAAATGAAAAAAAGCCAACAATGATCATTTTTTTTTTTTTTAAACTTTAAATATTTTTTTTTCTCTTTAAAATCTGTTTTCCTCTGAGAGGGGGGGGTCTGTCTCTGTCAGGAGCTGCGCTCTCCCTGCAGCGTCTGGGATTCTTCCTCAGTCCTGGCCGTGGGGCAAGGGAGAAGCAGGGTCAGTTGGAGAGGAGGATGGGTGGACACTCCCCTCCATGCATCACCGGCACGTATGTATTTCCACCACCCGATGGCAGGGTTTGCACTTGACAGAGCAGCACCAGTGGAATTTGCAACTGCACCTTTCCACAACCTCCACCTCGTCCGTGTGAAAGCCCCGGCCGCAGCACATCAGCTCGCAGCCGTCGATGGCCTTGGAGGTCTTGTTGCACTGCCGGCCACTGGTGCCCAGCACCCCGTTCTTGAGGTCATGGTCACAGAAGTCAGGACTGGAGTCCAGGTAGACAAGGTCCTCGTCCGTGTGTGGCTTGAACTGGGAGTTTTTGGGCACCAGCACTTTGGTGGAGCCGATCTCGCTCTGCTCGACCTCGGTGGCACCGTCAAACTTCTCCTTCAGGACATTGCCCACTTTGCGGAAGGGGGGCATGGCTTTCCAGCAGGTCTTGAACTCGCACGAGCCTGACACTCCATGACACTTGCACTCCACCCGCATGTTGTTCAGGATAGCCTGGAGGAACAGACACAAGAAACAAGAGGGGTCGGTCAGCTTGGGGTGGACACCGCGAGGAGGATGCGATGTAGGGGGTCTGGAAGGGTCATGCAGAAAGTGATGAAATGAAGCCAAACAGGCTGAAGCAGCGGCTGCAGAGCCCAGCTGGGATGCTGCCGAGCTGCACTGGCTGTCCAGGTTTCCCCCTCACCATTACCTTCCTGCCTGCCTCGTTGTTGTGGAGGTTCATTAAGGCTCTGTTGGAAGAAGCCCCTTTGCTCCTCTCCCGGACGTCGACGAAGGACTGCGAGAAGGCCACGCCGTAGGCGATGTTGTCAGAGCAGCCTGACCACTGGAAGCCTAAGGCAGAGAGCACGGAGGAGCCAGGTTACAGCCAGCCTGCCCTGCTCACCCTCTCCAGCTAACATGCAGCTGGCCTGCCCACCCTGCCCTCCAGCTCGGCTGGGCTGCCTCGGGGAGCTGGAGAGCGTCATCCTAGAGGCAGGACACGGACAAGGGCTTTCTCTGCCCCAAGGGTGATGCCCTCCTGGACCAACAGATTTCATTTTTTTGTTTTCTTTTCACTCTTCCCTCCTTTCTGGTTGGCTCCAGGGTGAGCATCCCCACGCTTGGCCCATTTAGCCCCCCAGCCTGGCTGCCCCCCCAGCACGCTTACCCTGCGGGCTGCCTCCCTGCACCGTGCGGTCGCAGCCGCACTTGTCCAGCTCGCCGCTGCTGCAGGCGCGGGTCACGGCGAAGGCCACCCCTGCTGAGGAGATGGCATAGACAAATGCTGCCTCCCGTGTCCCTGCAACGGCACAAACGTGGTGAGAAACATGGCAGCAAGTCCAGGGCACACAAGAGGGCTTTCTGGAGGGGCCGCTTGCCTGTGTCTCTGCTCGTTTTCCCTCCTAATGCTGGTGTTGCACATCAACTCCCTCGAAAAGCTAGTCTGAAAACTGGCTCTTGGCAAAATCATGCCACGCAGAGCTGTGAAGTCAAGGGCTTTTCTCCTTCTATTCCTCCCAAGATGGGGTAATCCGTGCATGCACACACCCATCCTCCCTATTCCCAGGGATGCTGTTTGCTTTCTGCCAAGCTTGAACCAGTCCCAGCAGAAACACCTTGGCACTGGGAGAGCATTTGCAGCAGTGACAGCCCTGACTTGCAGCAGTGAAGAATCTGGGAACTGTCCCACAAGGTTAAAAACATGAATATGATGCAAAGGCCAATGTGGGGAGAGCTATTCAGAGCTTCTGTGGAGAGACTGTCTTGTCTGGTGCTTGCAGGGTGTCTTGGCCATGAAATCCATCCTGCATCCAAAACAGTTGGCTGCTTTCCACATCCAGATCCTCGTTCATCCTGTAGCTCCCAGCACCTCCCAAACTACCCTGCAAAACCCCACTCTGCTCCCAAAGAGGAGCAAGACCCCACTGGTCCCCAGGGTGCAGACCCTCCCCAGTCCTTGTGCCTGCCCGGGCCATGGCACACGATTAGGAAGAGCTTGTTTGGGAAGTCAGGGGACATCCCTGGGCAGAAACACACAGGACAGCTGGCCAGGAATCAGCTCTTGTGCCACCCAAATCCCCACCATCCTCCGAGGCTGGCTGAGAACACAGCCCCTCTGTCTCTGGGCGAGGAGGGCTGGCACTGGGGGCAGTCCTGTGCTGTGGGGATGGGGGTGGCTTGTGGGCAAACATCACCCTGCCTTGCTGGTTGGACAGAAGGCTTGTAGTGAGAGGACAAGGGGCAACGGTTTTAAACTGAAAGAAGAGAGATTTAGGTTAGAGATCAGGTGGTGAGACACTGGAACAGGCTGCCCAGAGCAGCTGTGGAAGCTGCATCCCTGGAAGTGTTCAAGAGCAGGTTGGATAGGGCTCTGAGCAACCTGGTCTAGTGGGAGGTGTCTCTACCCATGCAGGGGGGGTTGGAACCCCATGATTTTTAAGGTCCCTTCCAACTCTAACCATTCTATGGTTCTATGATTCTACTCTGGTGGTCGCAGGCCTGACTTTGGTGGCCCATCTGTAGTCTGGCCTGGGCAGCAGTGGCTGGGGAGGACCCAGCCAGCGTGGGTACTGAACTGCCTCCAAGTTAATCGAGGTTAATAGTAGGATTGTGTTGGTTGGTTTGTGCTGTGGCTGCTTAAAAAGAGAAGACTTTTAGTTTCTGGTATTTCTGGTATTTCCAGTCCCTGAACCTTCACAAGAAGGGATCTTCACCCTTGTGTGAGGGGAGGAAAGTCAAACGAGGAGCTGGAGGGGAGGATCTGGCTTCTGGGTCCTGGGGTGGGAAGTGAGACAGTGCATCAGAGATGCCAGTGGCACCCGAGGAGAGGCAAGGGCCACTTCAGTGGTTTCCAGGGGTTACAGAGGGGCTTTCCCCTCCATCTCCTCACCCCAGTGCTCCGAGTCCTTGCTTGGTTGGGTCACAGCTCGGCGTCTCTGGGACACCTGTGTGCAGCTGGGGTGAGAGGGGCTGGGGGCTGCCCTGGCCTTAAGCTCCCAGTGGGGGCTGGCAGCTGGGGGCTGGGGGGTGCTGGTGCTGTCAGAGGCTCCAGCGCCGTGTGTTGTACTCGTACCGAGCAGCAGAGGGCTGTCCTCTGCTGGCCCACAGACAGCTCCTCTGCAGAGCATCGTGCCAGCCTGGCCCGGCCACCCTGCTGCAGCTCCTGGGCTTGATGGGGCAGAGATTAGACTAGAGGGGGGCTGTAGGGCCCTGCTGGAACCTGGCATGTCCCTCTACTAGGTCCAGGCTCTCTGGATGCCCTGAGCTGGTGCTTCCATGCAATAGGGACCCGCTGGCTGTGAAAAGACTGGGAAGAGGAAGCACCCAGCAGCTGAGTCACTGTGGTCTGGATGTGCTGCCCCCCAAGAGCAGTCAGAAAAACCCCACTGAGATGCCCAGGGAAGACCCAGCCCCGGCTCACTCCTCCTCTCTCCAGCCCCCCGCTCAGGGGCGAAGCAGCAAAGCCCGGGGACGGCTGTCACAGCCGTGTCCCCACGCAGCAGCTCCCGGGCTCGTGTCCTCCCAGCTCACCTTGTGTGACCACCTTGCCAAAGACAGGCAGCGTGTCCAGCGTGGAGCAGTTCCAGCGGCGGTTGCGGAACTGGAACTGGCACTCCTCGATGGCCAGCTGGGCGCCGCGCCGCACCGAGTCCATCACCTCCAGGTTCCTCTTGCACATCTGCACCTGGCGCTGGATCAAGCCCTTCAGCTTCTCACAGGTCTCCTCCTCGGAGATGCTCCCCACCGAAGACAGCTTTGCCAGGTACCTGCCGTGACAGCCAGCAGAACTGGTTAGGAGGCAAGGGCTGGGGCAGCAGGAACCCATATTCATCTGGGACACCCTGCACCCGAGTGAGGAGACCTAGCCTCATCCTCTCCACAGCTGAGACCTGGCACCCCTCTGGGGTCACCTTAAATTTGCCACTGCGGTGGCTCCAAAGGATGCATTTTTGTCTGGCAGAGAGCAAGCCCAAGCAAAACAACCATCCCTCTTCAGCCCAGTCCCCTGTCCCTCGGGCAGCCCAGCTGCTGGCTCCCCTTTGCCTCTGTTGCCTGCAAGGAAGATATTTTCGGCGTTGTCTGACCATGCCCAGTCAGGTCTCCTGAGTACCAGCACATCCAAGTGCTACTAGGAAAAGCCAGAGGTCTCTGAAGTCAGCCAAAACAAGCAGGACAGGCTCTTGGCTGCCAGCTCCAGCTGCCACACAGCTCCCACAGCATGGCTGTGTGCTCACCACCAACAAACATTGCCCTCCAAACCACTTCCCTCCTGGAGCCTGCTTTTAGCTCCCCTAGCCCCCAGCAGGCAGGGATGGCCCCTGGGAGCTGCCAGGTTTCCTGTCACTTGGGATTCAAGCAGAGCGTGAAGTGGGGAAGGCAGAGTCAGGAGCCTGCAGTGGGCAAAACCACACACACTGGGCTCCTGAACCTGGCTGTGAGGTCTTTGTCGACTGGGAGAGGACTGGAGGTGACCATGTGCTGTGACCATCCCATCCTCAGCAGAAGCAGTTACAGAGCTGCTCTTGAGCACTGGCATTAGGGGACATGGGAAGCTGCCCCTTCTGGGACAAGCACCCCACAAGCTCTTGGCATCTCCCCACTGAGCACATGGGCAAGATGGTCTCTCCCGTGCATCCCAGTAACCCAGCTCGCCACGACCACCATGTGGGTCTGCTCACCCATTTCCCAGGCCCAACCTCCTGTCCCAGCCTCTGGATCCCAGAGGGCTTTTAAGACAGACCAGCACAGCTCAGTCAGGATGTTGGATAATCCCAGATCCTCTCTCTGTGCCTGTGCTGGCACGTGCCTTGCTGAGCCTCCCTCCCTGCTGTGGCTGCTGGCACCCGCTGCCAGTGACACTGCCACCAGCAGAGCTCTGTCCTGCCACAGAGCAGGGAGCTCCCCTGCACAGGGCAAGCAAAACTCATCTCTGCGCCCACTGACCCCACCAAGCTTGAACGCCCTTGGGAAACCAGCAGCCTCAGCTCACATTGCTGCCTCGTCTGTACCAACAGATGCGAGGACTGAGCAAAAGCTTTTTGGCAACCTCATTCCTTGACTCTGGGTTTCCCAGCCCTGCAGAGCTCGTGGACTTCTTTGTTTTGTTTTCTTGTTTTTTTGCCTCCTCCTAAAGTTGCGACATCCTGCTCAGGATTTTTCCTTTGAAGCCCTGCTTGCCTCTGCAAAGTGACTGTGCAAAAGTGGCTCCTGCTCCCTGTCCTGTTCCCATGTGTCCCAGGAGCCAGATCTGCTGACTTCAGCCACAAAAATCAAGCTGTCACAGCCGCTTCCTCCCATTAGCCCTGCCAGCCTGCCCCAGGAGGAGAGCACAGGATTTTCTCTTCCGTGCATCAGCAGAATTATTCACCAGCTTGGTTTTGTGCTCGCAACTGGGGGGCCGTGGGAGATGGGGAGAGAGCCAGCTCGGCTCTCAGGGCCCGTGGGGAGGCTGCCTGGTGAGCTGTCAGGAGCATTCAGCCTCCCTGTGCGTGGAGACCACTGGGTGAGACGCCTCTCGGACAGCGGGAGGGGGCAGGCAGCCAAGTTCTCTTCCAGCCTTTATACCAGCTCAGCATCTTTGCCCGAGGCTTTCTGCTCCTCCAAGGGCAGAGCCCTTGTTGCAGAGGACCAGCAGCACAAGGCTGGCTCAGAAAGCCCACCCTGGCAATCCCAGGGCTGCCACCTTTCTGCGGGTCCCTGTTCTGTGCTGCGGTCCCTGGGCGTGGAACGTTGACAGTTGCTGTTCCCACACCTTGCTGCACTCAGCTGCCACAGGATGAAGGCAGCAAATCACCCTTGGAAGCTTTGATGCTGAGCAAACCCGGGGTGACTGTGACAACCATGTCCCGCCCCCCCAGGTCCAGCCATCATCTCAGCCTGGGCATGGGGAAGCTGACACACAGCAGAGTGGTGAGACTCATCCCAAAGCACCACGGGTTGGTTGAGCACTTTTGAGCCTGGAAGCCAAGAAAACCAGATTCTGCCTCCAGTACTAACCCCTTGTGCTGATCTGGCTTCTCCCTCCTCCTGCAACTTCAGCAGCATTTATTGTACCAGGGAACCAGCTCCTGCCAAGGAGTCAGTGCCCAGCCCAGCTGCAGGCACCTCATCAGGAGAGAGCCAAGCACCCTGGGGCTCAGCTACATGAACACCAGCTCTGCTCAGGGTGGGGGCATCATCTCCTCTTATACATTTCTCAGTTTGCTGGATTTCTCCAGGCCGTGGAGATTATAAATCAAAATTCAGAAATTCAAAGCACACATGAAGAAAAGTGTGACAAGAGCCTTTCAAGCCTTTCCAAGCAGATGTGCCTGATAAGATGCCTCCCCAGCAAACATTTAATAACTGTTTGGGATGATAAAACAAAGGCCAAAGATGCTTCAAAGATAGGTACAGCTCTCCAAGAACAGTTTGTTTTCCAAGGCAGGCAAATAAGATGAAGTTGTCCAGAACGGTGCTCTGGTCTCTCTCCCCATGACAAGTCCTCTTTGTGCCATCACCCCTGTTCAGCCCATGCATGTCTGCCCCTCCCTGGGGCTGGAGGCAACTATGCCTAAAATGCCATGGCCCCATCAGACTTTCAGTCTCCTACACCCCGGGAATACCAGCATTGCTTTCCAAACAAGGTGGGTTTTTTTTGATAGGCAGGCTGCCATCCTGTTGACTGATCCAGGAGGGATCCAGAGGTTGAGTGAAAGGTGCAAGGAAGGACCTTTTTCAAGTGTAAGGCAGCTTTGAGGCTTTCACATGAGGCTTTTTCTCTCCACACCACATTCAGGGGCACATGGCAGGAACACCTCAATTCTTTTCCCCTCTCTGGGGAGCTGAAGGGCAAGATAAGAGCTAGGAAGTGTCCTCTGTCCTCACCAGCACTCTAAGATGCTTCCATGCTGCAACTCACAGAGCGTTTCTCAGGGCTGGGGAGCCCAAGCAAGGTACCAAACCCATCCACAGCATCCCAGGGTCACCATGAAAACCCAGCTCTAGCAGTGCTAGGTCCTTAATGAGCACCTTGATCCAAGCTCCATTATCCTGGACTGAGGTGGTAGAAACCAGACAAAGCCTTTGTTTACCCCCCCACAGAGCAGGACAGGCATAACAGGAGGATACCCTGTCTGCAAGGTCTTAGTGCAGATCTCCATCCTGATAGCTGTGCAGAGCTCTAGGTTCTGACTGAAGTCTCACATGCAGCCTCAAAACAGCCCTGCTTGTAGGAAAACAAACCAAAAAAAGCCCAAATAATGGAATAATGGCATCTTTTCTTTTTTTCCCAAAATTGGGCAAAGAGAGTTTCAAGGGGTGAGCTTCTGCCCAAGCCATTTGGTCAAGTTTTGTCTTCTTGCTTGGCATTGAGGCTTCTTTTCTCCTGCCTTTAAATCAAGACCAGCCACTCACAGAACAAGCTCCCTTTTCATAGAAGTCACTGATTTAACACAAAACTGATGGAAAACACTTCAATTTTGTTTTTTTTCCACCCGCAGATGAAGATCGAAGCCCCATAATTTAAGTGGCTGCAGTTGATCCACCCTGAAAGATGGCAAATAAGGAAACCTCAAGCCCAGGCAGCTTTGGAAGGGCTGGGGAGGGGAAAGCCCTACTCACATAAAAGTGACTGTAACAATTTCAGAAGGAAGAATAATCGATGTAATGACAAGATGACACTGGAAGAGCCACAGTGCGTGGCAGATGGAGCCAGAAGGAGAGGGGATTCCCTGCCTTGGGAAGGTGTGGAAATTTGAGTCATTGAGTCATTGACAAATTCTCAATAGAGGCCAGGGAGGATGTAAGAGATGCCTTGGAGGAAGCATCAATCTCTTGAACGAGTTTCCAGCATGAGAACTCTTTGTATTATCTCATTTTGGGAACATTTTCCTAAAGATGGCAACACTCGGACCCAGGCCAGTGGTAGCACTGGTTTGTTTATCTCTCAGAGATGCTGCGAAGTCAGATGAGCTCAGAAGCTTCACCCTGGGCAGCCTGACTGGGATACCTGCCTGGCCAGGGTCCCAGAAGTGTTGTTGAGGTCTTGGATTGTGGAGATGCTCTTCTCAGAGAGGCAGCCTCTCCAACCATCCTTTCTGCTCAGGGAGTAACCAAGTCAGCCGAGATCACCAGTGCGTTTCTGTCTCTTGTGGCTGGACATATGGCCAGCCAGTGACTCAGAGCTGTGCTTGGGATGGAAACTGCCTTGTGCAGAGAGGTTTCTTCTGAGGAAGAACAAAAGGCCTGTTGATGACAGAAGAAACAACAGTGCGTGGAGATCGACAGATGGATGCATGTGAAGAGAGAGAGGCACGGCTGGGACACCAGAAGGAGCCATCCTGCAGCTATGGAGAAGGGCATGATCTTTTTCCTTGTTGCTTCCCCCCTCTCCACCAAGCAGAGAGAAGACATGGGGAGATGTCCCAGGGCTGGCAGGTCAAAGGATGTTCTAAGTGGGCCAGAGAGCCCACGTTCTTCTTGTGGTGTTCCGCACTGGGCTTCGTACTACCTTTCCCTGTGCCATCATGGCCAAGTACCACCCACATCCTCAGCCTGGTTCAGGCCTGCCAACCTGGGCATGTTCCTGGCAGGACCCGCTGGAGATCTGCAACCTGCAAGGTGGCCCTTATCCAACTGATGGCTCTGCAGCAGGACATGTCCCTCCCAGAGACTAAACATCCCTCTCCCGGGATTAAATATCCAACCTTTCCCTTCCAAGTGTAAACCATGACTTACAAAGTCATCATCCGAGAGTCTGTCTGGTCTCTTCCCTGGAAGGAAAGCAGCTCTGTGGCACAGTCCTTCCTGTCACAGTTGCTGCACGTTTCATCTCTTGGCTGAAACCATGCTCTTCACAGTCTGATCTCCACCTCCAGTTAGCAGCTGCCAAAGCAGCCACCCAGTAGGAGGCACTGCATGTTCAGCAGGACCTGCCTACAGACCCTGGTGTGCAGCTCCACTGAGCTCAAAGGTGAGCCTACAGCTCAAATCCTGCCCCTCCACACCTCAGCCCCTGCACCCACACCACACATTGTCTAGGATGCGTGCCTAGCAAACACCCACCTACCCAGGCACCAGCCACTGGTGGTGGCTTGCCTCCTTCAAGCCCCTGGGGACAGCAAGGTGGCCCCAGCTGCTGGTCCTGAGCCAGTGCTGCTTCTTGCCTTTCTGAGCATTAAGGGGCAAAATCTCCACTTTGTGATGGGGAAGGCCAGGATGGAAGTTGGGAAGACCCTGAGAGCAACATCCACTTTGGAAACCTGCTTTGGATGTGTAGGGAACATCCTTGACTGCATCCTCCTTTATAAGCCACCAGAAGCTGCTCCTGGGCTCAGGTACAACAGCAAAGCCTTGTTGCAAGAGGAGGCAAGTGCAAGATACTGAGCTGAGCTGGGTGGGAATTCCCCTCATGCAGTGCTCCAGGCCAGACCTAGCTGGAGAAAGCCTGATCACTTTTGAGTTCAATCAGCATTTGCAGATACGTGGCAGCAGAAGCCTCCTGCAGGATCAGTTCCATCTCGCCCAACTCCCAACAGACCCCAGGCTGCTCTCCATCAGCCAAACTACTAAATTAATCTTTTCCCCAACATGATTTCCTGAAAGCACAACCCTGGCTCCAGTTCTGCTGAGCCAGCCAGATCCTGCACAGCACCTTCCCAGCTGCAAACCTTGACAGCCCATCCAGCCACTCCCGGGGGGCCTGGAGGATGCTGAGGGGTTCACCTACAGGCACAGGGGCAGACAACCTGGGGCTGGAGCCAAACAAAAGTCACCTGTGCTTTGTATCCAGAGCAGCATCTGCCATTCAAGCAGCCTTGGATGACTCAGGCTTTTGTGGATTTGCAAGGCTTTCAAGCTTTCTGAAAAAATTCACCTAGAGCCAGCATCACTCTGCTTGTAAGGAAATGCAGCAAAACCTCCTGGTAACCTCCAGGATTGCTCAGCAATTTCATCATTAAGAAAGCCCAGATAAATGACTCTAATGCATTTTTCTCTATCCACAAGGATGAAAACTGTGAGGAAAGTAGTTCTCAGCAGAGCAACATAAACTATTTTTGCTTAAATGCCCAACTCCAGTTCTGACTCACGGAGTCACAGCAAAAAGAGGAATTTGCTTCTTGCTGTTACTTGTATTTGGAGCTGATCTGATTCTGCACAACCTGGGGTGCAGAGTGGTTCTGTCTCATGGCCATCCTCCCTAGAATAAGGCTCTGCTACTAAAGGTTGGAATGTGGCTTTCTTTGAGGCTTCCTTAGGAATAGACTGAAGTGCCTGTCACAGCTGAGGAGGCTGAGAGCATCGATCCCTCCCACCCTGAAATCCTCCTGCCAGACAGGACCAGAACTCAGAGACAAGCCAAACTGGTTGGAAGTCCAGCACCAAGACTGGCCAAGGTCTCTTGTCTCCACAGGATGCAACCCTTCAAGCCAGTCCGTTTTCATTGCTGTTCTTGTCAAAAGGAGCAGGACATAAAATAACTTAAAAAAAAAGAATAATAAATATTTCCAGTGGAGGCTGCTGGTTTCACTCTCCCACCCCAGGCCCTGGGGGAATGGGTGTCACTGGTTGCATTCACCAACCTTGCAGACCCTGCAGGACCCCCAGAGCTATGCCAAGGAGCCCTGGGCACCCCAGAAGCAAGAGCTGCTCACCCAACTCACACCAGCCCTCAGAGCAAGGAAACTCCCCATCAAACCCCATGGCTGGAACCCACCACCCCAGCTGCCAGAGCAGATGTGACTTGGGGAACCTCCTTGGTGCTGTCTTCACACCAAAACCCAAGAGCACAGGGAGAGGAGAGGGGCAGGAGCAGCTCTGCCCTGGAGCTAACTGCTCCTGCTGAGTCAGCAGCTCCAGCATCTGCTGGGAAAAGAGGCCAGTTCCTGGCCAGGTGGAAAGGGAAGGTTGCAATGACAATGCAAAGAATCTCACAGCAAATGAAATGCAGCCAGGCTCAAGGCTAAGTGAGCTCTCCCCACTGCCAGAGCTGGTGAGACCTTAAAAACAAGAATGAAGTCCAGTTTAAAACCAGAGGGATGCTAGTGTAGGACCCAGGGATGCTGCTTCCCAGATCCTTCACATTGCACAATGACCCAGACCAGCACAACATGGGCATTCAGGCTGCTCTTGCAACATCTCCTCTGCAAAGAGGGCAGGGATGAGGACAGAGAACTAGGCCTTGCATTTGTGATGTTCAGATGGAAGGTGGCCAGAGAAACCCAAACTCTTTCCATCCCTCCCTCTCCAAGCCTCAGAATTGGTCACTATCAGAGAGCAGCTGCTTAAGCAGGCTTGTTCTGACACTTGCAAACTCTTCAAGCTTTCCCAGACTGCTCAAATTATTATTATTTTTATTTATTTATTTTTTAAAGCCCATGGGCTTTTTGGGTTATGGGTTTTACAACCCGTTTCTATGGGCTTCAAGGCCCATCTGTGCTCCTGGCCCTTTAAGCCAAGTCTCCAACCCAGACGGAAGTTTTAAACCCCTGTAAATAGGGGGTAGAGGGAGCTGCTGGTGGCACACCCTGCTCTGCAGCAGCATAACCACATCTCAGACTATCCAGTGTACATCTGGAGAGCCTCCACCAAAGCCAGTTTTAGCTGCAAGAAAACGGAGGGAGGCTGTAATGATTCCCAGAGAGCTTGGCAACGAGGGGTGTCACCCATAAAGGACCCTGCCCTGTTGCACCCCCATGGTCTCCAGGCACAGAATTTCCTCTCATAATTCAAACCACCCCAACAGCTACAGATCACAGCAGCCCCAACACCCCGTGCAGTTAGTGGGAGCTTACATCCACACCCTCCTTTGCACATTTTGTTGGCTCACCTCTTCAGGTGGACTTCTCCCCCCACCCAAACCAAACCAATGAGTAAACAAATAGCTACATGACTGCTCACCCCTTACTTCCCCCTGGCACCAGAGCCTGGTGCTCCCATGCCAGCTTCAAAGAGGTGTTGGTTTGGCTGAAGCCCTCTAGAAACCCGCCCAGCATGGAGATGGTTTTGGTCCACTAAGAGAACATGCTTCTAAACCCCCACTCCTGTACGTGGGGGTTCAAGAGCTGAGACGAGCCAGTGAAATGCAAATTGCTTTGGAAAGCAGCTCAGCTGTTTCCCCTAGATAAAGCAGGTCCCTGGACTCCTCCAGGGATAAATTAGAAGCCAGAGTGGACTTTTCCAGGCACAACTAGCTAAACGGCACAAACTACAGCCCTTTTTACAGTTCTGTGCCTGAAGAGGCAGGAGGAAAAGCTTTAAAACTGAGTCTCCAAAGGCAAGAGGAAGAGCAAACCTGAGGCTTCCATGTGAAGGGGGAGCAGAGCATCTCTTCAGATTTAGAGAAGAGAGGGTTGCTGGATAGGGAGCAAGCCAAGCAGCAACTCCCAAAATTCAGTCACTGAAGAAAACCACCTGAGGATTGTTTCCTAAGCAGAGAGAAAGTAGCTTGGTCTGTTTCATGCAAGTGTTTGGCAAAGTCCCTTCCAGCTCAATGGTCGCTACAGCAGAGCGACCCCCCCAGCAGGTACCTACACCACCTCCCTTTTCTATGGGATGGGGTGGTTCAGAGGACACCAGTTGCATGGCTAAACCCAGCCCTTCCCCACAAAGCCAGGCTTACAGAAAACCTTCAGCTCAAGTGTTGCAAGTGGTGTCTCTCTGAAGCGCTGGGGGAGAACGAGTCCGGACAGGTCGAAAGAAGCTTTAGGGGGAAAAGAAAAAAAAAAAGTCACAACTGAACTTAATCACTAATCCAGCAGGTTTCTGGAAAAGCAAACTTCACCACGGGCTGCCACCCCTCGCACACACCTATGTGTAGAAATATGTGCCTGGTGAGGCAGGATCGGGCCCCAGGTGCTGGGCTGGCAGCGCCCAGGTGCCCCTGTGATAAATCAGAGCACAGCAGAGCCCCCACGTGTGAGGCTTCGTGAAGATGAACGAGGCTCACTCATTCCTCGAATATCTGATAACTCCTGGGATCCTTCTAACTCTGTTTATTGCCTCCAGCAGCCTTTGTTTCTGATGTGAGAAGATAAACAATGGGAATTGTCTTAATCCAAAAGGCAAAGAATAAAAAGCACCGAGCGGGGGACGATCCTTTTATCACGATGCATTTGCAACATCAAAAAAAAGGTTGACCCCCTTCCTTTCAAATGCACTGAGATGCATCTGCTTTTCCTCCCCTGTTGGCAGGAATGAACCCCTCTGCTCTCCCACAGTCCAGCCCCCCCCCCCCCCCTGCCCACCCTTCGCTTTGCCAGCCCGGGTGGCTGCACACACTCCTCCCTCAAACCACCCCTCTGCCTCAGCTGCCCAAACATGATCCCAGCTGCGTGTGGTACCACAGAGCAGGGGGTCCCACCTCTGCCCATCCACGCCAGTTGGCTTGTTGACCTCACTCACAGAATCCTCCTTCACCAGGCACTGCTCCATACCTGTCCCTGGGCAGCCAAGGCTGCTCCACTCCCTGGACCTGCCATCATCCCACAGGGCTTCCTCAGCAGGACTTTCTTCCCGCAGGAAAAACACTCCCACAGGTCCCAATATATCTTCACCAAAAGTGTGACAGCTTAAAAAGACCACCTTGATAGCTGCTATGATCCACCCACCACTTGCCAGAGATGCGTGGTGCTCAAGTTGCTCCATCTGGCAAAGGAGGAGGGGAGGAGGACTCAGTGCCACCACGTCCCAGGCAGCTGCTGATGGGTGAGCACCTTTTCCCACAGGCAGGACACTGGGAGAACGCTGCTGACCTAGCCCTTCCCCTGCATGTAGGGAGTAGCCTCTGAAACCCACAGCTGCCAGCGTGCCAAAGCTAAAGGCAGGAAAGGTGGGAGAGGACTCCTCGGGCAGGGATGTGCTTGTGGGACCCTGCCCACCTGGCCACAGGTGTCGGGAGAGGCACAAACCCCTCAGGCTCCTTCATGCACACAGCCCCAGGGACTCTCCACCCGGCCGTGGCATACCTGCCCTTTTTCCCCCAGGAGACCTGAAGAGGTGAGACAGAGGTGGCCCAGGTTCTCAACCCAGAGAGTGGGTCTGCTGGGTGCCTCCACCGGGAACTAATTAGCTGACGGCAGCCAGCGACGCTGGGAGCAGGGGAAGAGCCATCTCCCACCAGGCAAAATTAATTAGGAAGAACCAGCGCCTTCATTCAAAATGAGGTGGGAAGGTGCTGTCATGCTCCATCCCCTCTGCCCCGGCGTGGGGCTGGGGGGGGGGGGGGGTCTCCCCAGAAGACAGTCCCACCGCCTTGGCAAACATGCAGGAATTTTCCAGAACGATTTCTGCCCCTGTTTACCTTACACATGATTTCAGTGTTTGTTCAGCGGGTTCCCGACGTCGCCGGGCTCCTCTGCAGCGTGGGACAGCCCCCCGCCGCCCATCCTCCCCGCGGGAACGGGGGTGCGAGGCGCGGGCACAGCCCTGCCCACCGCAAACCCCCCGCACGCTCGGCAGCCCCAGCCCTGCCAAATCCTTCCCCTGGACCGCCGGCCCCCGCCAAGGCGCCCTGCCAAGCCCCGCGCCCTGCTCTGACCTGCTGCCCCCACCTTCCCGCTGCCCTCCCCGCCCGCCGTCATATCACTTCAGGACAAAAAGGGCCCCGGGGGGGCCAGATAACCCCCCCCGGCCGGCCAGCCTCGGGGACAGACCGGCCCCGAGCGGCCGGGGAGGGTCGGCATCCCCTGCAGCCCGCGGGTGCGGGAGGGCAGCGGGTCCCCGGCCCGACGCCCCGTCGGGCAGCGAGCAGCATCGTTGCGGGGGTTTCGCCCGCCCCCCCCCTCATCCCCCTCTCCCCGGCGCTGCCCCGACCCCGGCGGCACCTGCCCCGGCGCCCCGGGGGGGCATCAACAAGTGCCCACCTCCCCCCCCCCCTCCGCCTCGCCCCTACTCACAGCCAGTTGCTGGCGTTGGCCGAGAAGGTGGCGAGGATGATGAGCAGCAAGGAGCGCAGGGAGTACTCCGGGCTCATCCTGGAGGGCAGAGCGAGCGGAGCCGGCGGCGGCAGCAGCCCCGGCAGCCCCCCCCCGGCCCGGCCCGGCCCGGCCCGGCCCCCCCGCCTCCCCGGGGCAGCCGCCGCCGCAGGTGGGCGCCGGGCGGGAGCGGCGGCGGGCGCTGCCCGGTGGATGCGCCCGCGGCGGCCGCCGAGTCCGACTGTCAGCTCGGCCGGCCCATCCCGGGATGGAGCGGCGGGCCCGGGGGGGCGGGCCGGGGGGCGGGGGCAGCCCCAGCCCCGCCGCTGCCTGGGCGGGACCCGCCGGTGGGGACACCCCCGGGGGCGGGACGGCGGCAGGGAGGGCCGGAGGGGGTGGGTGGGGGGGTCTGTCCCGCTCCCTGCCTCCCGCGGAGACCTCCCGGTGACCACCACGACCCCTCGGATGGGTTTGGTGGGTGGGATGGGGCACGGCTGGGGGGGGGGGGGGGGGTTGCTTCCTCCGTAGAACTGCAGGGAGAGATGGGGGCATCGGGTGGAGGGAGGTGGGGGGGGGGGGAGTGGGGTCGTTTCTCTCTCGTTTGATGCTCTGAGGGTGATTTCGGCGTGGCTGTGTAAAGACAGAGCCCTCAGGGTGGGCTGCGTGTCGCTGGGAGCAGCCCCAGGCATCGCCCCGTCACCAGCACCCCCCCCCCGAGAAGCAGGGGTTCCCCCCCGAGAGGCAGGGGTTCCCCCCCGAGAAGCAGGGGTTCCCCCCCGAGAGGCAGGGGTTCCCCCCCGCCCCGGGGGCTGAGCCCGCGCCGCGGGGCTTGAAAATTCACTGAGAAGGAGCCGCGTCTTGAGGGGAAGGCGTGGATCAGAGGGGAGCGGTGTCTGGGAGCGGGAGGAGGTGGCAAAACCCTCTGGGTGCCTCCAGAGGGGCTGCCCCGGGCGGGGGGAGCGCCCAGCCGGGGGCTCCGGGCTGCCCGTGGGGAGCGTGGTGCTTGCCCGAGTGCCGAGGCTTGAACTGCTCTCTGAACTTGTCTAGAAAGGTCCACCTGTGGGAACCCCAAGAACTCCTAGCAGCCTGGCTTGCCTACCCCGAGGGCCAGGAGAAGTGGGGATCCCAGTCTCCTCTCCCACCCACCGTGCCTCCATTTTTCCCCTGTGGGTACAAACGACTTAATTTCAAGGCAGAAGGGACACGAGATGGCTGCTCAGTGTGAAATCCAAGATCTCAGGCAGCCCTCAACCACACACCAAGTCTCCCCTTGACAATGTTATTAGTTAGGTACATTACTAAAACCTCTTGCTGCCATCTATAAAATCTTGCCAAGCTGGTTTGGAGCTATTCAAAATCGCTTTTGTCTTTTCAACTCCATTTTCCTGCTCTCCGTGTAGCCAGGACACACTTATTCAAAGCATTGCAGCTTGCACTGGGCTGCACACATGCCTGTCTCAATGTATTACACCTACTTTAAAATCTCTGCATTAGTTCCCTGTCAAAGCAAGGATTTAATTTCAAAGTGCTTTGACTTATACTCCAGCTCCTGACAGGCAGCAGCCCACCCTCACCTAGTCATTCATCTCGCTTTCACATCCTTGCTGATTATCCTGCTTGAAAGGGGGATGCTGGCTGCTTTGCCAGTGAATCGAAGGTTGTTGCCGTGAGCCCCAACTGGGTAATTCAGTGCAACTGGAGCTGATTAATCTGGCTCATCATTTGAGACAAAGCCGTGGCCTTCCTCTGGCTTCTAATCGCTTTGGGTGTTGAGTGAAGTCGTCAGGAAGGCAAGAGCTAATTGAAAGGCTAAGGGGAAGGAGAGGTTAGAGAGCCACGGCTGGCTGGCCAGAGCCACGTGGGTTCATGGGAATATCATATTTTTAGGCCTCAGATGTACGATCCCCCCCCCTCCCCTGCAAGGAGAAGCACCAGCCAGTTCCACAGGAGCTGGAGGAGTGGACGTGGACCCTGATTTCTGCCTGGCCCACTGAGGCAGCTTGGCTGGTGTGGGCACTTGCACCCTGAGGAGCGTCCCTGGTTGAGATGCTCCTGGTGCCTGAGCTGGTGGGCTGCTGGCTGGCTCAGGGCCCCCTGCAGCTCTCAACTCTGATGGCAGGTGGGTGCCTGACAGGAGCTGGAAGACCTCTGTGAGATGCCATATTTTGATTTCCCAGGGCCTTTTGTACGGGCCCTCTGTGCTCTGGGTGATGTGGGAGGCTCCTCTGGTCCATGGTGTCCCTTTCCAGCACCTGGCTCCAGACTTTTTTTGGTGTCCTTGAGTTAAGGCCATGTTAGGTGGGTGAAGGAGGTGTCTGGAAAGGCAGATCACTCTGCTCCTCATCCTGCTAGCAGCAGTGGACATTGCCAACCACTTGGCTTCAGCACCCCTGGAGGCACTCCCCCATGGGTCTGCTGTCTTCTCCTTTTCACTTCCCACGTTCTGCTTACAACACACCTGCCTTGACACCTCCCCTGGCCTGGATGAGGAGCTGTAGAGCATGTCCACCTCCTCCCGCACCAGGTTCAAGCCCACTCTCTCCAGCCTGGCAGGCAGAGCAGGGGGGAACATCCTGACTTCCTCAGAAGGGAGAGGCACGTGCAGAAGGTGTGACTGCCAGGTTGTCTGCAGCAGTGGGATCATGTCCATGGAATGCCCTGGGGCTAGGGCATCCATGGAGCAGGGGCTCCACCCCAGAGGGAAGGCAGAGGCAGACATATCTGGAGTGAGTGACCCAGGAGGGAAGCACTGCATGAGCTGTCTGTGGAGATGGTAACAGTGCCCAGGGCAGGAGGGGTGTTTGTTGTACAGCGTCTGCAGTGGGGGAGATTGTGAGTGTAACTGGGCAGAATATGGAAATGGACACTCACCAGGGGAGGGGAGTCTCTTGGGCACCTCAGAGATGCCCATGAAGCACTTGCTCAGTTGTTACCTTCAGACTAGGTGCTTTCTGCAAGCTGGTCTCTTACTCAGAAGGTGGCAGGTTGCTCCAAAGCACAGCTGGTTTGGAAGGGGAAGGCCCAGATCCAGGAGGGCATTGAAGGAGGTACCAGTCTCCTGGCCTTGCCCATCGGTGCAGAGCATCCTGCATAGCAGAGCCCCTCCTCTGCTGCCCTCTCAGGACTGCAGCTGGGGGCAAAGGGTCCTTGTCACCCCCAGTGTGGCCTGGTGCTCAGTGCCTGCCCATGACCCCTGTGCTGCTGGATATCACTTTTCATTAATGCCTGTGGGTTGCTGTAATGAGCAGCAAAACTCCATGAGGTAAGAAGGGTCCATTTGATGTGCAAAGGTTTCAGTGAACGGGAAGAGGAATAAAATGCATCTGAGGAGTCTTTCACAGGCTTGCCAAGGGGCTTCTCTGTTCAAAGGCTGCAGAGAAGTTGCCACTGCCATCTCACAGGAGGGGAAAAAGTCCCAGCAGTTGTAGCAAGAAGGGGGTTTCCAGCTCTGAGGCCAATGTGAGAGCACAGAGTTTGCAAAGTTCCATGCAAAAGTGTAGCCAGATTCTGGATGATGTCTGAGGCCAATGGGAGAGCACAGAGTTTGCAAAGCTCCATGCAAAAGTGTAGCCAGGTTCTGGATGATGTAAATACAACAACACTGAGGAATAAGTGCAGGCAGGTAGCACTCTTGCTCCGTTCTTGGATCTGGCCAGTGCTATTAGTCTTAGAGGTTGTGGGAGATATTTTACAGGTTCTTTTTGATTTTCTGGTGCCCGTGGGGCTTACCAAATGGTACTGAAAGTGGGGGAGTCTGCCATCTGGATGGTGGTCTCAGCTGTGCCATAGGCAAAAGAGCTACAAGACACAGGGAGGCAAAACTCCTGGGTGAATCTGGGGCTGCGAGAGTTGCTGAATAGAAATAAATCATAAATATGGGACACTTAGCAACAGTACATGTATTAATCCTCTCCTGGAGAAAGAACAAGCTGTTCTGAGAGCCTCCACGCCAGAAAACACAGGACAATTGTACTCCTTTATAGAAACCTGTGGTTTTTCTGATGAAATTTATTTCAAACTATCCAAACACTTCGGGGCGGCGCGATGGCTGCTCAGAGAAGGTGCTGTCTAGGGGTGCAGTTCCCAAACAGAAGCAGCTTTGCAGAGATGAAAATGGCTCTGACAAAAGAACTGTGTCCAGTGCATTATAAACAGAAAGCAAGCAGTTGCTGCAGCCCATGCCTACCTGGTTGGCTCAGTCCAACACAATGGTCACTATAAAACCAAGACCGTCCTTTTTCAGCTGCAGCAGGAAACCTTGAGCCCCGTGTGGGTGGTTGAGCACTTCAGCACGTGGGAGGTGGATTGGTTTGTGTGGGTCTTCAGAAAAGGCAGGTGCAGAAATGCAGGCCGAGCAAACCCGCCAGGCCGTTCCCTGCAATCTGGTGCTAAAGGGAAAATTAACCCCTCTGGGTTTCTTGTCAAATATGGCAGTGGAAAAAGAAAAAAAGAAAGCAAGCAAAAGCTGAGAAGCTTGGGATTTCAGGGTTTTGCTTGTAGGTGGTGCCTCTGAACCCTTTTCTCTGAGAAAAGGGTCTATGGTGAGTTTGTGGGTGCTGTCCATGCAGGAATTTATCAGCATCTCTGAGTATGGTGAATGCTTTCAAACCCTTCCATTGCAGAAAGAGCCAAGTCTTTCACCAGCCAAATAGATCCTGTTTTTCATAGGGCTGCAAAAGAATTGGAACAAGGGACCAGTTCAGAGGAACTGGTATCATGGTTCCAGCCTCTGGGGTTTAAAATAGATCACAACTAACTTCACCATTTCCTGGGTGCTGTCCAAACCAAACAGATTTAGTGCTGCCAAAGCAAATCTGGATCCAGGTGCTGGCCAGGTGGTTGTAAATGGTGCTGCATGGGTGGTGAGGCAGCACCAGAGCACCAGCCAGCTACTGCAGCCTTTGCCCTCCTCACCCTGCCCAGGGAGAAAAGGAGATTTCGGGCTGGTCAGACACATAACACCCTGACTGACTCCTCTTCAGGGCTTGTTATACCCCCAGGCATTCAGGGGAGCCAAGACTTCATCCCCTGTGGTGGGAACTGTGGGGAGCCACCATCAGAGCGTGGTGATCACCAGGACTGCAAAGGGTCTTCCAGGTTGGTGATTGCCAGGAAAGCACTGGGCAGAGATGAGCATCTCTGACCACTCATGACTTGCAGTGGGATTAACTTCCCCCTTAGCACATGGCAGATAAAACCTACTCCTGCACCAGCTGGTGGTACCAACACTGAAGTGCTCAGCTTAAGTGATGTCCACAGCTCTCATCCCATGTGTGACCATTTTTAAAGGAGGTTGTGGGCACGTGTCTCTCTCTGGCTCTCTGCTGGCACCACCCAACCTGTCCAAGCTCTTGCCAGTGTGGTTTTGGCCCAGCCCACTTGGACCTGGCAGGGCAGGTCCAGGCAAAATTCCAAGGAAGTCTTGTCCCAAGGAATGGGATGGACAGGGCAGCTTTGGTTTAGGTTTACCTGTGTGTTACCTAGCCTGTCCATACCATGACTATCTGTGCCACCACAGCCTCGTCTCTTTTGTAGGCATAGCCTTTTGGGAACACAAACCCAGAGGTGGAAAGGGACAGAAATGAAGGTCTGCAAAAGGAATATTGTGGCCAGCAGGAGCAGGGAGGTGATCCTGCAACTCTGCTCAGCCTTGGTGAGGCTGCACCTCGAGCACTGGGTGCAGGTTTGGGCACCACAGGATAGGAAGGACACGGAGGTGCTGGAGAGGGGGCAGAGAAGGGCAACCAGGCTGATGAGGGGTCTGGAGAACAGGTCTGATGAGGAAAGACTGAAGGAGCTGGGGGTGTTCAGCCTGGAGAAGAGGAGGCTGAAGGGAGACCTCATTGCTCTCTACAACTGCTTGACAGGAGGTTGTGGTGAGGTGGGTGTTGCCTCTTCTCCCTGGTGACAGTGGTAGGACAAGAGGAGATGGGGTCAAGTGGCACCAGGGGAGGTTCAGGCTGGATATCAGGAAAAATGTCTTCAGAGAAAGAGTGGTGAGGCCTTGGCACAGGCTGCCCAGGGAGGTGGTGGAGGCACCATCCCTGGAGGTGCTCAAAAAGGGGTGGATGTGATGTTTTGGGAGATGGTTTAGTGGTTGGGGGTTGTAGGGTGGATGGTTGGACTTGATGATCTGGAAGGTCTTTTCCAGCCTTGATGATTCTGTGCTTCTGTGAAAAGGCAGGTGCTGATTGGGTTATTTGCCCCACAGGTGGTGAACAAAGTGCTAGTGGAAAACACTGCCTAAGTCTCAGGTGGGATCTAAAAACTGCACACTGGACCCTGGAAAGAGCCTCCAAGCTTCTCCCTGGGAGGATACACACATAGAGAAATGAGCTTCTCTGTGCCAGTGGAGAAGTCCAAGGCCAAAGGCCTCTGCTGAATCCCACCCAAGGTGTCTGCCTTCTCAATGCAGAATTCCCTCTCTTCCTCAGCAAAGTGGCTGTGGAGCTTGCCTTGACAAAGCCCTTTGAAGGCTGTAGGGCCTATATGTAAGGAACAGGATGCTTTCCATCTTTGGCTATCAGACAGATGACAAGACACTGGCCTTATGTCTGCCCCATGGCAGAGCATGGTTATGTCTGGAGGACATCAACCTGTCTTCCCCCTCCATGAGTGGGGAATGTTTCAAGTGCAGACAGCATTTCCCTTCCACACCCACCTCCAGGAGGTTCCAATGGTTGTGCTGAACCACCTCTTCTACTGGCTTAATGTATGATTTGTGTCTACAAAGTGGAGGACCCAGAAACCTCAGAGATGAGCAGCAGCATCTTGAGAGCTGGTCCTTTGCTTACTGGGGCCTCTCAGAGGCACAGGGAGCAAAGTGTTGACTGTGGCTTCACAGCTTCTTCATGCTGGAGGCTGAAGAAGGTGCATGGATAGGGTGTTGTTTCCTGGTTTGGAAGAAGATGCAGGGCTGGGCTTTGGGAGGTAACCAAGGGGCAGGTTCCTGCACTCAGACCACGTCTGAGTTCCCTGCTTTGCCAAAATGCAATAGAGAATTGCATCTGATTGCCTCCCCAAATTGTGGCTCCTTCTGACACACGTTAGGAATGGTGCCTGCAGAGCAGTGCTGGGCTGGCTGTGGCTCTTCATTTTCATTTTCTCTTGTTGCAGGAAACTTCTTATTTTAAGTACTATCCTTTGTAGAAATGACTAATTAAACAACAGGACAGGAAATGTAAGAGACAGTAAAATCCCTTCAGCTGTTCCAGCACATTTCTACGTAAATATGGTGGTAAAATGATGAAAACAAAGGCTTTTGCAGACAAAGGCAAGTGAGAGATTTGGTGACACAGCAGTGAAAAATCTATACTTTGTTATAATAAAGAGAAACCACCGTGTTTATCCTGTGTCTTGGAGGATTTGGTGCAATTATTCTTAGGAAGGGAGGGAAGCCACACAGAAATCAGAACAGCCCAGATTTTTTGCTAAAATATTTGTACAAATCAGGTTATTCAACTACAGCAAAGGATTTCTTTGGAGCTGTTGCTTCTGAAATGATCCTGCAGAACTGGAAGGACCGTAACCGCTTGACTTTAATAGCTGGCTCCATACAATGCAAACCTGATCAGTGAAGCTTGAAATGTCTGTGGCAGGGGAGAAAGGCCAAGTTTTATGGCTCTGCGGAAGAGTATGGGACAAAAAAGCTGCACACGGGGGAAGGCAACTGCTGATCTCCCACCTGCCAAAAGTCACTTTGCGCTCAGAGACGCGGGGTGGATGTTCTGTGCTGGCGGGGGCTGCCTTCTGCCAGGGTTGGTTGGGCTGGGAGGAGCTGGACTTTTGGGGACCCCCCCCTTCACCCAGCCTCCCCCCACAGGGTTTGGGCAGCCTCTTTATGCTTGCCACCCACCCGGGCTGCGTGGCCCTGGGCAGGGACCCCACAGAAACCACCCCAGCAACACACGGAAGGATTTCGGGGCACAACGTCTGACTTTCGGTTTTGCCTCCAGCGAAGGCTAAAAATGTTTCCCATCACTCAGAGGTGTCAGGTTGTTTAGCTGGGGACTGGGAACGGCCCTCGGAACATCTCGCTTGCACATGGCCCTGAATATCTCAGCAAATCACTCGTAGCTGATTGAAATAAAGGAAATACAGCAGCTCAGTTTGGCCGATGGGCTCTGCAGAGCAACACAACCACTGCATTTTGCATTGATCATAAATCAGGATTTATTATCCCACCTGGCAAATATTGACTTCATTTTTATTTTTTTTCCCCCTCCTTGGTTGGCACTTCCTTCCCACGTCAATACAGTAGTGTTCATCCCAACTGCAGGCAATAGTTTCTTATTAACATTTCAGCTGTAGAAGTGCAGAGCCTCTGAATCATCTTAGATGTTCCCCAGAAACCCCCAGACCTCTGGTCGTTGGTTTTCAACCTGTCTTGGTTTGCTGGGTGAAAAACATTTTCCTGTGGAGATGCAGCCCCTCCTAAAGCAACTGAACTGTACTGATAACAGGCTCCAGGGGGATGAGCTACTTTCTGTGGGCCTTGCAGAAGCAGGGGCTGGCAGATCAGAGGTTCAAAAGTGCATATCCTAGAGATATGTGGGAGACAGGTGATCAGCTCGACATGAATTGTTTGGCAGATTGAACGTAGAGGGGCTCCTGAGTCTTGGGGCAGCTTTGCTTTAAAAGATCTCTTAACAGAAATCACCAGGAATGGGACTGTTGAGGTGAACAAGGGCTGTGGGTACTTCACAGCATCACAGTATCTGGTTGGAAAAGACCTTCAAGATCATCGAGTCCAACCACCACCCTCACTCTGCCACGTCCACCACTAAACCCTGTCCCCTGGCACCACATCTGCCTTTTTAGATGTCTCCAGGGATGGTGGCTCAATCACCTCCTGGGACGGCCTGGATCACCCAGTCCAACTCCTGCCCCAGGACAGGACAACCCCAAAGTTCATGCCATGTCCCTGAGGGTGTTGTCCAAAATGCTTCTTGAACATTGTCACCTCGGTGCCATTCCTGCTTCCCTGGGGAGCCCCTTCCAGTGCTCCACCACCCCCTAGGGTGGGTGGGTGGGCGGGTAGGTCCTTGAGTGTGTTTGACCCGTGAATATGCACATCTAGGTGGATTTTGATTTGTGAATTCAGCTTGAAGTCAGGGCAGTGTTCATGAGCCAGGGCACGGGCAGTCAGTCCCTCTCCTCATCCGTGGGAAAGCTCCTGGGAGTGGCTGCAGGAGCCCAGCTGGCTGAGGCTGCAGCCCTGGGGTTTCTCCAGAGGACAACAAAGAGATAGGATGTAAATACCCCAGAGCCAGGGAAATGGGGAAATGCAGAGGGGCTCAGACACAGGAAATTTGGGAAGGAGACAGGATCAGAAAGGCACGTGCTCACAATCTCACCCAGGTTAACGAGAAGGAATGAAACGGCTGGAGAAAGGAGAGGGGAAACTCCACGTGTTTGGGGAACAAGCCATGGGCAGGTGGAAAGATCCAAGAGGCCTTCGAGGAGGCTAAATAGTAAGTGGAGAGGAGAGTAAAATGATAGATTGTGTTGTCCATGTATCTGTGCTTCTTGTACTCAGCAACCAGGAGCTGATGGATAATGGAGCAACATCTTGTCTTCCTCACGAGGAGAGTTGTACCTCCAGAGTAACTCCTTAGGGGTTTCTGAGCAAAAGCAAGTGAAGGGATGGCTGAGGGGGGTGAGGAGGATCTGAGCACTGTTTCCAGGGCTGCTGGATCCAATGTCCTCTCCCATCAAAGGGGTAATAATTCATCTTTGTGGCCTGGACACACAATGAACACTGTGGGCTACCAGGATCACAAGTGCCCAGCCACAGGGTGAACCACTGAGGGCTGAGAGGCAGGAGCCCTACAAGGATGGCATTAGCAAGGCAGACTGAGAGCAGAGCTCTGGGGTGACCTACCAGGGATGCACTACCAGGGGTGCTCTTGAGTTGCAACCAATGAAGAAGAGATGCCAGGAGCAGGAAGGCACAGCACAGAAACCCAGCAGTGGAACTGGAGGGTGCAGGGCTTTATGGTTTGGGTTGGAAGAGACCTTCAAGATCATCCAGCCCCAACCCCCTGCATGGGCAGGGACACCTCCCACCAGCCCAGGCTGCTCCAAGCCCCATCCAACCTGCCCTTCAACACTGCCAGGGATGGGGCAGCCACAGCTTCCCTGGGCAACCTGGGCCAGGGTCTCACCATCCACACATTAAGGAATTTCCTCCTCATGTCTCACCTAAATCTCCCCTCTCCCACTTTTCATCCCTCCCCCCTTGTCCCATCCCTCCCTGCCCTTGTCCCAAGTCCCTCCCCAGCTTTCCTGGAGCCCCTTCAGGCACTGGAAGGTGCTCTCAGGTCTCCCTGGAGCCTTCTCTTCTCCAGGCTGAACACCCCAACTCTCCCAGCCTGTCACCAGAGCAGAGCTGCTCCAGCCCTTGGATCATCTCTGTGGCCTCCTCTGGACTTGCTTCAACAGCTCCATGTCCTTCTTGTGTTGGGAGCTCCAGAATTTGACACAGTACTCCAGGTGGGGTCTCATGAGAGCCAAGTTAAGGGGGAAAACCAGTGTCTCAGGGAAGAGGGATGTTATGAGTGCAGGAGATCCCTAACACAGATATTTTTCTGAAGAAGATGCTCAGCATCAAGGGAAATGCCCTGTGTCAAGACCCTCCAGGCATTAAGCATCCTGGAGACTGAAGCTAAGAGGTTGGCCACATTCCTCCTCCCAAGGGTTTCTTCAGTGTCCTCTGATTTGGACACTGAAGGGTTCCTTCTGCTCATGGGAACCCATTCTTCCCCTGGAGAGGGAGAAACAGCAGAACCCATGGATGGAAGGGAGGCCTTGGGGATGCTGAGGTTGTGGGTGGGGATGCTGTGCCAGGACTTGTAACACACTACAGTGGTTTCTGAAACACCTGAGAGCCTGAGGGCATCACTGGTCTGCTGGATCCTTTTGAGCTCCTCAGACAGGCCCTTTGATGTGAGTTGCAGGAGACACCATCCCACAGAGGCCAGATGCCCAATAGACTGTGGGCACCTCATGTGTGGCAGTCCACCACAAAGGGTCCAACACATCTTCCTTAAGAGTAACCACCTGAAAAGGGGGTGTAAACCCTAAGGCAAGACCCTGGGGTCTTTTCTTAATCTGTCCTCTCCAGCTGGTGTTCACCCCATCTCCCCCCAGTGGGTCATTTTTGCAGAGTCTTGGCAAAGCTGTAGAGAAGCCCATAAAAGTTCTCAAAACTAGACTTTTTTGGGGGGGTGAGTAGGTGAAATGAATTCATCCCTGGCAGCCACGTGAGGAGAACCCAAAAGTGACATTTGTGAACGGTTTGTTGAGGCATTTTGCCTCAGAAAGGGTTTCTCAGAAGGGGACATCACAGCAGCAAGTCAGGCTCCCCAGGGCCACAGAGCTGCTGCCACAGATGCCAGAACTCATGAGTGCAGCCATTGGTGACTCAGGGGTCTCAGAGGACTCCCAGTTGTAAATGCTGACATGGATGGATGGGTCATCTTCCATCCTAGAAACACTGGGCAAAGTGACAGACTTCATACAGCCCCAGGATGTTGCATGGCTCAGGAAATACCTTGGGGCACATCTGGCATTGAGGGAAAGCCAAAGGGAAGATGTGCAACCATCTCTTTGGCTTTCTACCAAGCTGAGAGGAGCAGGATGGAATGACCAGTGTGCAGGACCCAGGCCTGCTGAAATAAGTAGAAAAACAAACCAGTTTTTATTGCTATGACTTTCCTTCCCAAAGTGCATCTTTTGGTAATTCTTCATTTTTCACTTTACTGATTCTTCCACTTGGGGAAATTCCTAGTTTTCAAGAAAATTAGGGAAGATCTAGAGCACTGATTTCCAAGCAGTTCCTCTCCAGAGGTGCAGGAGGTGCCCAGTGGCATCCAAGAAGGCCACCAGCATCCTGGCCTGCAGCAGGAGCAGTGTGGGCAGCAGGAGCAGAGGGGTGATGCTGCCCCTGTGCTGGGCACTGGTGAGGCTGCTCCTTGAGTCCTGTGTGCAGGTCTGGGCCCCTCACTGCAAGAAGGATGTTGAGTTGTCCAGAGGAGCCACCAAGCTGGTGAAGGGTCTGGAGAGCAAGTCCTTTGAGGAGAGGCTGAGGGAACTGGGGTTGTTTAGTTAGAAGAAGAGGAGGCTGAGGGGAGACCTCCTTGCTCTCTACAACTGCCTGAAAGGAGGTTGTAGGGAGGTGGGAGTTGGGCTCTTCTCTCAAGTGAATGATGACAGGACCTGAGGAAATGGCCTGAAGCTGCACCAGGGGAGGTTTAGGCTGGAGATTGGGAAAAATTTCTTTACCCAGAGAGGGGTTGGACAGTGGAACAGGCTGCCCAGGGAGGTGGTGGAGTCACCATCCCTGGAAGTGTTTAAAAGAAATGTAGATGTGGTGCTGAGGGACATGATTGAAGCACTGAACGGGTAGATGAGGTGATGGTTGGTGGATTTAGGTGATGGTTGGACTGATGATCTCCAAGGTCCCTTCCAACCAGGATGACTCTGTGATTCTGTGAGATGATGGCAAGAACCTCAGGGTGGATCCTGGAGACCCTGCATTCACAGCATCCTTTCCAGCAGAAACCCTGATGCCCAGTGTACAAGGTTGACTCATTTGGGGACCTCGTTTTAGAAAGAAATCAAAACACTCTTTGAGATACACTTGGAAGGATCTGGCCTAATCCCAGAATGCTCAGCAGATTCCTAGGGTGTCCCATCATGTCTTATGGACATCTGCTTTAGCATTGTTTCAAACTCAAGAGGAGTCTGTCCTCCCAGCAAAGGAAACACTCTGCTGGTTGACCACAGTTCTTCTCTCCTGAGCAAACTGGGGCAGTTTGTGTTGTTGTGTGGGATATATGGAAACATGAAGCTGTGAAAAAATGTCAGTTGCCCGAGAGAATTAGCAAAACAGACAGTAGATGTTGAGGAAAGCAAGATCAGTGCCCCATGGTGCACACACAGCTAGCAGGGTGCCCTACCTGTTGTGGTTTTCAGGACTAGATACAATCTTCACCATAACTGCAGCAAGGAAAGAAGTTTCAGTCCCACCCTGTGGTCGTGCTATGGATGTGAGGAACATGAAACCAGAATCCTTGAGGAAGTCCAAGTTACCAGTGATGCAGAATGCTACATCCTAGCTGTGGGGAGGAGGAACCTTCTGCTTTGAAGCCTGGATGGTCGTAACACGTCTTCATCTGCAGGCAGCAGCTCCCAGAAGTGAATTCCAGTTAATCATAGAGTGGTTTGAGTTGAAAGGGACCTTGAAGTTCATCTAGTTCCAACCCCCAGCCCTCTCCAAAAACCACCTCCTGTCAGGCAGGGGAGCATTTACAAACTCTGGCTCCTGTGACTGGCTGTCACCTTGTCCTGTTTGGCCAAGCCATCCTCCAGCCATTCCTAGTCTGGCTGCTGGAGAGGACTGGGGAGCTGGGAATGTCTTGCTTGCCTTGATGGACCAGCCCTTCCCTCCAGAAAGCCCTTGCCCTGCCGTGGCTGACGGAGGCTGACGCTCAGCGCGGGGCAGCAGCAGCACTTCTTCTTGGAGGTCCTCTTTGTGCACCAGCAGGCCTGGCCGTGCTGCCAGCCAGCACAGCACCTCCGAAGAATCTCCAAGGCCAGAATTTGTGGAGACCAGCCCAAGGGTGAGCACCCGCTCCCCGGGGTGGCCAGGAGCATGCTGGCTAGGACACGCCACTAGAGGGGGACACAGCCACGTGGAACGGGACACGGCCACCAGCCACCAGCGTGGACCTGGGGGGCAGATTCAGTGGCCCAGTGACCAGGTGGCCAGCATGAGCCACTGCTGTCCCAGACCTTCTGGCCCTCGGCTGCCCCTGGTGCTGGAGGTCGACCGGTCCCCAGGCACCGGGAGGTGATGGGCACCTTGAGCTCTGCCCATCTCGCCATCTCTCACCATCTGGTTGGTGGTGAAGCCAACGGAGGTGGGGTGGGATGGAGCGGACGTCGCTCTTCGCTCTTCCTGCCCGTCCTTGATAGGACTCCAGGGGCTGGCTGGCATCTTCCAGGTCCAGAAATCCTGGCAACCCTGCGCCGGGTCTGCTCGGTGTGTGTGGAGTGGGCGCGTGGCGCGGTGAGATGTGATCTGTGGGGAAGACCCCAAAATGACTCAGATGAGAAGAAGAGTTGCAAGAGTTTTCACACGTTCACTTTTCCTTGACTGCGGCGTCTCTTTAAAAACAGATGACTCATCTGAGATAACCAGGCAGGCCTTGAGCCTGGTGTTGTGACCTGCAGCCTCCTGCTTCTCTTTCTTCTCAGACCTTTTCCTGAGGGCTTCAAGCTGCAGAGGCTGCTGATGGCACAGCTGGTTTGATCTTGGGTGTGTATACCTGAAGGTAAGGCAAGGCTTCAGAGGAACCTGAAGGAGGATGGGATATGATTCCTACCAAATCATAACAACATCAATGATTAATTCTTCTGCTGTCTCGGGAAGCTACAATGTTGTGGGTCACACTCCCTCCAAAAGGGGTGTACCTGGGCGTGAATGATGCTGCTGGTCTTCTGCTCATCTGGAAGTGAGTTAGCTATTTATGTGGTTGCAGGGTCCATCTGCTGAGTGAAGCCAGAGGTGTGATGCCCACCTGAGATGTGGTGGAGAGAGGATGACAGTGTTCAGAGAGGGATGCAGGGTCCAACCATGACATTTGATGCCCCTGGTGCCTTTTGCACGCTCGTTCAGCACGGGTGGTGTCTGAGGATGGGGCAAGGAGAAGTGTCCCTCTCAGCTACTTGTGAGTGCCAGGGGGGCATGTGTGGCTTGGGTGATCTCCTGTTGTACACCTGCAGGATGGACATGGGTGGTCTGGGTGGATGTGGGATTGAAGAGTGTGTGTGTTTGGGTGGGATTACGTGACTTAGGAAGCACTTCCTCATGGAAAGTGTGATCAGACGTTGGGATGGGCTGCCCAGGGAAGCAGTGGAGGCACCATCCCTGGAGGTGTCCAAGGAAAGGCTGGAGGTGGCACTTAGTGCCATGGTCTGGCTGTTGCGGTGGTGTCAGGTCACAGGTTGGACTCGATCTTAGAGGTCTCTTCCAGCCTTGGTGATTCTGTGGTTCTGTGGCTCCACAGCATGTCTCCAGAAGTGGCAGTTCATGGGGCATACCTAGTCCTGCACACCGTGGATCTCATCCTCAGCAGAGCACACAAAAGCTCTGACAGAGGTGCCTCTGCCAAACCAAACAGTTCTCTGCAAGTGAGGGGTGATGGAAGGGGATCCTGGGACCTGCAGGTGCAGGCAAACCTGCAGACAGAAGCTCAATAGAGATGTCCAGGAAGGCCCAAAACATCTGCATCAAAATCTCCCCTGGTTATGCTCTTCTCTGGACAACAGAGGCTGTTACCAGGAGCAGTGATCCATGCAGCTTGATCCACAGCTCCCGTTTTTGTCAGAACCCATGCAAACCCCAGCAGTGGTTTGCAGTCAACCACAGCAGTTTTGTACTTCATCTGAAAGCAAAAAGGACTCAAAATTCAATCTGGAGCAGATGAATTCAGACTGGGTGACTTGCCATGCCCAGCAGATAAGAGGAAGAGAAATTTGCATTTTGTTAAGTACTTTGCTGAATCTGACAGTAATTTCTCCTGCTCAAATGGTAGGGACTTTCTGTACTAGATTTCCTGCTGACTGAAACCCTCCGTGGCAGGGAAATTACTTAGGATTTCTTGGTATAAATGCTTATGAATTTCTGCAATTGGTTGCAGAACGAGCAGCTCATTTTAGCACCCCAGGGAAACACAAGGATGAGGTTTCACGCCGTGAATTTTGATGGGAGTTCAATGTCAGGGCCCTTCAGGGAGCCCTGAAAATCACAGCCCTTGGTGTGGAATTTTCGGTCCTTAGAAACAATGCTATTTATTTGGGTGTGCCTGTGAGCTGAGGGCCAGTCAAACATCAGCTCTTTGTAGCTCCTGCCAGACCCTGGATCTCCAAGTTTATTATTTTAATCTATAGTTACAAGGGAAGAGCTGAGCCCTGATGCACAACCCCATCCTGTGCTGTCCTTCCCCTGGTCCACCACCCTGCTCAGCTCCATTTGATGCATTTGGCCAAGGACCTTTACCTGGACCTACAGAAGGCCTCAGAGATGTGACATGTAAGGGCCAAAAGGGTAGTTGTGGGAGGGGAATTTGCTCCTGTCAGGCCAAGTCTGGGCAGCTGGGCACCTACAGCAAGTGCAGGAGCTCAGAGGAGCCAAGTAGAAGCTGCACTGTGCTGATCCCCAGGACTGAAGGAGGAGGAGGAGGTGCTGACCTCTTCTCTCTGGTGACCAGCGATAGAAGCCAGGGGGATGGTAGGAAGATGTGCAGGGGGAGGTTTAGGTTGGGCATTAGGAAGAGATTCTTCACCCAGAGGGTGGTGGAGCACTGGAAGGGGCTCCCCAGGGAAGCAGGAATGGCACTGAGCCTCACAATGTTCAAGAAGCATTTGGACAACACCCTCAGGGACATGGTGTGAGCTTTGGGGTTGTCCTGTTCTGGGGTGGGAGTTGGACTGGGTGATCCAGGCCGTCCCAGGAGGTGGTTGAGCCACCATCCCTGGAGACATCTAAAAAGGCAGATGTGGTGCCAGGGGACAGGGTTTAGTGGTGGACGTGGCAGAGTGAGGGTGGTGGTTGGACTCGATGATCTTGAAGGTCTTTTCCAACCAGAGTGACCCTGTGATCCTGTGATAGATGGGAGCCACTGAGAAAATCACTGGGAAAAGATCTCTTTGGCTGTCCCAGAGAAGGGGTAGGAGGCAGAAAAACTTGGGGAAAGTCTCCCTGAAGCATTTAGTCCCACGAAGATCATGTGAATTTCAACTTTGTCATCTGCAATATCAGTGCTGGCAGCCCATGCCTGAAAAATACCTGCAGCTTTGGAAAGAGGAACCCTTGCCATGATCTTCACCTTTCTCAAGAGAAAAGGCATGAAATCCCCAGCTTTGCTTCAGGGTACAAGCACCCACCCAGCAATGTCTTGAGCAGTTCCCACTGCAATGACCTTATTGCCCTGACTCACATCTTCCTGGCCCAGTTCTCCTCTCCCTCCCTGCCTGCTCTGCCCGCCTGCTGGCAGGGTGCTGGGGGCCCTGCAGCTGCCTGCAGCTCCCTCTGCACTCCTGAGTGATGGGGCCCATAACCAGTCTGGCAGCAGCTCTGCTGTGCTGCCATCCACCTCCTGAGGAGCAAATCTGCCCCACGCTCTTCCTGGTAGACAACCTGGCAGCTCTTGTTCTCTGCAGAAACTCTGTGGCTCTGGGCAAACCCAGAGGTGTTTGTACCCAGCTGAGCACTGGCTGGGCAGGAAATTCAACTGAAAGATTGGGAAGGTCATAAAAAAAAAAAAAAAAGGCTGGGTGAAAACCAGCATTATTCCATGAACATCAACATCCAGGTCCAGGGATGTGTGTTGTCTCCTCTCCTGTGTCTGCAGCCTGTGATTCACCACTCCCTCTGCTGTGTCAGGAGGACAACTTGCAGCAGCCCTGGTTTGGGTGGGGAAGGGGTTAACGGGGTTTTGCATCTCCCTCAAAGCCAGCTCTGGGTGGTGGGGAGAACTGAGGACTTGCAAACCAAAAACTCCCAGCATCAGAGGCTGGGAGGCAGTGAGATGCAGGGACATGGTCCTTGGCTGGTGCTCCTGCCCTCTGGCAAGGAGCACGTTGCTGTGGGCCTTTAGATTGATGTGGGGAAGACAAGAACAGTTTCCCACAGATGACAATGAGTTGCTGGAACTTAGGAGGACTCTGACTTTGTGCAACAATGGGGGGATAGAGCTTGGAAGTAAGGGGGGAGGGGGGCACTTGCCCCAACGAGGGAAGCTCACTTGACTTGCAGGCAGCATCCTCATCAATCCTGGTGGCCCATCACTTGAGGGTGGTCCTTTAGCTCACACCTGGCTGTGGCAGGCAGCACTGAGGGCTGCCAGGCTGGACTGATCAGCTCCAGGACCCAAGGAGGCTTGAAGAACCGGGCAGCCCTCAGCACCTCACACCCACGCACCCCTCTGTGCCCGGGGGTCTCAGGTGGGAGACTCTTGGGTGACCCTTTGGTGCCAGGTGAGTCCTTGTTTGTGCAGTTGCCCGGCGGCTAAGGTGTATTTATAGCTGCTGGTAAATCAGAGCCAGGCAGCTGAGCCACTGGGCTGCTTCCAAGGGCTGCTCATGCCGATCTGGCAGGGGCTGGAGGCAGGTTACATATTTACACATTAGTTTAAAATGTGGATTCTTTCCCCCCCGGGGGCCCAGAATGGCTCATAGGCAGCTGCTCCAGTCATCAGCTCAGCTCCTATTTATTTGTGTTTGCCCAACGTTTAGTCAGTATTTACACAATAGACGCAATATTAGTAATATCTGCAGTAATTTATATGATACCAAATGGGATTTCTCCTGGCCAATGGGCTGCCTGGGGACTTGGCCCCTGCTCCCTTTTAAAAGCTTGAAGAAGTACAAATTAACAAGCCGTAAAATAACGTCTTCATAAAAGAACAGGGAGGGGGTCGGGGAGGGGGAAAGGCCAGATCCTCGGAGGTGCTGAGTGATCGTGACAGCCCTGAGGGCTGCTGGGGATGGAGGGTGCTCAACACCTGTGCAGAGCAGGGCTCAGCTGTCTTGCGAGGAGGAGGACGGGCACTCTGTGGCTGTCCTGGTGTGGACATCAGCATTTCTCCCTGCTGGATGCTGGTGGCAGCAAGGGGGACCCCCTTGCCCTCCAGGCAGTGGCTGGGGACCACATGGCACCTGGGTGGAAAGCTCCTGGTTTCATCATCTCCCGCTTCTGTAGGTGCCCATGGTTTGAGGAGGCATCTAAGCTTTGGGGGAGGGATGGGACTGGGGGGCGTGTGGCAGCAGCATTGCCCAGGATGGAAGACTGTGCACATCCATCATCTCCACCGTTGGATCCTGCTTCCACCCTGGTCCTCTGGGGACAGGGCTGCTGCAGGGACCAACCGAGGGACCACTGCACCTGGAGGGCACGTTTCCCTGTGAGATAAACTAAGATGAGAAAGTGTGGGGAACACCTTCATGTCGACCACTGTTTTCCCATCTTCCTGCTGAAGAGCAAGAAATGGAAGCATTGCAGGAAGGGGGCTGGGGTTGGAACTTGCTTTTACTTAATCCATGAACTTTTGGGTAGTCCATGAGCAAAAGACTAACCCCAATGTTGTGCCTTAACAGCAGATCCCCTTTTTCATTTCCTGAGTGTGATCACTCTGGGAAAAGTGACTTCCCAGCTGTCATCTTCTCTGGCCTGTGCTCCCCTCTGCCAGGGTGCACCAAGCATCCTGCCCTGTGCCTCCAGTCGCTGTGTGACACCAGGATGGGAGGAACTCTGTGAAAGCAGCTCTTGCAGGTTCCCTTGTCTTCATGCACAGTTGCAAAGCCCTGGTGGATCTCTTGGTTCACTGGAGCCCCTGCAAAGTCCCCGACCAGTGCTGGCTGCTGTAGATTAGGGTGTGAATATAGGGAGAATAAGAGCACCCTGTGCTCTCTAGAGCTGCTGGTGCCTCAGCAGCTGCCCTCAGCACCTTGTGACCTGCAGCCAGAGACATCAGACCAAAGGTTCTGTTTCTCTGCTGAAATTTTGTGTTGGCTCCACCTCTGCCTGAGCCACCCTCAGCCCCGGGGACAGTTTGGCCTCAGTCCTTTCATATCCCTGCAGTGATCACACCCTGCTGCTGCCCGGCTGGCGAGGAGCTCTGGGGAGGGGTGAAGCCTCCAGCTTTCTTTTCCCTTTGCATTTCCCCTCCCGCCCTCTCCTGATGCCAGGGGACTTTGCCATTTCATCTGTGCCACCCATAGCCACCCTGGCTGTCACAGCCCACTTCCTGGGCATCACCCTGTGCTGGTGAGAAGGGTTGTCCTCCTCCTGCTCCTGCCTCTTGGCCAGGGGTATGAAGCACCTGGCAGCGTGGCAGCATGGGCCAGGGGGATGGTGGCCTGAGATGATGGTGTGGAGGTGGTGGCAAAGGGTTGGGGATGGAGGGTGGGGTCTTGAAGCATAACGTAACTGCAGGGCACGTGGTCCAGGGGGGCTGGGAGCACGAGGAGGCGTGTGTTGTATTTCAAGCAGCTTCACAGTGTCTCTGCCTCTGGAGCCACTTGCCATATTCAAACCAGATGCAATATCCGCTTGTCAGCAGCGTGGTGAGCACGGGGGGATTTCACTCATATGGGCTGGACCTGTCCCAAGCCAAACAAATGATGGAAAGTCACAATTAACCCAATCTCAAATCTAATCCGCTCTGAGTGCTTCTCTGTCCTGGGCTCTGCCTGCTCCACACGGTGGTGACTTGCCTCCAGATATGTGTGAGGAGATGTTAGACACTTGGCCAATAAAGCAGATGTCAGGAGTTGGGAACGGGGGGGCTGGGGATGGTGCTGCTGCTTTGGTAGGCTGAGCATGGTGAAGGGGTGCATGACACCTTCACCTCTGGAGATAGGAGGGATGAGAGTGAGAGGCAGTCTGCTGGGAGCTGGACATGGACCCAGCTTGTAACCCATCACCCATTTTAGTTCCATCTTGGCTCCCTCAGGACCCGCACACTTGGGTGGCAGCAGCCTTGCACCAGCAGGTGTGTGGGGAAGGAATGACACAAGGCTGAGATCATGAATGGGAAGGGACCAGGTGACAGGTGCCACCATCTCCAAGAGCATGGTGATGAATGTTGGACGTGAGAGTAGGAACAGGCAGGTGATGCACAGAGAGCAGGTCTTAGCTAAGCTATGGCAGGTCCAAGGAGATCACAAGAAGCTCTGGATGCTCTCGTAGGGACTTCCCAGCTCTGTTCACCAAGTATGTTGCCACAGCCAAAGCAGGGGAGGAATGTGCCTGTTTCAACTGACCCCTGTGCTTAGTTCAGGGCTGACTCCACAGGGTGTCAGATGTTCCCAAGACTGAACTGTCCCTCTCAACAGTTTCTGGCTCGATCACACCCGTTCCCCTTTTCATGTCCCTCTTATTGTCAGCCAGTTAGGCTGCCTGTGCTGCCAGCAGCCTGCAGGAGCACCCTTACAAAAAGGACTTCAGCAAAGTCTGTGGGCTTTGCTTTTTCTTCAGCATGGTGTCCTCCCTGAAAGGGAGAGGAAAAGCTCTTGCACACCTCTTCCATGGCCCTCCTGACAATGGATGTCTTCTAAATGCATAGTCTCTGCCCAGTTTGCTAGCTTTCTATCTCTTGTTTAGGATTTTCTGGGACACTCCCTACTGTAGAGGCCTTGAGCTCTGAGTTTGAGTCTATCTGACTCTCATAAGTTATCCTGGAGAATGTTCAGGGCTGTCTTGGGAGAACATCTCTGTGGAGAGATGTTGCTTGAAGAAGCTGGTTGTGGTGCTGCTCAGGGAGCCCAGGGGGAACACACCCAAGGGAAACACCCCCAGGAGTACCACTGGCTTCCTCCCAACCTCAGAGGTTCTTTCCTTGTCTCAGGTGGACCTCAGACCTTGGGGAAATACTGTCTCTGCTCAGGTCCCAGGGAAGTTACAGAATTTGGGATTTGCATTCCACTGGGTTGGGCTTGTCAGCTCAGAAGTAGCTCAAATCTGGCAGCACAGACTCCAAGCTGCTGTCAGAGCTCAGGGAACTTCCTGACCTGGTGCATGGCTACCTTGTGTGGCAGAGAACCTTCAGCCATGCCTTAGGTCATGGGAGGGACCTTTCTCACCCAGCCCTGCTCATGACAGGAAAGCACATCATGGTGAAGGAGTGCATGACACCTTCTCCTCTGGAGACAGGAGGGATGACAGTGAGAGGCAGTCTGCTGGGAGCTGGACATGGACTCAAGGTGCTTGCAACCCCTCACCCTTTCTGATTCCACCTTGGCCCATGCATGAACCTCTCCCACCTCCTCTACCTCCACCTGCAATGACAAATCCCCATGTTCTTGTGCAAGCCACGGTCAGCTGGATCCATCCCAGGTGTTCCCCTGTGCAGTACAGGGTGCTTGTGCTCCAACATCCCACCACCATTGCCCCTTGCTCTGCCTCCCATCTGCAGGGGGTGGTCCTGCTCTGCAGCCCTGAGCTCTGCTCTCCTCTCCCAGCTTCTTGCAATTCCAACAGCTCCAAGGAAGACCAGGACAGTTCCCTCATCTCATGTCAGCCTTGCTTCCTCCCAGGGCCTGTCTGTCAGCTTAGCAAGCTGTTTGGGCTGAATTTCTCTGTCTGGGTCCCTTTGTAGCTCATTTCACTACTTCTGTCTGGATGCCTGGTGACCAAACAGGCACCATGGCCTGATGATGGCAGCCAGCATGGCCACAGGGCCCTCTGAATGCCCTATGGCTCTTTTCCTGGGTCAATGATGCTGCTCCAGCACAGATGCTCTTTGCTTGAGCTGTTCCATCCAGGGGTGGCTTGGGCTGGTGCTGAGGGCATGTCTGGCCCTTGTCACAAGGCCCAGCTGTGCTGAAGCTGCTGCTTTCTCCCTGGGGGCTGGCCAATCCAAAAGATCAGAAGTGTGGGGGGACTAACTCCAAGCCCCTCCAGCCCCCTGCCCTTAGAGCCTCTACCTGGACAGAGCCTGGGCTCTATCAGCAGGCAACCACCTTCCTGGAGCCTCCAGCAAGGACTGGGTGATGAGCTATAACCAGGGAGCATCTCCTTTCTGACTGAGCCCCCTAACACTCAGAGCTGCTCTCCAGGACCCTCCATGGGTCTTGAAACCCCTGCTGTGAAGCCTTAATGCAGGAATGGACATTCAGGAGTACATTTCCCAAGCCTTCTCCTGGATCTGATGTCCACAGTGAGGGCCAGTACCAGGCCACCTTCCTGGGTTGAATGTGGGCTGCTATGACAGAGTCCCAAAGGGGACTCTGGGGGTTTATGCAGACCAGGCTCACTGGTGTGGGCCATACCCAGTATTTCATTCAAACTGGGTGAGTTTCTGGGATTCTCCCTTGACTGATGCTCTGGGCAGTGGGAGCAGGAGGGTAAATGTACTTGGGAGCAGGATGTGCAGACAGACAAACACTCCAGAGAAGAAGAAGGATGGAAAACAGCCCACATCTGGGAGCTGGAGAAGTTGGATGCTTTCAGAAAGTGTTTGCTCTAATGTGGGAAGGCTCCTGGAAATGATGGTGTGGTCTCACTCCATGGGGCTCCTCCTAGTATCTCCATCATATATGACTAGAAACCTGTTTCTAAAAGGCTGAAGGCACTCCTGCACCCTCACCAAAAATGTGCCAAGGTGTCATTTGCAGCCATGCACATGTTGGATGATGCCTCCATCCATCCTGCTGTATTTGAAGATGCACCCAGACTTCTGCCTTGCCACATCTGGGGACAAACTCACACACAAGTGAAAAGTGCCAAAGTGCTTAAATGCCAAAGGTGAGGAAATCACCAGGTCTCAGTAACCAGGTGAGCCAGGGCTATCTTTGTTGCTCCATCCACACTCCAGCAGACAAGGCTGGGGATGCAGTGTCCTGCTAGCACTATGTTCCTTGTCCCCCATTCTGCCTTCTGCCTTCTCACCTCATCTCTGCTAGTCTGTTCCTGTAGCTTGGTGTCCCCAGCTGGCATGGAGGATTCCAGATGAGATGCATTTCAAGTAGGATACTATGAAGGAACCTTGGTGAGCCTGCCTCCCTGCCACTTAGAATCATAGAATGATTTGGGTTGGAAAGGACCTTAAAGATCATCCAGTTCCAACCCCCTGCATGGGCAGGGACACCTCCCACCAGCCCAGGCTGCTCCAAGCCCCATCCAACCTGCCCTTCAACACTGCCAGGGATGGGGCAGCCACAGCTTCCCTGGGCAACCTGTTCCAGCATCTCACCACCCTCACAGGGAAGAACTTTTTCCTAATGTCCAACCTGAATCTCCCCTCTTTAAGCTTCAAACCATTGCCCCTTGTCCTCTCACTCCACACCCGTGTCAAAAGCCCCACCAGCTTTCTTGTAGGGCCCTTCAGATATTGGGAAGTTGCTCTAAGGTCACCACGGAGCCTCCTCTTCTCCAGGCTGAACAACCCCAACTTCCTCAGCCTGTCTTCACAGGGGAGCTGCTCCAGCCCTCTGATCATCTTCGTGGCCTCCTCTGGACATGCTCGAGGAGCTCTGTGTCCTTCTTCTGCTGGGGACTCCAGAACTGGACACAGAGCTCCAGGTGGGGTCTCAGCAGAGCAGACTGGAGGGTGAGAACCACCTCTCCTGACCAGCTGGCTGTGTGTCTTTTGATGCAGCCCAGGACACGGTGGCTTTCTCATCCCTCTGCCCAGTGGAGCAGGGTTCATTTGGTGAGGGCCAAAGGCAGCAAGGAGTTTGCAGCAAGGAAGGTGGCTCTGACATGTGCTTGCAAAGTGTTAATGAGTCAAGACCAGGTATGTCACAGGTCTGGCTTTAAAAATGAGAGGAAAGCAAAGCATGACCTGCAGGCTCTTTAGGTGTCATCTGCAAGCAGAGTGCTACAAAAACATCTTCACAGGCCAGGATGAAGCAAGCAGCCTGTCTTCACTAATCCCCTGACTCCAGCAGCTGCATCTTGAAGGAAACAGCAAATCCTGCGAGAAGAACTGGCCGTGCTGCAGTGTCCTTGGAAGCCTGGTCTGCTGCACTGCTGGGCCCTTGTTGTGCATCCTCTGGTGTTTGAGCTGGTGGGAAGGTACTGGGTGGGGTTTCCTTGGGCACCACAGGGCCTCTCTGCCAAGAGTACATGACATGACACTTGCATGTCTGCGTGAGGATGGGATGATTTCCACCAGGGTGGGGCTCGGAGTCCTTTGCCAGTGCTGGACCTCAGAAATCCTCTTCTCTTAGGCCAGTTAGAGGCCGTCCCCACTGGAGACCATCTCAGCAGCCAGACAGGGATGCAGGGCCATCCTGCTGTCCAGCTCCATGTAATGGTACACTGGGGCCTCAGCATGGCCAGGCCATCTCCATGGAAGCCACCCCACAGCCTGGACATGTGGAGCAACCAGCTGGCCCTGTCCTTGGCCACAGGAGCTGAGACACCAGCAGATCATTCCCTGCTCCTCTGCCATCCCCAGGCTCTCTTGCTGTGCTCTGGGCAGTTTTGGAAGAGCATTTTGTTGCAGCAATCTGTTTATGAGCAAGAAAACCAGCTGATGCAGTGGGGTATTTGCAGCGAGGGCTTTGCTTAATCATCCAGTGGGGACAGCCAGGGAAAAGCAAGTTGGGATCTGGCCACTTTGACAGGACAGTCCAGCTGGCAAGTGGTGAGCATTTGTCCCTTCCAGGGGTTACAGATGTGTGCTGGACACTGTGGGAATGGGATTTTATAATAGTAATTAGTTTATTCCTGAGGTAAGCAGTATAAATAGGAGAAAAATTTGCTTCCTGTTCCAATGCAAATAACCAACTGGCAGCCAGTTGGAAAAGGGCCATCAAATATCAAAAGCCAAACAGGGGACTGTGTCAGCTCTCTATCCCCTTCTGGCTTATTTGCATGCTGGTTGGTAGAGGAATGTTTCTCTTTAGGTTACTAAATTTACTAGCTTACTGTATTTTTGTAGCTTGGGGCTGGTTATTTGAGTGGCCACTGGCCAACTGGCTGCCTACTGTTGATGTGAATGGCTGGTGGCCAGCATTTGTCACCAGGTCTCTGAGCATTCCAGACCCAATTGACATTATTGACCCAGGAGAATGGGCTTCTTCTCAGCTGGGCTGACCCCACGGCAGCAGCAGAGCTGTGTGTCACAGCCCAGCAGGCTTCTCCTCCACCAGCCACGAGCCTCTTGCTGCCTGAGCTCTTGGGGTAACCCTGGGTTTTCTTTCTGCCTCTCTTGCTAGCTTTTAATTTTCCCTGCAGTGGGATAAGGGACAGCTAGGAAGAACTCCTGCTCCGTGGAGTGGTTACTCTCTGCTGGGTGGTGCTTCCTAACAGCTATTTGGCCTCTCCCTGCACCTGTGAGATTCTCCTCCTGCTCCAAGAAACGCTGCTTCTGGGTTTTCCCCTTTGTTCACAACCAGTCCCAAACTGGTATGGGATCCCCAGCCACTGCACACCCTGGTTTGAGCAGAGCAGGACCCTGCTTGGCTTTGGGTTCCGTTTCTCTCCCTGTGATGTCCAGATGGGACAAAGCTTCCCTCCTCTCATGGAGGAGAAGCAGATGGTTGATGTCACACTGACATCCATCCAAACCAGAGACCCCTTGTCTGCCTATTGAAGCTGTACTGGCAGAATGGTGCTCCAGTCCCTTCTCACCAAGACCTGCAGCAAAAGCAGACTTTATTTTCCTTCTTTTCTATGCTAGAACCACCTGGCCATGTTCCTTGGTCTTCTTGGTCATCTTTCAAGCAACTGGATTCTCTTCCTCACGCTGGTGCTTTCCCAGGAGAGGATGCAGCAAGATTTTGGGGACCCTTGGCTGTGGCTGTTTCCTCAGGCCCCTGGCATGTCCCTCCATCTCCCCCTCCACCTCTTCATCTGCTGTCCTACCTTCTTGACAGCTTCCTTTGTCAGCTTTGCAAAGACAAGTCACTTCTTGCAGCAGAGCAAAATACCAGCCTCCCTTCATCCACCTCTGTCCATAGTCCCAGTCTTGTGTGTTTGGGGTCTCACTCTTCTCTGTCCCTACATCTCTCTGCTGAGTGTGTCCACCTGGAACTCATTTGATGGCAGCAACCAGATGAACCTCCCTGCCTGTTCATCTCATTCATGTGGGATCTCTGTGTGGGACCAGCCCCTTGATTAATGCAGATCCTTAGTCTGTAAGGGCAGCACAAAAGGTCATGTCCTTCCTGTGTCTAGTGACAAAAACATTTCATGGGAGCTTTGCCTCAGCCTGTGGCCAGGTCCATAAGTTCCTCCTGTTTGCCTGGAGAAACTCCACCCACTACATGTAGGTGGCTCAGTGTTTTCCCACAATGGAAGACTCAGAGCTGAGTGCATCACGACTCTGCCAGCTCTCATAGTTGAGGCTGGAGTTGTTCCCCCAGGCTGGTATTTGGGGTTTGTTTTGCTAGAGAATGTGGGAAATGGAGTTAAAATGATCCTCAAAATAAGGTCAAGAGGAATGCCCTGCAGGACCTAGGTGAGGAACAGGCTGTGGAAAGCTCAGTGGAGGAACAGTCTGGTGTTAGGAAGATCTTCATCAGTCTCTTGGATTTTTCCCAATCCTGGCCAAGGGCCATCTTTTCCATGCACCTTGCCTTGGAGATGGACACCATGGGTGAGAAGTGACCTCAGCCCTGGTGTGGACACTGCTCCCATGGCGACCTGGAAGGGGACAGGGTCACCAGAGCTCAACATGAGTGGTTCTCCAGAGCCCAGAGGGACTGAGGTTGGTGCAGGGCCCTGCACAGACACCAGTGTTCCCTGTTGACCAGGCTGAGCTCCCTGGGATCTTGAGAGGGCTTAACACCAACCCCTCTGACTTGCCTGGGGACCTTCATAAAATCATCTGCATGCATCTCATAGAATCATGGAATGGTTTAGGTTGGAAGGGACCCTGCAGATCATCTAGTTCCAACCCCCTGCATGGGCAGGGACGCTTCTCAATAGATCAGGTTGCTCAAGGCCCCATCCAACCCGGCCTTGAAGACCTCCAGGGAGTGGGCAGAGCTGTGGAAGAGCTGCGTGTTCCTGAATTTAATGTACCTTGTCTGGCTGGAGCATGCACTGCAAGAGGCAGATGCTCCCAGGATGGTTTATGGCACCTGAGATGCACGGGATGATGATCCCTGTGTCTCAGGGTCCCTGCAGGCACAGGAGGGAATTGCTCCAGTGACACCAGCTGCCAACACCCAGATTCACGAGGATATCTGGGTGTGTTGTGACGTCCAAACCCCCTTGTAAATCTGAGCCCACTCCTCCTACTGCTCTGGAGTGAAACGATGTCTTCATGCTGAAATACTCTGGGAGAGGCTGTTTGGGTCAGTCTCAGATGAGCCTTTCCTCACAGCAGTGGTCAACCCCAGACCCTGCAGGGCTGCAGTGTGAAGAAGGAGGAGCTGTGGGCTCTAGCTACGTTCACAGCCATGGTCAGCAGGGCTGCAGGTCCCTGGCAGCACAGCCCATGGCACAGTACTTGTTTATTTTCCTTGCTCTCTTGCTTCTACACACACTTCTGGTGCTGGGTGGCTCCACGTGGATTCTCTCTCCAGATCTCCCTGGAGATGCTGGTGAGTCAGCAGGGCTATGGCTGCCAAGGAGGGGGTGGATTTAGGGTCCCTGTGCCCCTTCATTCCCCTCTGTCAACATGCAACTCCCATGAGCATGAGTCCTGCCACTGCCCTCCCAGCCCTCTCCTAGGACACAGGATGGCATCACTGCCTTTTTCTGAGCTCAGCCTGGCTGGGTGATGCTGGACAGGCCTCCAGGGACTGGGTGGAAGTTTTATATTAGCCCATCTGGGATGGAACATGGAAACCCAGCCATGAGGTGCCCGCAGGGGCTGAGAGCATCTCTGCCACTGCAGACTGAGCTGCAGGTGCCTGGAGAGCCCCAGACTCACCTTGACTTCCCCAGGACCCCAGGTCCCTGTGCCAGGACAGAAGGAAGATTGCTGGGGCATGTTCATTCAGAGGGCTGGAGCACCTCTCCCATGGAGACAGGCTGAGAGATTTGGGGTTGTTCAACCTGGAGAAGGCTCCAGGGAGACCTTAGAGCACCTTTCAGTACCTGAAGGGGCTCCAGAAAAGCTGGGGAGGGACTTGGGACAAGGGCAGGGAGTGACAGGATGAGGGGAAGCAGTTTCAATCTGGAAGAGGGGAGATTGAGGTTGGACATGAGGAGGAAAGTCTTGGCTGTGAGGGGGGTGAGACCCTGGCCCAGGTTGCCCAGGGAAGCTGTGGCTGCCCCATCCCTGGCAGTGTTGAAGGGCAGGTTGGATGGGGCTTGGAGCAGCCTGGGCTGGTGGGAGGTGTCCCTGCCCATGCAGGAGGTTGGGACTAGATGATCTTTGAGGTCCCTTCCAAGCCAAACCCTTCTGTGGTTCTATGATTCTACGCTTACACCTCAGGTGAGACCTGCTCTGAGACTCCAGCGGATGGTCACGCTCCCTGAGCCAACCCAGGGCTATCTCTGGCAGGGATGGGCTTTGGAGTCCCCTGGCCCCAGTGTCAGAGGGGGTTTGGGCTTGGCATGGGCTCCTGGCTCCTCTTTGCATCCAGCTGCCGCCACTGGTGTGAGCTCAACAAAACTCCTCCTCACCCTCCATCCCCCCTAAGGTGGGGAGCCCCTGCTGAGCTGCCTGGGGAATGAGGAGCTGCCACCACCAGCCCGGGGACTGCAGGAGAAGAGATTTCATCTCCTCACCCCTCATTCCTCCAGCCACTCTGCCAAACGCAGCCTCCCTCCCGCCGGCTCCGGCGCGTTCCCAGCCCGCCGCACCGACCCGCCTGGGATTGGTTTGATTTTAAAATCCTATTAGTCTTAAATTAATTGCCTTTTCTTGCAGAGCAGCGGGTTGGAACTGGCGGGCCTTCCTTGTAATTATTAACTGGGGAAAGGCTTGTGGGGAGAAAAGCTGCTGCTCCCCTGCTGGGTTGTGCTCTATAAGCACAGCCCTTCTGCCCCGCTTTCTTCTCCAGCTTTTGTTAACCAGCTCATCCCCTTTTGCTGATCACCCTTTTATTTAGGAAGGAATGGGGAAGCTTTGAACCTTGGAATTAAATTCTCCTCAGAGCTATGAAGAAGGGGCAAGTTTTGGCTCATTTCACTCACGGGGCAAGCGGGAAAAGCCCCAACGGGAACTGGAATGTGTTGGGGGGATGTCAAGGGGTTAATGCAGGGGGGGAGGACTGCAGCACCTGGGGAGATGATCCATGATCATGTCAGCTCTGCTGAGCCTTAGGGCAATGCTGAGTCCCTGCTTGCTTTGTGCAGGAGAGCTTTCCCCAGCACTGGATCCTCTCCCTTGTTCTGGCATAAGGACCCTCAGATCAAGCACAGGCCAGAAGGAGCCTTGGGCCGTTACTGCAAACACCTGGGGCACAATGGCCAGGCAGAGTTGGTTTTTTTAATGATGAAATTAGATGTTAGGAAATTTCTGACACCAAGACCTGGCCTTGGTTCACCTGTGGGATCAAGATAAAGGGCGTTTGCAGGTCAGACCCAACACCAAGTCGTGTATGTCCAGACCTGCTGATGGTGGGATGGGCAGCCAGCCCCAGGGAAGGCAGCAGGATGACCAGGGCACTTCTGCCATGTCCCTGCTGGTGGTCTCACAGGTATGAAGGGCAGGGGCTCCTGCCAAAGTCCTCAGGGGTGCCGGGGACTGCGCTGGCTCAGGGTGGTGCTGGGTATGGAACAGCCTGTGCCAGGGGAGGACACCTCCTGCCCAGGGCAGAAGTGGTGCTGGTCACACTAACAAATCTGGCTTTTTTCCCTTCTGGGTGGAGCTGAGAGCTGGCCCCATCCCGGTGGCACCGGTTCCTGCCGCTCTCCCCCTGCCCAGGTGGGTGGGTGGTGGCCAGTGCTGCTCCTGCTGTGGATGCAGCTCTGGGGCTCAGTGTGTGCTGGAGCCATCCCGGGTCACTCGTGGCCCTGGGCTGGGGGCAAGTCTGCTCTGATGGGATTTTGCCATTTCCCCAGGGACGCTGTAGGCATCTTAGGGAACATCCTCCTACTTCAAGTCCGAGTGACCAGCTGGAGCAGCATCAGTCAGCAGGGACCACAGCAGCCCCAGTTGCCCTCCACCCTCATCCCCAGAAGGACAGCACAGCAGGGGGTGAGGGTCCAGTAAACAGAGCAGCAGCAGCAGCCTGGACTTTTCTTGGATTTTTTGATTCCCGGCAACAAATCTCACTTCAAGTCTGTGCATGACTGAAATGCATCTTGGCTTGTGGGAGCTCAGCGAGCCCAGCCAGGGAGGAAGGGAGGGGAGGCTGGGCAGCAGCCTGCTGGATTAGGCAGACACAGCTCTCGTGATGATGGCTGATGGGCAGGGTGAAACAGGAACTCCAACTTCACAGACAAAGTTATTTTGGTAGCTGTGCACAAACCCCCCCGTTGGAAAATGTGACACGCTTCTTATCCCCTCGAATTTGCTCACAAAACACTAATTAAGGCATGTAATGAAGACAGCAGCATCCATTAATAAAGAATCATTATGGGGATGGATTAGTGAGCTTATCAGAAACAGGTGGAAGGGAGCTGGGAGGCTGCTCTGGGCAGCATGTGTGAGCCAAGGCTTTCCCAGCCCTCTGGGACAGGCTGCTGGGAACCTCTGAGGGATCCATCCTGCAGCCCTCTTCCATGGATGGATGGGCAGATTGGAGAATGTGCATCCAGGGAGCTCCCCTGCCCCAGGGTTGGTTTTGGGACTGAGCTCTGCACCCTCGGCATGATGTTAGTGGTGGTGGGTCCTTCCCTCCCTGTGGGAAGCCACATCCATCCAGTGCATCCCTCTGGAGCTGATGGGAAGCAGGACACCCATCCAGCCCCTCAGGACAGAGGGTGGGGAAAGGGAAACAGTGACTCCTTGGAGGAATAACTCCTTGGGCCTGGGGAGCTCCATGTCTGCCATGCCCTTGTTAGCCCTGGATACCTGCCTGCCTTCTGCCCTGCTACTAGTGCAGAGCTAAACCATGATCTCTGCAGCCCCTCTGGGCAGATTTAGGCTGCCAAGGTGCTCAGCTTTGCTGCCTGAAGGTGAGTTGCATCTATTTCTGAGCTGCTCAGCTAAGGCCAGCGATGAGGAAAGGAAGCTGGACCCTCCCTGGCTTTTGGCCTCCTTTGAGGAGATGTTGCAGTGCCATTCTGCACCACTGCACATGTGGCTGGGGGCTGAATGCCCTGCTGTGAATTTGGGGTGTAGCAGCTCTGCAGCCAGCCCCAGAGCCTGGCGGGACACCCTCCCACCCCCTCTGCCACCAGCTGCCACCGTGCTGGCACATCAGCCTTTGCCAGCTGGTGACCCCCGTTGCTCATGCTTGACCGTCTCCTCCTTTGAGCTCCAGGGTCCCGGTTCACCCCCACAACTTTCTCCCCGCCCCCGGTTATCTGCCTGGGTTTGCCCAACCCACCAGCCCCGGGGGCTGACACACGTTGTCTTTCCTGACCCACTGGCGCCCGTTTCCCACACGGTGTGTGGTCTGATCTCCTGCCCCGTGGATGGCTACACCTGGGCCCTCTGGGGCATGGCTGAGGAGTCCTCCCTGACAGACACCCTGGGGAAGGCTGCCCTTGCCCTGGCTCCTCCTCAGACCGGCAGAAAGCACCTCTGCTCTCACCAGCATCCTCCTGCAGTTGCCTTCAGCCTGGACTGGTGGAGCTTCTGGAGCGTTGCCCTGTTGCGGGGGGACCCGGGGGGCTGGGGCTGTGGTCCCTGGTGGGTGTGTTGGGAGGGAAGGGAAGCAGCAGGTGGTTTTTCTCGCCCGGGGCATGATGCCCCGTGAAGAGCAGAGGAAGGTGTGAGCCAGCAGCTTGGCCTCATGGAAACGGAAACCGGAGAGGGGAGATTTATTCACGGGCATTATGTGTGGTCTCTACAGAAAGCTGGTAATGCAGAGAGGTCATGCGTTTAGCAGGAGGGATGTTTGGCTGGGGTCTGGGGAATATTTGGTGTGTTCTGTTTTTCTGGGTACCTGTTACCACTGCAGAGGAGCCGGGCCTGGGCAGCCTTCCTGCAGCACCAGGGCTGGATCCCAGGAGAGCATCACCTGCTCCCACACAGACCAACCCACCACCCTGAGCTGAGGAATGTCCTGGCTTCATCTGGAGAAGCTGGGACATAACGTTTGGATGGAGGGACAGTCCATACTGGCATCTAGAGGGACAGAACTGTGCATCGAAGGCAGGGCCAGACCCCTGCCTGATTTTCCAGGTTGAGAGGATGCTTCATCATCAGTACTGAGTCCCCTGCTCTGCTGTTCAGGCTGGATGGGGGACGCCTGGGCAGGTACTTGGTCCTCAAGTGCCAGAATAGCCAGGAGCTCCATGTATTTTTACTTGTCCCTGAAAGTCTAATCTGAACCCTCCACCTCATCTGTGTTTTGCTAACACTGCCAGATGCTGGGGAGGATTGAACTGTCACACGTCTCACTCAGGTGGTGCTGTCAGGGTAACACAACAGTGGGTGGCCTGGCAAGCCCTGCACCATGGAAAGAGCTAAGGAACCCAAAGGCAAGGGGATGGCCACAGCACTGCTGGGCTCTTCTGTTCCAGGTGCTCCTCTTTTTTTTTTGGGAAGGGCAAGCAAGGAATACCCAACACGCACTCTCCGAGGATCTGCTGGAGCTCCCCCATGCCTTGGAGGGCCGGGGCAGGAGGGCAGAGGACAAAGATGTTATTTGGGTGGCATTTACTTCCCTGTCTCCCAAAGAAAAGCAAGAGCCTCTCTTGTTTTGGTGGGTGTTTACTGCTGCCGGGAAAGCTGTGGCCGGTTGGCAGAACGTTCCCGGGAACCGATTTCATGGCAGATCTCCTGGCAGGGGCTATCTCCCAGCTCGGCCTCGCTGCCTACATGTTCCCACCGGCCGTGCCGTGGCTGGGATGTTCAAAGGAGCCTCTACTCCCACGGCATTCCTGTGCCTGCTCTCATCTGCTAATCTATTCTGGCAGAGCAGCGCAGGGCTTGTCAGGAGGCACCGGCAGGAAAGGAGGGGATGCCTGCAGCTTTCTTGCTCCAGACCATCTGCACATCTCCAGAACAATGCTCTCTGAAAAGTTTGCCCTGGATGAGAGTTGTCTCTACTCGGCCCAGCTCACGGCATCCCCTCTTGTTCAGTTCTCTGGGGCTGGGCTTTACAGTGAGGACTGATCCTCTCCAATGGCTCTTTCCAAAGAATTTCCAAGGCCTTTTGTTTCTTGGAGCCATATGGAGTTGCAAAGCCTGTTACTGGAGTGCAGAACCTGTTACTGGAGTCCAGAGCTTGTCTCCCATTCCTGTTGCCCTGACTGCTTAGAGCCAGCAGTGAATCTCCATGTGTTTCTCCATGCAGCTGGGCAGAATGTCTGGCAGAGATGCAGACTCTTGGTGGGGCTCCTGGCTGAGCTTCATTCTCCTAGTTTCTCAGTTCCTCCTTGCAAAATTTGCAAGGATGAGATTTCCCAGGCAGGGAAGACAAGAGGAGGGTCAGGAGAAGAGCAGTAGCCCCTGTGGTTTACTGACTTCCTTTCGTCTCTCCTGGTGGATTTTCCCTTCTCCCTTTGGCTTGTTGATTCTCTCCTCTCCTGTCTTCTTGTGGTTTGTGGTTTCCCCCTGGCATAACCTGAGTAGATGATGTGTTTATCTGCAATTATTCGACATGTTTTGTCTGCCTCCTTGGTTTCTGAGGTTGCTTGTGGAGCCTTCCTTCTGGCCAGCCCCAGGCTCTTTGGGGTCCCCCCTGCATGGCATGCTGGCATGGCCAAAACCCCGACCTCCTGTGGGAAGGCAGAAGGGTCCTGTGGCTGTCCAGGCCCGTTGGGAAGAGCCCAGATTTCCCACACGTTGCCAAGCATCCCTGGTTGCACCTGCACACAGGTTCTTCCTCCCTGCAAAACCTCTGCCTCCAGCCGGCTGGGTCCTCTTCTCCTCAGCCTCCCTCCTCCAAAAAGACCCTTCCTGCCCAGCCCCAGAATGGACTATTGTCCTCCTCCCACCCTCCATCCCTTGATCTCCTTGCCAGAGAGGCCGGTCAGCCCACCCTGGCGGGCAGCTGCCTGACAGCTCTCAGCTGTGGGCTGTCAGTGCCTGCCCCTGCCTGGCTGCTCCTGCACCCTGCCCAGGAGCTGCCTTCACCCACCCTGCCCTGCAGGCAGGACCTGGGGGGTGTTTGCTGGTGTTCCAGCCCTGAGGTTCTGGCATCTGGTCAGGGAGTGGTAAGAGCACTCGGAGGCTGTGGCACAGTCTTTCCTCTGGGCTTCTTTGCACCTTGTAGAGCATCTCTTTGGCTCTGCACAGAGTTGTGGGATGGTTTGGGGTGGAAGGGACTTTAAAGACCCTCTAGTTCCAACCCCCCTGCATGGGCAGGGACACCTCCCACCAGCCCAGGCTGCTCCAAGCCCCATCCAACCTGCCCTTCAACACTGCCAGGGATGGGGCAGCCACAGCTTCCCTGGGCAACCTGGGCCAGGCTCTCACCACCCTCACAGCAAAGAATTTCTTCCTAATATCTAATCTAAATTTCCACTCTTTCATTTTTAAGCCATTACCCCTTTTCCTATCCCTAAATGCTTGTGTCAAAAGTCCCTCTCCAGACCTCCTGGAAGGCCCACTTCAGCATGTTTCTAGCTTCCAGGTCCTGTCACCCCTGAGAGTCCCTCAGCAGAGGAGGAGAGGATAGAGAAGGCTGTGCTGTCCATCTCAAGCTGTTTGTTGGTTTTTTTTTTCCCATCAACACCAAAGTATCTGCAACCCAGCAGCTTCTTGGACTCCCAGCACAACCTCAGCTCCTGAGAGATGAAGCCAAGCTGAGACCTCTTGTGGCAAGAGGCACATAGGCCAGGTGATCTTCCTGCTGAGAAGATCACCATGATCTGAAAGATCAGCCAGCAAGCTTCTGCCTTTCTAACTCTCTTGTAAATGCTTCCCCCAGCATCTCACTCTGCAGTATCCCTCACTGCAGTTTATGCCCCCTTTGTACCCCTGGGATGGGATCTCTTTTCTTTGAGGGGCTTTTGGACTTTGTGAGAAGTTTCATCCCATGGTTTGTGCTGTCAGAGGGCAGGCTGGCCCCCCTGCTTTCTGAAACCACCCCATTCATTTTTCACAGCAAGAGTGGTCAGACCCTGGCACAGGCTGCCCAGGGAGGTGGGGGAGTCACCATCCCTGGGTGTGTTGAAGGATGGTTTGGTTGTGGTGTTGCTGGATGTGGTTTAGGGGAGAACTTTGTAGAGTAGGGATGATGGTTGGACTCAGTAGGTCTTTTTCAACTTAAAGGTTTCTATGATTCTATCCTGTGCCCAGTTTTGGCCTCATCTGCAAAAAAAAAGGTTTCTAGAGTGTGTCTGGCTGGGGGCCATAGGAGTGTTCAGGTGCTCCAGTATGTGGTGTCTGAGAAGAGGTGGAAGGAAACAGGTTTGCTGGGCATGGAGAAGGGGAACCTGGTGGTTCTAACATGGGAATCTACCTGCCCATGCCACTGCCTGAAGATAGGAGGGAAAGCCAACTCCCATGCACAGAGAAAGGACAGTGGCAATGGAAACACTGCACCGGGCAAAATTCCTGTGGGGCAGAAGGAAAAACGTCTTCATCCTGAAAGAGGTCAAGCACTGGAACAGGGGCCTGAGAGGTTATGGTCAAAAAACCCATCTGTGCAGCTTTTCAGCAGTCAACTAGATGTGGGCCTGAGTAATCATATCTAACTTCAAATTTAGCCCTGCGATGAGCAGGGGGTTGAATGATAGACCTCCAGAAGACCCATCTGCCCTCTAGTTTTGGTTCAATTCTATAATTAATCATGTACAATTATTTTAAAATTGCTTCTTCCAAGACACAGAATAATAGAATCATTTTAGTTGGAAAAGACCTTTAAGATCATCAAGCACCTCTTCTATGAGGACAAGCTCAGAGAGTTCGGGGTGTTCAGCCTGGAGAAGAGAAGGCTTCAGGGAGAGCTTAGAGCAGCTTCCAGTGCCTGAAGGGGCTCCAGGAAAGCTGGGGAGGGGCTTGGGACAAGGGCAGGGAGGGAGAGGACAAGGGGTAATGGATGGAAACTGGAAGAGGGGAGGTTCAGGTAATACATTAAGAATTAATTCTTCCCTGTGAGGGTGGTGAGAGCCTGGCCCAGGTTGCCCAGGGAAGCTGTGGCTGCCCCATCCCTGGCAGTGTTGAAGGGCAGGTTGGATGGGGCTTGGAGCAGCCTGGGCTGGTGGGAGGTGTCCCTGCCTATGCAGGGGGGTTGGATGATCTTGAAGGTCCCTTCCAATCCAAACTGTTCTATGATTCTAGGAAGTCAAACCAGCCCTGCCAAGGCCACCACCAGACCATGTTTCTCAGTACCACTCCTACACATCTTTAAAACCCCTACACGGATGGTGATGCCACCACTTCCCTGGACAGATTTTTCCTGTTCTTGACAACCCTTTCTGCAAAGATTTTTTTCCTAATATCCAGTCGAAACCTCCTCTGGCACAACCTGAGTCCATTTCCTCTTGTTCTATCATTTGTTCCTTGGGAGAAGACACTCTGCCTTTCAGGCAGCTGCAGAGCCAGAAGGTCTCCCCTCAGCCTCCTTCTCTCCAGGCTGAAGATCCCCAGCTCCTTCAACTGCTCTTCATACACATTCTGCCTTGCAAATCACAAGCCTTGCAGCTGGAGGTGTAACCTGCAGTTTCACCCAGAATACCTGTAATTACTCAGTGCAATTCCAAGGTGGGCATTAAATGAAAGATAGGAGAGGGAAAATGGGCTGGAGCTAAGTGAATAAACAGGAATGCCCTACAGCTTCATTCAGTTCCTGAGTGTGTAATTTGTTCCCTGAGGGATTCTGGGCAATTTTCTAGGTAATAATAATACTTTTTACCCTACACTGACTGGAAGTGCATTTCCAGCACCTATCAGAATGAGGACTGGGTGTTTTTTTTGCACAGTGGGGGTTGGAAAAAGCACTATGGGAGTACCAGGAGCCACGGGTCTTCCTAGTCTCTCCAGTACAGAGAGAAGTTTGTACCTCTGCAGTGTACTGCAAGGGTGAGATTCTCCAGCTGCTGTGAACGTGTGAGGGAGACATGGAGAGAAACTCTGCCTCATCTTTATATAAAATAGTGATTCTATAGATCTTATAACCTTCCTGTGACAAATGTAGCAGTAATGAGGCTGGCCTGTTTCACTACCTTTCACCTTAAGGCATATATGGACAGCTCGACCCCCCCCTCCTCCCAAGACTGCTCAAGTCATGATTGGCTTTTTAGGTGTAGCATCCATGTCTCCACCCCTGAAAATGCTGGTCTGTCATATGGGAAAGCCTGTCAGACTTCTCCTGCACTTCCCAGTCTCTATTATTTGCCTGCAGTCCCTAGCCAAACCCAGCACTACAAGGATGAGGTGCTGGGAGGAGGAGGGTGAGATGCCATTGCTCTCTCTTGGGTGGCAGGACAGATGTTGGACTGTTCATCTCAGCCTCAGAGGAAATATGGAGACAACCCTTCAGCAGGATGAGAGTGAACTCTGCCACCTCTTCTCCATTTCCCCCGTTTGCTTTTCACTTCTGTAGCTCTACGAAGAGGAAAGGAAGGACTGGGTGGGGGGGGTCTTCTCCATTCCCAAGTGCAAATGACCCTTGTGTCATTACCCATTATAGCATCTGTACCATAAGAGCTGCAGATGCTTCCAAATCCTATTAAATTCACCCACCTTTGGACACTGCCCCCTCCCTGGGGGGGTTGAGGGTGCAGGACCCCACAGCTGAGCCTCAAGGGAGATGAAAGACTTTCATAACAAACAGCTCTGGGCTGGGATAAAGACAGGGATGTTTGCAGCCTGGGAAAAGGATGGTTAACTGCACAGGTCTGTGCTCCTTGCTCTCCTCTTATTAAGAATATCCTTGGTGCTTCCATATAACCAGTTCATGGGATGGCTGCAAGAAACATGGGGTGAAATCTCTAAGCAAAAACCAGGCTGCTTCTCCTGAGCCCTTTGGAGGGGTGTCCCCTGGCCCTGCTGAGCTCCTGGCCTCTCAGAGCTGATCTGGGAATGGAGACCAACACAGAGCATGTTTGTGGCCATTCACAGGCAGTGAGATGTCTCCTGTCCTTGACAAAATTAGAGCAGAGATCAGGATCTGAACAGAAGAAGGTTGCTCACTTGCATGGGCTCAGCACCCTGTATCCATCCCAGGTTGTTTTTTGTTAAATGCTGCCAGGTAAGGAACATGGGAACAGGGAGGAGGACACAGTGTAAGAGTGGTTTGAGACCATCTTCCCCTTGGTAAAGCTACTGCATAAACCTCTGTGGGCAGCACATCAGTCAGGGTAGGGATGGTTGTGGATTAGAGGGTGTCTCCTCAGGCTTGTCCTTGAGGGGATGGGCCTGGAGCAGCCCAGCTCTACATACAAACCATCCAGGCTCGTTCACAACCCACCTCCTCACCAGCTGTCTCTGCAGGGATCACTCACACCTATCTCACTGTCTCTGTAACATACCCTGAAATCACGATCCACCAGAAAGACAAAATCTTGCATGTTGTTGCAGTCTGGGGGTCTGGCTGGTTGGAAATCCATCCCTGTTTGCTTAGGACAGTTGTTTCTGGGTAAGAGATGGGAGCATTGCCATCCAGCATGGCAGACAGACACATGAAGACGTGGCCTTGGCCTGTCTCCTCCCTCATGCTGTGCACAGGTACACAAGAGAAACTCCTCCCCAAACTGCCTGGGAAATGGAAAGACCTATCAATAGACATTTATCCAGCTGAAAGCTGATAAAATATGGTTAACAGAGGCACTTCCATAGCATCTTAGGTGAATGCATTGAAGTGGGAGGAAGAGGAGCTGGGTGAGCAGGAAAGACCTGGCAGAGGTTGGTGCCTGCTTTTCTATGGGGATGGGGAAGCCCTGAAGGGATGGGTAAGGATGGAGGAGGTTTTGTGGACCACAGCAGCACCTTCACCACCTGCAAGTGGCTGCCTTAGCTACTGTCCTGGCCCAAATGAGCCTTGCCTCTGGAGCTCAAGGGGGTGCCGTGGTCTCCAAAGGTGTGTCCAAGTGACCTGTTGTCACAAGCTGGTACTGGGGGGCTACCCAGTTTTGTTTAGACTGATGTGGGGAAGAAAAGAACAGTTTCCCACACCCATATTGATGTTCAGTGTTGCAAACACCAGCCGTCGGGTGCTGAGACTTGCAGAGACCAAAACCTCTGGTTTGTCCCTTTGGGATTTGTATTTTCAAGACCTGTTTTCTCACAAAGTCTAGAAATACATTTTGGTGTTGGTGTGTTTTTTTGTTTTGTTTTGTTTTGTTTTTTTTTTTTCATGAAAACTGTGATTCCAGGAGGTCCCAGGACTCCTGAGGCCGGGTGTTTAAGAGCACCTGCAGCACCTCACACGTTGCTGAGGGCACCCAGGACAAATCGCCCCATGTCAAGCTCAGCCCTGCGGCTGCTGCCGAGCCCAGCCAGGGCTGTAAAAAGGAATAGCACTGCGTTGAAATCATCTTCACTGGCTCCCAGTGAAAGGTGTTGGGCTAATTCAATTAAAGGCCCAGTGCAGATGGATTTAGGAGGGCGGGTGGAGGATGAAAGAGAGCAGAGAAAGAGGGAGAGATGCGAGCAGCGGCGGGGAGCGGCGCTCCCTGGGCTCTAAGGCCCTCACCTCATTGCCCTTTGCTTTGAATCAAAGGGACAAAGGCTGGCCCTTGCCTCCTGCCCCCAGCCCGGCCTTTTGCAGGGGCTAGATTATGGGGTGCCCCCTCTGTGAGTGGAGGGGGAGAGAGCTGCTTAGCTCCCCTTCGCTCTGAAAGGCTTTCCCCTAATCCTGACCTCTCCGGGCGCTGCTCAGACGCCGCTGCCGAGAGCGGTGGTGCCGCCTCTGATCCCAGCCCCGCGCTCCCCTCGCTGCGGGGGGCAGCCACCCCTTCTCAGCCTCTGTCTTCGGGGTTGAAAGGCTTGCCAAAAGCCTTTGGAGTTCGGTTCAAGAGCTACATTCCTCAGGACACAGCCTGTTCCCCGGGAGCCGGTTTGCGGCAGGGAGGACGGAGCCCTCCTGGAAACCCTGCTCGGGTGCCCTGGCTCTGCCCGGCTTCCCCAGCCTGTGGGTCTAGAGCAGCACCAGTATTTGGGCTTGCTGGTAGTGGAGCTGCAGCCCCTCTTTCCACTCGGGATGCTCTGGGTGAGCTGCTTCCAGCTCCTCCGATGGGGTTTTCTCTCAGGAGCAGCAGACAGAGCCCTCACGGGATGGTGAGATCTGGCTAAGAAGGCTCTGCCACCAGGTTCGTGTCTCACGCTGCCGAGGCTGCTCTTGCCAGACGCAGCTTCTCCCACGCACAAGAGTTTTCTCCCCTGCAAAGCCTGGCAGGGAGCATGCTTTGCTGAGGGGCAGGAAGCCCACAGGTCCAAGGGACACTCCGTGGACTTCTCTGCTGGTTTTCTCACCAGGTTAATTGCTGTCTGTTCACGTGCAGAGCCCTTGGGCAGCAATTGCCATGAGAGGACAGGTTGGTTAGTGTGATGGGCTGTCAGGGAGCTCATCCATGGATAGGAAGAGGTGTCCCTATGGATTCATGTCACCAGGGATGTGATGGCTGCAAAGGCTGGAGAAGTGAGGCATCAGGGCTGCAGGATGGGGGGAGATGGGGTAAAGAGGATATTTGCTCCATGGTTCCCTGGCAGCTCTTTCTGACTGCAGCCTCTCAGGCTGGAAAGAGCAGAGGCAAATCCAAGGGCAAGCAGAGAGCTCTACAAAACTATGAAGGGCCAGATGTGAGCTGGGCAGGGAATGAAGGGAGTGGATCTGTAAATCCCTCTCTGGGGGTCTCTGCTGGGGCTCTGAGGTCCCCAACACAAGAAGGACATGGAGGTGTTGGAGTGAGTCCAGAGGAGGCCACAGAGATGATCCAAGAGCTGGTGCAGCTCTCACGTGAGGACAGTTGAGGTGTTCAGCCTGGAGAAGAGGAGGCTCCAGGGAGACCTTATAGTGGCCTTCCAGCATCTGAAGGGGCTCCAGGAAAGCAGGGGAGGGACTGTTTACAAGGGCTTACAGGGAGAGGACGAGGGGAATGGTCTTAAACTAGAGCAGGGGAGATTTAGATTAGACATTAGGAATAAATTCTTCACTCTGAGGGTGGTGAAGCACTTGAACAAGTTGCCCAGGGAAGCTGTGGCTGCCCCATCCCTGGCAGTGTTGAAGGGCAGGTTGGATGGGGCTTGGAGCAGCCTGGGCTGGTGGGAGGTGTCCCTGCCCATGCAGGGGGTTGGGACTGAGTGGTCTTTAAGGTCCCTCCAACCCAAACCAGTCTGGGATTCTATGACATAGATCAGCACTGGGGGTTCCCATGGAAGTGACTGGTGGCAAAAAGGACACAGAGCACCTCCCCAGATGTGGATCAGCAGGGCTGTGCTTCCCACCACGCCGGGGTTAGCGACTGCAGTGGGGAACCAGGATGAGGTCATCCCATGAACTCTGGCTGCCCAACTCCATCTTTCTGCCCTTGGGTTGTAGTTCTGGGCAGACCCCAAACTGGACACATGTGCTGCATGAAGCATTTCCCATGTGGGTGTTAGCAGTGCCATTCAGCCAGCAGAACAGCATCTGCTGGTCTCCAGTGAGCCCAGTGGGGGACAGACCACACCTCTGCCCAGCTCTGCTGTGGTGGCACGGGTGGCTGTGGGACAGGGAGGTTCTCTGAGGCTTGAAAGCTGCCTGATGGGCAGCAGGAGAGTCTGTGGATGGGTACACATGCCAGCCTGTGTGGTCCCAAGCCCTGCAGTGATGCCTGCAGGCCTTAAGGCTCATGATCTTTCTGGAAAGCTGACTTGGATAATGATGGGAAGACAAAGCTGTGGCCTGCAGCACAGTGCCAGACTGCAGCATCTTCTGCAAGGTTTGTGGAAAGTTAAGTTCACTGCAGGGATTCACATGACCTGTTTGCTCATTTCCCTGAGCAAGGGACAGTGTCCCACCAGCAGCCCAGCCCTGGAGACCTCACGACATACAAAAAGGGGCATCAGAACTCCTAGGAGAGGAGCTGCAACGTGAGGATTCCTCCACATCTGAGCCACTCCTCCAGGGGCAGGGACAGCATGGGGACATTTCAAGAGCGCTACAAGCTCTCGGTGATGCTGAGGAGCTGAGTCAACCCTAAATGAATCTGCGAGGGCAGTGTCAGGTTGTGGTTGGATCTAAGCTAGGGAATCACATTCGGCACGTCCGGTGGACGAGGGCCTCTTTGTCTCTTCTCATCTGGGCTGTTGAAGGCTGCAGAGATCAGGTTTCCGAGGTGCTCTGGGCCTTTCAGTGAGGGTGACCCATGTGGGAAGCTGCAGGGTAGTTTTTCTGCTTCCAGCCGTGCTTCACCCAAAGACATTAGATCGGGCTCCGAAGAGATTGGGGCATTTTGGACTTGGGCCATACCAGCACATTCAGCTGCAGATGGTTACAGGAACAGATAACTGGTCCTGCAGAAATTCCAGGAAGTCTGATCACCCTGGAACATAGATCCTATTCACATCGTCTGTAACCTGAGAACAGCTCTTCGGAGCTGGGATTAGCAAAAGTATTTGGCTTCACCTGCCCTACTCCCAGGGAGCTGGTGGGCCAGTGCTGAACCCCTGCCGGTGGGGAAGAAGAGGAAGGGCTTTCTGCAGGCTAACACCAGCCCTGGCATGGGACAAACTGGTTTCTGCTCTGGAAAGAGCCGTGGAGGGGTGTGAGCAGGAGCTTTACCTGGATAACCCCCTGCCTGGATCAGTGAGAGGCACAGAATGAGTTGATGATGGGTGGTGTATGCACCTTGCACACCCAGACTTGTCTGCAGGGTCAGGCAGAGGCAGGGATGTGCTTTTGCTTTTCCACCCCAAACCAGCCCTGCCAGCAGGGGGGAGAGGCAGGGGCTGCATGATGAGGTGGGGCAGGCAGGGTGTGTGAACACGGGGCACAGGCTGCCCCTCCCTGCAGCCACTAGCAGGGGAAAGGCTGAAATCTGCACCTGGAAAACGCACTTCTTCTTTGCTGGGGTTTGTCCTGCTCCCTGAGACTTGGCAGGGACCTGGATTGTCTGCCCCAGCCCTTGCCCTGGGGGGTGGCACCTGGTCCCAGAGCAGATCCAAGAAGGAGATAGGTCTCCCTCTCCAAGGAAGTGGGTATTAAGCATCCCAGAAGTGATGAGTAATCCCTGCAGTCTGGGCAGGGAGGTGTCCTGTGCCCACCAGCAGAAGAGCTGTGAGCAGCTGGGTGGGAAACCTCTGCCTGTCTCTGGAATCTGCAGCATTTCTTCTGGAGTCCAAATTTCTGTCCCAGAAGACTGGAAGCTGGTAAATATCACAGAATCATAGAATGTGTGGGGTTGGAAGGGACCTTTAAAGGTCATCTAGTCCAGCCCCTCCATGAAGTGCACAGGGACCTTTTAAGCCAGGTCAGGTTGCTCTGAGCCCCATCAAGCCTGACCTTGAATGTCTACAGGGATGGAGCCTCCACCACCTCCCTGGGCAACCTGTTCCAGAGCTTCCACCCTCATTGTAAAGAACTTCTTCCTAATGTCTATCTAAATCTCCCCTGCTCTAGTTTAAGTCCATTGCCCCTTGTCCTATTGCTACAAGCTCTTTTAAACAGTCTCTCCCCAGCTTTCCTAGAGCCCCTTCAGGGGAGCCTTGAAGGCCACTATAAGGTCTTCTTGGAGCCTCCTCTTCTCCAGGCTGAACAGTCCCAGCTCTCTCTGCCTGTCCTCACAGGAGAGCTGCTCCAGCCCTTCTCTGGGCTTGCTCCAATGGGTCCATGTTCCTCTTGTGTTGAGAGCTCCCAGGCTGGACACAGCACTCCTGGTGAGGTCCTATGAGAGCAGGGCAGAGGGGCAGAATCACCACCCTGGCCCTGCTGGCCACACTTCTTTTGATGCAGCCCAGGATGCAAATGCCCTCTGGGCTGCGAGTGCACATTGTTTGCTCCTGTCCAACTTTTCATCCACCAGTTGCCCCAAGTCTCTTTCCACAGGGCTGCTCTACCACATCACCCCCAACTTGCAATGATCACTAGGATTGTTCCTACCCAGGTGCAGGACCTTGCACTTGGCCCTGTTGAACCTCAGGAGCTTCACATGCTCCCGTTTCTCTAGCTTGTCCAGGTCCTTCTGGATAACATCCCATCCCTCTGGTGTGTAAATATGACACTGATCTTTGAAGGGATGACCTGGGAAACTCAAGGTTGGTGAATCTGACTTGTGCTCTGAGCAAATTGTCAATATTACAATAAAAGACCAAATGAGTAGACATGTGCATGTTTGCCTGTGAGAAGGCCAAGGTGGCTTCTTTCTGTGGAGGTGGCACCTCTCCAGTGCATCTAGCTGAAGGAAGAAATGTATGTGGAAATCAGGGAGAGTATCTTGAACAAGTATTCTTGGTTATCCAGAAGTTCCTGACAAGCTCTTATTTTGTCACTGCCTGAGCAAGGATGTAATTTCATGAGTTCAGAACGGGTGGAGAAGCAGATGTTCAAAGGGGAGATGCTGGCAGGCTTAAATCCAGCTCAAGGAAGTATTTTTCTGCAGTGTCTAACTAACCTGTGGCACTCTCTGCCATGCAGGGTCTGAAGGCCAAGTGCACTAAAGGCTCCAAGGAGGAAGCAGATAAAGCCACAGGGGACAACATCCTCCAACATGGATGGTCTGCCAGGGGCTGGGAGGTTTCTGAAGCAGATCAGGGACATGGATTTCAATTTCTGTGACTTGTACTGACCCATTTAATGTCTTTCTGGCTGTGAAGGGATGGGTCAAAATGAGTGAGTGTCCCCAAGCCCAGCAGGTGTTGTATTCTGATGTTCCTTGGGCTTTTCTTGCCATCTCTTTCTCCTTAGACCCATTTTGTTCCTGCCTGAGCCCACAGCTGGATGCAGGGGCATCTCTGACTCTGACAGGGCTGGGCAGGCTGTGGGGTCAGGGCAGGGGATGTGCATGGGGACGTGATGGAGCAGGCTGGTGGGATCTTCACAGAGCCTCTATGGCAATGCTGTGGCTCAGCTGCCACGGGGCTGGGGTTCCTGTGGTGGTGAGGATGGATGCCCTGGAGGAGGGATGCCCTGGAGGAGGGATGCCCCTCGAGCCCTGGCAGCACTGCTGCCCCAGCCATTTCTTCCCTGGCAAGCCCTGATGGACAGCACTGGCCTCCACGAAACCCGAGGCCACCCCAGGTTGATAACATTATCACAGGGAGATGGATGCAGGGTCAGAATACCAGCCTCAGTCCCTGCCACACCAGGAGGGCTTCCAGACACCCAAACCCAGCCATCAGAGACACACTTGGCTGAAAAGCAGGCACTGGAGAAGACACACAAGCAAGCTGGGCCAGGGGAGCCATGTGTTTGGGGAGTGATGAGCCTGTGGATCAGTTGCCAGACAAAGGTGGACAGGTTCAAGTGCTTCAGCCTGCTCTGCTCCAGCAGACAAGCCTGTAGAGCAGTTGGCCTGGGGGCAGCAGCTGCATTAATCCTGGCCCTGCTCTTTATCTAAAGCTCTGTCAAAAAAATGAGTGTGTGCCTTGCACACCCTCCTGAGCTGCCTGTTCCCCTGAGCCATCCAAGGCAGAAAGTGGGGCATGGAGGGCCAGGTCTTATCTTCTGGTCTCCCATTCTGCTAGGACCTTGCTGAAGAAGTGTGTGGCCAGCACAGATCCATGGCCAAGCAGGGCCTTGAAAGTCAGATGGCCATCTTTAAGTTCAGAGAAGCAGTGAGCAACCAGGTTCCCAAGTCACTTGTTCCCATACTATATTGCTTCTCCTGCTGTGTGTCTGCTGCATTTCACCCTCTGGCCTCTGCAGAACTGTCTGCTCTCAAAGGTTTCCTTGCAGAGGTGCAGCTTGAGCTGCACCTCGAGGGTGTCCCTGGCAACCCAAAGCTGCCTCTGTCCTTTGCTCGGTGGCAGCTTTTCTAGACCCAGCTCCTGCCTGTGCCCCTCTCCTGCATTTCCTCCACATTGTCAACAGCTGCTTTGAAGTGCAGACCACCAAGTCATGCCCAGATGGCAGTGACAGGCTCACTCCTGCCCTGCACAGAGGTGGGCTGCTCCCCACTGTTCACAGCCCCTCTGCTGAAGCTGTTTGCCAGCTAAGCCCCCTTTTGTCCTGGGAGCTTATGCTCAGCTCATATTGTTTCCACAGTTGCCCTTTCAATGCTGCTGCTTCCTGAGGGAAAAGACCCTGTCTTGGCAGCATGACCCTCACTCATCCTTCCTAGAGGAGTTTTGCCAAGTTCAACGTGCAGGCTCTGCAAGCCCAGGTTTCCATCGGATCTGGAGCAGAGTGGGGAATGTGTCTGGCCGTGTCACAGCTTAGAACTGCACCAGGTTTCATCCCTCACCTCCAGGTACTGCACAAGACCCTTCATGTCACAGCCCCGTAGCATCTGGTACTGCAGCCTCAGGAGGGCTGGATTTGGGTTGGAATGACCAGGTCAATAACACTGTGCAATAAATGGGCACAGTAAACATTATCATAGTGTAACAGCACTGCAGGAAATCCACCTTTGCTGTGTATGGTGTTGATTGTCTAGTCTGAGAAAGGATGGAGAATTAGAAAAGGTAAATCCCTCTGCTGTTCCCCAGGGGAGCTACCCAGGCCAAGTAGAAAGCAAGGGCTTTACTCATCACCTGCTCTACCAGGTATGGAACACACCAGTTTGTTGGCCTGTTGGTCTTAGGTTTGGCTCCAGCTCAGCCAGCCTAGAGAGAAGGCAAATCTCTGGGACCACTGGAAAGCAAGATCTTTGGTTTTAGGACACATTGCATCAGAGCAGGGGAGAGACAGCTAGGAGGAAGCTGGTATGTCTCTGTCCCACAGGGTTATTGATCTGGATTGACTCTAAAAAGGAGAGATGATGTCTGCACCAAGGTCTAGCTGATTTTTCCAATCCCATTGTGCAGCATTATTTAACTTTGGAATTACCCCAAGGAACGTTGAGATGGCCATAGTAATCAGGGCTAGGCTGTTGCCAGGCTGGGTGGAGACTGAAGGTCAGGAATCTCCTTGATCAGGGACTGTGTCCTTTTTTGATAAGGGCTTCCCCTGCCACCAGGGTCATCCCTGACTCAAAAATCCTTGGACCTGGGCAAGGAGCTTCCATCTTGTCCATGCAGCCATGCTTGGCTGAGAAGGGATTTTGAGCTGCTTCATGAAGGAGCAGAGGTGGGACAGAAGGAAACACAGACCTGGGAGCCAGGAGGGTGGGTGATTGCAAGGCTGGATGTCTTGGGTTGGAGAGACAAGGTTCAGGTTTGTGCAGAGCTCTCCAGCTTGGCAGCACCAGCCAGTGGCTGGGACAGCTCATTTGCCTGAAGGGCTTGAAAGCTTCAGGAGGAATTTGCTGGAGCAAACTCAGTGCTGCTGTGGCAAGTAGCTGTTCTCTAGGGGATGAGGACCAGGTCTGGCTGCTGGAGTAGTTTTGGTTCCTGTTCATGATACACTTGTGTTTGCTCTTCCTTTGCATGTCAGTAGCTGAAGGGCTGAGTTAATGATCCTGGAAAGCCAAAGGAGGGTCCCAGGCTTCCCATGTCTCTTTGCAGGTGCTAGAAATCACTTTCTTTTCCTTCTGTCATGGTTTCTTCATGGCCATGGGCCCAGTGCTCATACATCTGTGCTTTCCTGGTACCAAGGGGCTGTAAAGCATTCAGACTGAAGCATAATCCCCAACACAGCTGGGGCAAATGCTGGTTCTGGATCCCTAAATGCTATTGGGTGGAAATGAATGAAAGCTCCTTGCAAATGCTGGGCAGATACCACCCAAAAAACCGACCACAAATATTCAATTACAGTCTGAGATTCATTTGGGCCAACGTGCTCTCTTGAGAATCAGTTTTCCTAGGCAAACACTCAGAAAACCCACATAATAAGCTCAGTTGCTCCCTGAAAACAAATTTCTGAACCATTTAAGTAACCACTAATGGTGGGAACTGGGGATCTGGCACCTGAGACACGATCTTCAGAAGGTAATCAGAGTTCACTGCTTGGAAAGGATAAGCAGGGCAAACAGCCTTCCTCACCCCAGACCTGGTCCTCAACCCCTCATGTCTCATTGGATGGCAAGGGTAACCCCGGGGCTGAAGACATGTCTTTGGAATGTCTGCCCTTCCTTGGTGTGTTTCTGCTTCTGTGCTGGCCCAAAAGCTGAGGCCATGCACATCAACCGTGAGTGCCTGGGGAGATCCAGCCAGGATCCCACCCAAGTGGCTGCCTCTAGCTGATCTCTCTGGGATGTGGACACCCTTCCTGCCTGTCTGTCCCCCCTGCCCTGCTGCTTTTCCATGCCCTGCTACCCTGAGCCAGCTCCCTGCCCGGTGTCCAGCACCTTCCCAGGGTGGCTGAAGGACCCACTCCAGACCATGGTGTGATGGGGCATTTAGCCCAGCCAGGGGGACTCAGAGCCCGTGCACAGCCAGCCCTGCCAGTGGGGGTAGCGTGACCTTGTGACTCCCCACAAATCCCAAATTAATTAATCCCGGGGACGCTGGGGCGGCATGAACAGCCCGTTTGATTTCTCTGCAGTTTTTTCCTGGGGCTCAAGGGGATTAGTGCAGGCGGGAACAGGGAAACATAACAAGGGGCTCAGCTTTCAGCTCCCACTCCCAGCCAGCAGACTTCTGTTCTTACCAGAGGCATTAGCAGCAGTAATCCACAGTGTCTCCGAGCACTATCTGTGTGCGACATCCTCTTCCTCTCCCCCTGCTGCCCCCGCATGTGCTCCCATGCTCAGCTCACTTGGGTGCACTCATGTCTTGCCTCCCAAACTCACACCATCACAGCCCTCCTGGCCACATGCCCCTCCGTGTGCAACCCACACCCCTCTATCCTCAAGCAATTCTGGAGTCCCCAGCAGAAGAAGGACATAGAGCTCCTTGAGCGTGTCCAGAGGAGGCCACGAAGATGATCAGAGGGCTGGAGCAGCTCCCCTGTGAAGACAGGCTGAGGAAGTTGGGGTTGTTCAGCCTGGAGACCTTACAGCAACTTCCCAATATCTGAAGGGCCCTACAAGAAAGCTGGGGTTGGGCTTTTGACACGGGTGTGTGGTGAGAGGACAAGAGGCAGTGGTTTGAAGCTTAAAGAGGGGAGATTGAGGTTGGACATTAGGAAAGAGTTATTTGCTGTGAGGGTGATGAGACCCTGGCCCAGGTTGCCCAGGGAAGCTGTGGCTGCCCCATCCCTGGCAGTGTTGAAGGGCAGGTTGGATGGGACTTGGAGCAGCCTGGGCTGGTGGGAGGTGTCCCTGCCCATGCAGGGGGCTGGATCTAGATGATCTTTAACGTCCCTTCCAACTCTAGCCATTCTATGATTCTATATGCAATGCCCCATGTGGTGCTCACCCAAGTTACTGTGGGACCAAGCTCCTCTTGCACATCTGTCCCCATGGCCTAGCACACTTTATGTGCAACCCATTGTTGTGTGCTCTTTCACACACCTTCTTTATCATGAGCCCACCAGGTCTGGACATGTGTGCACCCCTCCACATGCCCGCCTGTCTCACTCACATAAACTTACCTGTGCCCTCCCAGCCTGCCTGTCGTGGTCTCATCACCCTCTTCACCCGCTTTGCACCACATGCTGGCTCATCTCTGCCAGGACAGCCTGCTCATCTTGCAGTCTGTGGGCCCAGGTCATGTCCCTCCTGCCATTCTTTCATGACTCCTTGTTGAGACGTGGGTCCCCACTCAGAACTACACCATAGAAGTGGTGCTCCAGAGTCTCCAGAGGCTCCAACTCTTCTGAAGCAGGAGTTTCATCACACCTTGGTGTCATTTCAGTGCAAAGAAGCCTTCAGTGGAAACGGCTGAGCTGCCCCCATCTGCTTCCTCTGACACATCTGCTGGCACCCTTGCTGTCTGTCACCCCTTTTAGCATCTCTAGGGTACCTGGGAGCAGAGGGCATCACTGTGGCCCAGCAGGCTTGAGCATCTCCAGGAACACTGAAGAGTCCCTTCATTTCTAGGAGTGATGTGGTCCCCGTGAGGCTGAGTGCCCAGCTGCAGTGCCCAGCTCTGACTGCTCAGGTCCCAGTTAATAGGGATGTGAGGATGGATGTATTTAGTGACCCATGGGTACCATTCATTGCCTGGTAACCTGTGCCTCTTCATCTTGCCAGGAAGATGTGAAGACCCAGAGGGTGCTGAGCATGGTCACCCTTAGGATGAGCAGCAGCAAAGCGTGGAATAGACAAAAGTAACAGGATTTTGTTACAACACCAAATCACAGGATGTGAGAAGTGTTCCTTGCCTGGGCAGGGAGGAATAAGCACCCCCAGAACCCAGCTGAGCTCACACACCTGCTCACTCAGAACAGACCTGTGCAAGATCTCACCCCCGTGCTTGGAGACACAGAGAAGGGTGGCTGCAGATTGCTGGGACCTTCCTAAAATTGGTCAAGTTCTCCACCAACCACAGCTTTGCTCACCATCTCTGGAAGAGCAGCGCTTAAAACAGTAGGCAAGATCTGTGAAGGTAAAAGAGAAGAGTCTCTCATTGATCTTTTCCAGAGGTAAATGGACCAGCTGAGCGTTGATGAGGGAGGGAGGGATGACAAAGCCACAGATGGAGCAGGTACATGGTTGTGTTTTGGAGAAGCACCAAGACTGGGCAGTTGAGGAGCCCCAGGTGGGTTCAGGAGCCCCAGGGGTCCGAGCAGAGAACTGGAGAAGAGATGGCTGCTGCTTTGGTGTGCTCTGCCAGTGAGTGCTTTGTGGGTGCCAAGGGTGCCACTGCCCCCCCACAGATGGAGGCAGGACCCACAACAGCCAGAGGTGTTAAAGAAACCACACCTCTGAAATTCATGCCACACCTCGGAGGGGAACAGATTCCTGCTGGAGGGTGATTTTTTAATCCTATTAAAAAAAAAAAAAGGGGAAAAAAAAAAAGAAAGGAGGTATAACAGGACCTGGCAGCTCGAAATTGAAGCTCGACAACATCTGACTAGAAATGGGGAAGAGATGTTATCACCTGGGGGATTAACCACAGCAACAATCCGCTGAGCGATCCGGGGACCCTCCAGCACAGTGGCAGCCAGGCTGGCCCTCACTTCATCCCCACCCAGGGTCCAGCCTGGTGTCTCTTTTACAAGAATTTCTCTGCATGTTAATGTCTCCGTGACAGGAAAATTGCTCTGCTCTCGAGACAGCCTGACTGGGCTTCACTGCTGCAGCCTCAGCCCTTCGGGGTGGGCTTGCTTTCTTCCCCCCTGTGGTATGAGGATGGACAGCAGAGGCATTTGCTGATCTCTCACCCTCCAAGGGAAGCTCACAGTGATGGACAATTTCCTCTCCCCACATTCCCACCTGGTTGCTCCACTCCTGTGGCCGCCCCAGGGGTTATAAAACCTGCAGAGTGAGAGCCAGGGTAAGGCTGCTGCCTCTAAAGGGCACCAGTAAATCCTCTGCCCTCACTTGAGATACGGGCACGTGGGAAGAGTTGCATTCCCCACCAAGCCAACCTCCAGAGCCCAGCCAGCAGTGCTAGGCTGGGCCAGAGGAGAGAACAGCAGATGGTGATGCTAAGCAGCCAGAATTTAGCAGAGAGCTGATGTCAGGCTAAATTCAGACTGAGTGAAACCTCAGGCCACAGCTTCATGTCTTTCCTGGGCTGTCTCGCCAGCTCCCAGTCCCCTGTTGCAGCCAGAACTGGTATCTCAATTGCCTTTTGTCCCCCTGCTTTTCAGAAGAAGGACTCCCATGGAATCCTTCAGCAGATGGCCCCATGGGGCCTGTGTTAGGCAGGGGGTTCAGCTGAGGAGAGGATCCTAACATGGGCTCAGGAAAGCTGAGAAGCAGGTGATGGCAGGAACCAGTTAGCAATGCATTTCTGCATGTCCTGGAGACAATATCCTCTGCATCCAGGTTGTGGTGGGGAGGACATGAGGGTAGGCACCTGTTTGGCTGCAGGCACTCATCTGGATGGAGGCACCTTCTAGATGCTCCTGGTCCCTTCTGGTCCTAGGCAAGTCCTAGCACAGTGGGAGCATCTGAAGGCAACATTAGAGGAGCTGTTAAGCTCCAAATAAGCTTCATGGAGAAGCAGTTGCCCCATGTAGGTGTCTATCTAGAGAGCTCGGGTCCTGGGCTGTACCAGAGGCTTGGCCTGAAAGCATTTCACTGCTCATTTGCAGTGAACATGGAAACTCAGAAAACTCCTCTAGCATTTATACATGAGTTCTCCTTAGAGATTTTTCTCTCCAGTGGGTGAGTGTGGGTTGGCCAGCTGCATCCCCAAGGGCATCTCCAGAGGAGGGACTTGTGACCAAGAGGGTGTGTCATCCTTGAGCATAGAATCATAGAAAGATTTGGGTTGAAAGGGACCTTAAAGATCATCTAGTTCCCACCCCCCTGCATGGGCAGGGACACCTCCCACTAGATCAGGCTGCTCCAAGCCCCATCCAACCTGGTCTTTAAGACCTCCAGGGAGAGGGTATCTCACCACCTCACAGGAAAGAACTTTTTCCTAATGTCCAACCTGAATCTCCCCTCTTTAAGCTTCAAACCATTGCCCCTTGTCCTCTCACTCCACACCCGTGTCAAAAGCCCCACCAGCTTTCTTGTAGGGCCCTTCAGATATTGGGAAGTTGCTGTAAGGTCACCACGGAGCCTCCTCTTCTCCAGGCTGAACAACCCCAACTTCCTCAGCCTGTCTTCACAGGGGAGCTGCTCCAGCCCTCTGATCATCTTCGTGGCCTCCTCTGGACATGCTTGAGGAGCTCTATGTCCTTCTTCTGCTGGGGACTCCAGAACTGGACACAGAGCTCCAGGTGGGGTCTCACAGAGCAGACTGGAGGGTGAGAACCACCTCTCTCAACCAGCTGGCTACAGGCTGAGGGGTGACCAGAGGTGATGCTTTCTTTGAATTATTTTTCCCAGGGAAAAAAAAAAGAAAAAAAAAGCAACAAAACCAACAAGTATTTTTGCTTTTTTTTTGTCTCCAGTTGCCAATGGGCAATTGCAGGAGGAGGTGCAACGTCCAAGTGTGTTTGAAACTCAGCTTTTCAGTTTCAAGCCTTTATTTTGAAGCTGGAAATGGGAAGTTTTCCCTCACTCACCTCAGTTTGCTGTTAAGGGCAATGAGGTGATTTGTGTCCTGGAGTTTTTCTTCTCTACCTCTTCCCCGTGTTATTTTCCTTTCATTTTCTCCCACTGCAGGAAGGTTCTAGAGGAGGAAGAGGGACATTAAAACCATGACACCTTGTCACTCTGTGACTTCCCCAGCACTGCTGGAATTTTGAGCCATTTGATATGAAAAAGGAACAAGAAAGAAGGAGAGAGGATTGAAATCAGTGATTTATCAGAAACAGAGAGTTTTCAGAGACCAGAATTTACATTTTCATTAATTTTGAAGGAAACTTTCTTTCCCTGATTTGCTTCCCATCGAAATTTGCTTCCCCACAGGGGACAGTTTCTAACAGAAATTATCTCACTTTAATATTTTGTCAGGATTTTCCTGTGGTTTTTTGTTTTTGTTTTTCCTCCATGGAACTCTCTTAACACTGGGCTGTACAGGATGATGGACTGGTGAGATGTGTGGGTGCTGCAAGGGCTGGACCATCAGCTTTGTGGCTGCAAAACTCCCTTGTCCACGTGGAGACTGGCTGAGGTTCTGCAGGGCCTGGAGCAGCTGGAGCTGCCTCCAGTGCCTGGTGCAAAACCTTCACAAGGAGTTTGTGAGGATGCGTTTTCAAGTTGGACCCATTTCCCTCTTCAGGAAGGAGCCCAGGAGCAACAGACTGTGGAAAACGAGTGTACCCATCTCCCCTCATCCAGAAGAGAGGGGAAACAGCTGCAGTTTTCCTAGGAATTTTCATGGGTACTTAGTGCCAAAGGGCTGCAAGAAAGGGTTAAAGTGTTTTCAGTTACGCAGTGTACAACAAACAAAGGGGATGTGGTAATCCCTCCTGCCACAGAGTGAAAAGTTCACTTGATATGCTACTTTACACTGATTCTCACAGACTCTGGGATTAAACCGGACACACTCTGACGTCCAGGTTCTCTAGCGAAGGGCTCCAGCCCAGCCTGCCACATTCACTTCATATTTGGGAGCATATTCTCTGAAAATCCTGCTGACAGATGAAGAGCAGGAAGGGAGCCAGTTTCCCATGGAACAAGAACTCCATGCAAACCCCATCTCGCAGCACCCAACCTGGCCTTGCTGGGGTGGCCGCGGGAGCAACATCTCCGGGTGCTGGCCAAGCCCCAGGTGCTGTCAGCCAGGATTGTCCTTCTGGTGCATGTGACAGGGTCTTGCTTTTACATCCTGTGTCCCTGCCGGGCTTTGGGGTTGAGCTTGGAGCTGCATGAAGGTGTTATAGAGCTTTTGCTGCACTGGAGGGCAGAAGACATAAAGCCCAGTGCTGCAGTGAAGTGCAATGGTGGGGCTGGGATGCTGAGTGAACTGCTCTCCCTGGAATATCTCCTTTCCATCCTACTATGACTCCAAAAGTTCTTCAGGGTGGCCTGGTGTATAGGGACAGTTCTCAGAGCTCTCTCCCCTAGTTGCACCTCTGTCAATGCTGCTGGGTCCACAACAGTTCAAAGGCCAGTGGCAGGTGAGCACATCCAGGACATTTCTTTTTATGAGATGTTTGAGCTACTTCACAAAAAAATGGACAGTCTGACTGCTGGGGAGGGCAGGCTCCTTTCAGCTGCAAGGTGGTTTGGATCTGTACTCTTCAGCTGGATGGCAGCCTACCCAGGTTTCCCTTTGCTGGGAGATGTTGCAGTGGCCTTTTCTCAATCGATGCTTTTTCTTTTTTTCAGAAGAAATATTGAAAGCTTTCTCTGGAAGCAGATGTTTTAAGGAAAAGGATCATTCAGGTGACAATAGAGTTTGAAAACCTCATTTGGTTGAAATGTTACCTTTCTCCTTCAGAGGTGTCCAGAAGGATTTTGCTCCAACATCTCTTGGGCTGAGATGGTCAAGCTCTCAATTCGGTTCAGGTCCCAGCAGTGGTTCCAGTGTTATCTGAGGTCCTTTTACATTTGCTTCTGGGGTGTCACGGGGAAGAGTATGTCCTGGTTTGGTCCTTCTTGGTGGCACCACAGCTCTGAATGGAGATCTCTTTCCTAAAACTGATCTATCTTTCCAGACCACTGCAGCCTGCAAGCTCTGGGGATGGCTCCTGGAGACACCCAAGACACCACCCTCTCTAAACCAGGCAAGGAGCTTGTCCTGACATGGGAGACCTGTGTGCTGCGGGCATGTTAAAGCCAGCAGGGTGGGATAGGGTGGGGAGAAGACCTCACCCCACAAGAACCAGAGACGGGATCTCCTGGGCTGTGCACACTGCAGGGCCCACGCTGCAGGTAGCACACCCCACCCCCTCCCACCCCACAGAACCATGGCTTGGGTGATGCTGAAACCCAGCCTGTCCCAAACACCTTGAGGGAGGACAAGGTGCTTGGTAACCTCCAGCTGTTCGTGCTGCTCAGGCCAGAGTGTCTCTAGTTGTGGGGCAGTGAATTGTAAAATGTAGCCTTCTTCTGTCCCGTCCTCCTCCTCTCCTGCTCCTTCTTCTTCCCCTGTTCTCTCCATCACTTGCCTCTTCCCAGGGTGGCCCACCGTGCTCTACCCCCTCTCAAAAAATCTCATCCCTCACTCTCACAGTTTGCCCCCCATCATCATCATCATCATCATCACAGGGATGGGACACGAGGGAGAAAACGGGTTAACGGGATGAACAGGCAATCGGTGGTTAAGAATTCATGAGGGGCCGGCTGCTCCTGTCCCTTCAGGAGCTGCCCAGGAACATCTGGCTTCCAGGGAAAAGGGAGATCTGGAAGGAAACGGCCACGAAGGTGGTTTCTTCCCGGCTGAAAAACCTCCTGGGAAGGGACGGGCCACCATCCTAAAGCCCGGCTGCGGAGACCCCCTCCTCCAAGGCATTCCCAGGGGTGCAGCCCCGCTACGTGCGGGCACACACGGGCCCGGAGGGGCTGCCCGAGCCCTCCCGGGGGCACCGGAGCAGCCGGGGCTGCGGGAGCGGGCCCGTCGGTGCCGGGACAGGCAGCTGCGGCCGGGCTGTGGGGCGGCGGGGAAGGGGACCCGCGCGGCTCCCAGCTGCGGCAGACGGCTTTGGGTTTTGGCAGGACCCCAAGAGCCGCTGGGCCGGGCTGGGGGGGGGGACACACATCGCTGTGCGGGGTCCCGGCCGGATCCAGCCGCTCCCGGCCCCCCCTGGGTGGGCTGAGCCCACCTCCCGCCCGCGGCCAGCGGAGCCGCCCGCCTTGCTCCTCCAGCCGAGGGGCTGCCGTGTTCCCCAGGGGCTCGGCGGGGAGTCCCCCGGGGCCGGGGCAGGTCCGCCCGGGCCGGGCAGCGGGCGGGGAGCGCGGCAGATGCAGCCAACGGGTCTCCCCGGCCCCGCGGGGAAGCGTGCGGAGGCTGCGGGGGAACGGGAGGGCGCGGGGTCTTGGCGGGAGGCACATCTCCAGCCCTGGCGGGGTCCCAGCACCCCGGGGACGGAGCACAGGTCCCTCCGGAGTGCCGGTGGTAGGGGCAGCGGGAGCGCTGGGGAGGTGGGAGCAGCTGGCGGGCAGCTGTGCAGCTGCGGGGCTGCCCGCTGCCTGCTGCGGTCCTGCCCGGCCCCGACGAGACTCCTTGCCAAGGGCTGAGGCAGAGAGACAAACAGCCGAGCGGCTCCGGAGCGGGGCTGGGATGCTCTGGCAGCCCTGCAGGGGCTGGGCTGGTGGCAGCCGTTGCTGGAACCCCAGCGTGGCCAGCCCCGGGGGAGCAATTCTTGCCATGCCCGAGCCCCCTGGAAGGGCTTTTGCTGACTCCCCGCAGCCTCGAGGCAGCAAGGCAGGCACTTAGATAGGGCGATAAGCTCCTGGAGGGCAGGGGGGGGGCACTCCCAGCCCTCTCGCAGGTTTGGGGAGCCGAGCAATGTGGCAGTGGGAGGATGTCAGGCCATCCACAGCTGTTCAGGTACTCGCAGGAGACCAGGGGCAGCAGGGAGACATTGGGAAGAGTTGAAAGGGATTGGATGTGTCCCTTTTTCATAGCACGTGGCACTTCTCATCCCTGTTGGTGGGAGGTTGCTCCGTCCAGGAGAGGCTGGGGGGATCATCCACCAGGCTGTGGGTAGGGCAATGCTGGGGGAGTGCATTTCTGCTGCAGAGGCTTTGTCTTGCATCTGCAGCCCAGGAAGAAAGAGCCCTGAAAAGAGCCCTGATGGGACTTGCAGCTGGCTGGCATGGATGCAGGAGGGGCAGGGTGGGTAGGCAAGGAGCTTTGCTGGGCCTTGCTTTCTGCTGGGTGCAGGGACCAGACACAGGAAACTCCGTGGATTTCCGTTGCAGGATGGTAGTGAAGTCTGGCAACCATGGGCCTACCACAGAGAGCAGGGAGCAGATCTGTGGAGCTTGGGAGGCAGGTGTGCCCTCAGGGAAGAGCTGTCCCGCTGACCTGGAAATTGCAGAGGTTTAATTAAGTCCGTGACATGTTGCAGTGCAAGTCTCTCATGGCCCAGGCAGTGGCTACAGGCTGCTAAGGGTATGGTGCAGAGTACAGGGACTCCTCTCCTCTCCTCTCCTCTCCTCTCCTCTCCTCTCCTCTCCTCTCCTCTCCTCTCCTCTCCTCTCCTCTCCTCTCCTCTCCTCTCCTCTCCTCTCCTCTCCTCTCCTCTCCTCTCCTCTCCTCTCCTCTCCTCTCCTCTCCTCTCCTCTCCTCTTCTCTCCTCTCCTCTCCTCTCCTCTCCTCTCCTCTCCTCTCCTCTCCTCTCCTCTCCTCTCCTCTCCTCTCCTCTCCTCTCCTCTCCTCTCCTCTCCTCTCCTCTCCTCTCCTCTCCTCTCCTCTCCTCTCCTCTCCTCTCCTCTCCTCTCCTCTCCTCTCCCTCTCTCCTTCTCTCCCTGTAAACCAGCTGTGGGAAACTGTTCTTTTCTTCCCCAGCCCCAAATAGTGAGTTTGTCATGTGAACACAGTGCTGGAGGCTCTTCCACTGGTCAGCATAGCTGGTTGAATACCCAGCTCCCAGCTCCTGGCCTTGCAGGTGTCTCAGGGAGGTCAGAGTGAGGGAAGCAGAGACATCAGGTCTGCACAGCAAGGAGACAAATGCAGTGGTCAGGCAACCATCACCCAAGCCCTGGGGGGCAGACTGGCACGCAGTCTCCACTTGCTTTTCCACTCCCTGTCCTTCCAGGCCAGATCAGCTTCTGGCACCAGAGCAGGGGCAGCTGGCAGTGCAGAAGTGCACCAAGATAACTCCAACCACAGCCCCAGGGGCCAGCTCTAATCTGGGCAGTGATGCTGGTGGTGATGCCATCCCAAGGAGGAGCCTGACAGGGACAGTGGGAATCAGGGCAGACACGAGGGTGAAACATTGCTTGGAGACTCCTGAGATAAGTCATTCACTCATCTCTCTGTTAGCAGCACCTTTTGCCCTTTGCTTGCAGAGAGTAGGTGGGACATCTGCAAGCCAGAGTGGGACAAAGCCCCAGCCTTAACTACCCCAGGGCATCCTCTGAGCTCAGACTGCCCTGCTTGGCTCTCCAGGGCTGGTGTCCTGTAAATACCTCATCCACTCAGTATGCCTGGGGGCCCTGGAGCAGCAGTGCCATGGGCCAAGCCAGGAGCTGCTGAAATGGAGAGCCTCCTCCCTTGTCACCCTGGGGACAAGGCAGCACCACGGGAACACTGTGGCCCTTCAGAGCAGCACTTTGCTGGCCCGAGTGGGGACTGCAGCTGCTTGGGCTGGGTGGCAAAGCTGCTGTGGCTTTACTGGAATGGGAGTGTGGAGGCACCTGCTCAGGCTGAAAATAAACACAAGTGATGTAAGGCAATGAGTTAATACGGCCTTGCTTGGGCTGCCAAACAACTTCAGATGGGCCTCTACCATTGCCTTAAGGAACCCGTTCCTCTGAGCAGAGTGTGCTGGAGGGGGTGTGGGTGGGTAAAGCCATCTCCTAGTCACATTTAGTTAGATTTCTGTGTTGGTTGGACTGCTTCTGAGGGCTGCTGGCCCTTAAGCCTCCAACATCAGCATGTGCCCAACGTGCTCATCAGGCAGGTATTTCTCTCCTCTTTTGTCACAGTCCATGTCTGGGTCCAGATCATTACCTGGATATGGATGGTGGTGAGCAAGTCCCTCCTTAGTCAAGGTGAGTCTTTACAAGCAGGGACATCAGGTGCTTCCCAGAAGCCTGGTACTGCTGAAATCTGAACGGGTACTAACTTTCAGTGAGGCTTCAGCAGCTTGAAACTGAGCATACACTGGGTTTCTGCCTTGGAATAACACTCATAGCATTCCTGGTGAGCTCTGAGACACCTGGGCAGACCAGCACGCCCACAGGCAGCATTGCTGCATCACCATATATATGCCCAAGCCAGAGGGCTCCCTGATGAACTCAGCCCATCTTTTTTGGGACCATAACATTGTCTCTGGAGAGCCTTGCAGATGTGTTGCTGATGTCACGGATCTGTCACAAGCTTAATGACACCAAGAGTATTTGAGCTACCCCAAGTCAGCTGCACAAACCTGGGCAGAGCTCACCTACAAGCTCATCCATTTCCTTGTGAGCTCAGATTTCTTTCAGCCCTCAAGAAGCCTGGTTGCCACAAAGCCTGGCAAGCAGTGCTTTTTGATCTCACAGTTGTCTCCCCATCTTTTTTTGCAGTTGTCCATGCAGCATTTTAGTGGTGCACAGAGATGCCTTCTCATGGGGAGCTTCCTACTGGAAGCCACTGAGCTGCATGTGAAGATGACTCAGGTCCTGCTGCCATGTGCTGTGTTGTGGGATGAAGCTGAGCAAGCTAAAGCTCAACTGGGATTGAATCTGGCCATGGATGACAAAGACAACAAGAACAGAGGTGACAAATGGAAGAGCAGGTAAAATGTGGGCCCATTGCTCAATCAAACATGAGACCTGGTTACAGAGGACATGGAAAAGGCTGAGGTCCTCAATGCTGACTTTGCCTCAGTCTTTACTAGTGAGACCAGCCTTCAGGAATCCCAAGAGACCAGGGTGCAATTCTGAAGGAAGGAAGATGTGCCCTTGGTGGGAAAGGATCAGGTCAGGGGATACTTAAGCAAGCTGGACATATGTGGTGGGATGCACCCATGGGTGCTGAGGGTGCTGACTGATGTCACAGAGAGGCCACTTTTGATAATTTTGAATTGATTATGGAGACTGAGAAAAGTACCTGAAGACTGGAGGAGAGCAAATGTCACTGTTGTCTTCAAGAAGGGCAAGAAGGAGGACCAAGAGAACTACGGCTCATCAGCCTCACCTCAACCCCTGGGAATGTGATGAAGGAGCTAATCCTGGGAGCCATTAACAGGCACATGGTGGGCAAGGAAATCACCAGGAGTAGTCAACACGGCTTCCCCAACTTGAAAAACTTCTGTGATGAAAAGACTGGCCTGGTAGGTGAGGGGAGAGCAGGGGACATTGTCCACCTGGACTCCAATAAGGCGTTTGCTTCTGTCTCCCACAACATTCTCAGAGACAAGCCCTTGATGTATGGGCTGGATGAGAAGACAGTGAGGTGGACTGAAAACTGGCCAATGGAGAGCCCTGTGAACGCTGATCAGTGGAATGAAGTCTAATTAGAGGCCAGTAACTATGGTGTACACCAGGGGTGAATGGGTTGGGTTAAACCTGAGGGCACATCTGATCTCCCAGAAACGTGGTTAGATCCAGCTCCTGGGAAGAAGCTGCTAAGATCTGAAGTCTTCTTGGGAAAGCCTTGAGACTCCAGTCAGTAAGGATTATAGTCCTCCACAGGGTGAGCTGGGTCACCCCAAGACAGTGAAACGAGGTCACCACTGCAAACAAAGGGAGCTGAGGGACATATTTAGACACAGGCTTTTCACTTTGGGGCATCTGTGGCTGAGTGAGGTGGAAACTGTGGATTTTCAGGCAAATACTCATAATTTCCGGGTATGAGCAAACTGAATCTGAGCCAGCCCTGTCCTGGCAGGCAGGAGGGCCAACCCTGCCCTGGGGCACAACCCTGCTCTGGTGCAGCCTCACCTGGAGCACTGCCTGCAGGGCTGGGCACCCCCATGTCAAAAGGCCATCAAGCTACTGGAGAGTGTCCAGAGGAGAGCCATGAGGATGGGGAAGGGTCTGGAAGGGATGTCTTCTGAGGAGCTGCTGAGGTCACTGGGATTGTTCAGCCTGGAGAAGAGGAGGCTGAGGGGTGACCTCACTGCAGCCTGTGGTTCCTCACCAGGGGAAGAGATGGGGCAGGTCCTGATCTCCTCCCTCCTGTGACCAGGGACAGGACTGGGGGAAATGGCAGAAGCTGAAGCAGGGGAGGTTGGGGTTGGATATCAGGAGAAGGTTTTTCCCCCAGAGGGTGGTTGAGCACTGGAACCAGCTCCCCAGGGCAGTGGTCACAGCACCAAGCCTGCCTGAGCTCAAGAAGCCTTTGGATGATGCTCTCAGGCACATGGGGTGATTCTTGGGGTGCCCTACACAGGGACAGGAGTTGGACTCCATGATCCTGATGGACTCCTGATCCCTTCCAACCCAGCATGTTCTAGGCTTCTTCTGTGAAGTCCAGTCAGAGCACTGCTATAAGAAGCTGCTACTTGCCAGCTTCTATTCTCCAACTATCCAACTACTGACTGAGTTCAAATGGTCAGTGACCTGGGATGGATGGTGGGTGTGTGGAGCAAAGCAGCCCGTGTAGAGTGCAGAAAGAGTTAATTCTGCCTCTTTTGCACAGCACATCACTTGCTAATTTTCAGTTGCCTGCTAAAGCTTGATTTTAAACTGCTTTTCCAGTGTGGATATCATCTTCTGACAAGCTGCAAACAAGCAGGAGAGCGTGAGCAAGGCTGTCCAAGGGGAAGTGGGAAGCAGAGAAATGCAAAATGTCTTCAAATACAGCACAGAGAAGTTGAGGACACCCCTCACAAAAGCAGCCTGGAGCAGGCTGGGTGTGAAGTGTCTGTCCTGGTTGACCCACCCAACCTGCACAAAGAGCCAGACATAAATGTGTCCAGGACTGCAGATCCTGCAGGATCACTGAGCTTTTGCTGTGGGCTCAGCCAGGCCAGAGACCTTGCTTGATGCTGTCCTGCTATCCAGCCTCTCCTAAGGGTCCTCACACTCTTGTCCTATCTCTGGGATGCTTTTCTCCAGGTTGTGGCAAGCCCTGATCAGAAAGCCAGAGCTTGGCAATACAGTGAAAGCTCTTTGCTGATGGTGTCTCCCTTCTTAGTGCCTGTTTTTCTAGCTCACCAGGGCACGTGGGTGGGGAAAAGAGGAAGGAGACACCAAAAGTGTGCAACAAGGCCAGGCAGCCTGGGTCATCCCTGTAGAGTCCAACATGCCCTGGTGGGCACCTGCTGCCTCCTGGCTTTCCAGTGCTTGCAGGACAGAGCCCATCACCTCAGGCTGAACCCTGAGATCCTCCCCTCACAGGCTCTGTGTTCAGCTGAGCTCTGCTCTGACTTGAGATCAGGCTAAGGTGTGGGTCCAAGTGGCCTTTTCCTTCCATCAGGGTTCAAACTGGAGCCACCCCAGGGCTGCATCACCTGGTGCTTCTTCTGGTGGGATGTTGAAGACAAGGCAGGACATGGGCCTGTTCCTCCCACCCAGCTGAGCCCCCTGCCATCAGGGTTAGGAGCAACGTTAGGAGAGGACAGGTGGGTCTCAGGGGGGGTTGAAGAGATGGTCTCTGGCATCCCATGCTGTGACACCCCAAGGGCTGCTCCTTGGCACGAGGCTGTTGCTGTCAGGGCTGCCCCCCAGGACCCCAGAGAGAGGAGTGAGAGCAGAGAGCAAGGCAGGGAGTGGGAAGGGAGGGGGCAGGAGGGGGAGAGGACCCCTGAGAGGGAGGTTCAGCAGGTTTTGGAAAGCGCTGTGTTTGCACAATTCAAGGGGCCTGAAAGGAGCAGTGAAAGGAGGGGGCAGGGCTGGGCAGCAGCTGCCAGGGAAGTGAATGTCCCCGCTGCCTCTCCCTTGGTCTGCCTTTGTCACCTGCCCACAATTAACCACAATTTATCACCCCAGGAGCCTGCAATAAGTCACTGGGCTGCCTGAGACTGCTCTGTTTCCAGAGGGCAAGTCTCCCCTTTCCCATGGGCAGGCGATGAGGCAACTGCCTTTGTGTCAGCTCCGGGTGGAGGAGGCTGCTCCTTCCCCAGTGTCCCAGGCACCCAAGCCAGCCCAGCTCACCACTCTGCTCATCCTGCTGGTGCTGGGCAGCAAGCCCTGGTTGGGACTGAGGTGTCTGCATAGTCATAGGGGAGAAGCAGGCATTTTGGGTAGGGGTCATCATATCTTGCAGGAGAAGGTCCAGTCAGGCTTCATGTCGGGCAGGGTGCAAAGCTCTCTGAGCTCCTCTCTCCAAACTGCCTCTTGCCTGCAGGAGGGAGAAGTCTTGTGCTGCCTCTGTTACCACCACAAACACCATGGCAGCAGGGAAGGAAGGGTGGTAGCCCTGACAACATGAGTAAGCAACTTGTGCTGTGCAGTGTGACCAGCAGCCAACTCATCCCACCAGGTAGACCCCGGGGCAGTGACTCATGGGGATGTCACAGCCAGTGCAGTCCAAACTGGTGTGTGGGAAGTGCTCGTGGTGCTTGGTGAAGCCTTGCTGATTGATGAGTGCTCTTCTGCTGATAATGCTTACAGCTGCCTCCAGGGAACATGTCCAAAGCTCTAGTTTTGCTGGCTTGTTGTTTCCCTGCCTCTTCCCAGTGGTCATGTTGCAGACCCAGGCTGTGGTTAGCATCCTGACCAAGGACTTGGAGCACCTCCTTCCTGCTTTTTCCTCCATCAGCTGGTCCTGTGGTGGATGGCCTTCATTTTTCATGAAGCTGTGTGTGCCCTGTCCCATCCCATATCTGTGGCTGCTACTGGTGGCCATAAGCCAACTACAGTGACATGTCATCCTACAAAAGCAGGGCCTGAACAGGAAACAGAGAAGACCCCAAGATGTGACCCTTGAGCCTCTAGTGCCTCTGAAAAAGGAAATTGCTACAGTGGTCAGAGAGGGCACCTGGAAGAAGGTGTGAACACCAGAGTAGTAAGAATGTCAGTGTCCTATCCACGTGAGCATGAGCTTCTGCCCCTGGCCAGTGGCTCCTGGAGCACCCTAAGGGTGTGGGTGTGGGGTTGCCTCCCCACTGCGTGTTGTTCAGGTGGCTGATCTCCAAATCCTTCCCTCTTGGAACCTCCACCAACACATCTCCCATCCTAGGGCCCCTCTAGTTGTGTTGTTGAGCCTGGTCTTTGAGCACCTGCTGCCCAGGGGAGCCCCAGCATGGAACCAGGTGAGGTGCAGCAGGGCAAGGTGGGTGGCTCATCCCTGACAGGTCCCAGCCCTTGTCCTGGCCACGTCCTCATCCAGGGAGACCTTCCTGGCCTCCACACCATGCCGTGCTGAAACCAGCTGTTTCCCTATGAATCCATGGGTAGCTGGGCCATCCCTCTGGAGGTTGGTGGCAGCAGCTGGAGGCCACCTTCCCTCACCCTGTGAAGGCAGGTGGTTAGCACAGCCTCTGCTGGGAGGTGCTGGGAGGTTTTTTCAGCACAGAGGAAAACTGTTGCCTCGTTGTTCCCGGTGCCATTCGATCTGAAGAGCCCGGGCAAGGACAAAGCCTGCCAGAGTCACTGTGCAGCCCCACCACAGCTCTGGTTTCCAGCACCTCCTGCCTTGAGATGTTCCTGCTCCATGCCCAGGGCTGGCAGGAGCAGAGAGAGGTGAGATGCACCGGCCAGAGTGTGAGGCCAGGCACGTGCCAGTGGTTCCCTCTGCCTTGCCTGAAATAACCCACCCATGGGGGAAGCTAGATGACTGTAGAGCAACTCCCTCTGTCCCACCCTACTGGCTGGATGCATGGCCTTGCTGGAGCTTGCTCCTGAGATCCCCACCAGGCAGGCTGAGCCATCATGGGCAGCCAGTCACCTCTCCCCAGCACCGTGGTGCTGGTATTGCTCACCTCTTCAGGAGGAACCCTTGGGCTTTCCTTTGGAGCTCCATGCAGACCTGAGCAGCTGTGCTGGGCGCAGCAGGGTTTGGTGGTTAGAGCCAGAGGTGAGATGGCAAGACCTGTGAGCTCCTTACTGGAATGAAGCTTGGGCAATTTGGTCTTGGTTATGGAGCTTCCCATTTCAGAAGGCCAGGCTAGATAATGGTCCCTCCTGGCTGTAAAAGATACGAAGCTACAAATAACTCATCCGATAATTAGGAGTTTGAGTCTCAGCCCTGTGATTATTACAGGTTCACTGGACCAGGAGTTACAAAGGCTGCACTGCCCCCTCCTCATGTTTAACCATAAGTTATTTCCTTGTGGTGGGTCCCCTGTGCAAACCCTGAGACTGATGTCATCTGTGTTGGTATGGGAGCATGTGCAGGAAAATGGCATCACCCTGAACTTCTGTCATGCCTCTCATCATCTGGATGTGACAAATAAGGATAATAAAGAGGCAAAGACCAGAATTTCATGACCGTGTCTCCTCCATACCTTGGACTGACTTTTGTATCCCAATCCCAACCCCACAGAGCATGGGCAGAGCCTCCTAAAAACCAACAGTGATGCTTGACAAAACAACTTGGAGGAGGAAATGTGATGTCATCACCGTGCAACGTTCCGTGTTCTTCACCTGTTGGTCAGTGTCCATCTCTGGACTCTTGCATCCCTAACACGTCCAGCCATAGCTTTTGGCTGTGCTTCCCACCCACTTCCCTTGGTTATTGCCTTGCATTTGCTGGGGTCAAGTCTCTGAGCAGGGTGACCTGCCCCAGGTTGGGCACACGAGAGGGTGAAGAAGGCGTGAGGAAGAGGAGGGACTGCTGCTATTCTCAGCTCCAGGTTCATGGCCACCTCAGCCTAAATGGAGCTGTGAGAAGAGCCGTGATGGCAAACTTTGGGAACCCATCACCACATCCATCCCACAGTAGGAAACAACCTTCTCCCATTTCTTTATTCAGTTCCACTCAGTGTTGCCTCCATCCTCTCCGTGTTTCTCCTCACCTCCCACGTAGGTAGCTTGGGTTTCACACAAGACACTTCAGACTGTTTCATTTTATTCTTTTTTAGTATTTTCATTTTCTTACCTCTATCCTTGCACTTCCTGTCATTTCCTCTCTCCCCTCCTGCCTGCAGCAATAGTCCTGCAGCTGCCAGAAGATGCTACATGCCCAGAGCTGCAGCTCAGCCCTGCCACTGCCTCCTCTGCTCTGCAGAGTCAACCTGGCTGATGGGGCCCAGCTCAGAGGGTCAGAACATAAATTGAAGCTCAACAGAGCTTGGCTGACCAGAACAAACATCTTTTTAAAGTGCAAGGAAAGGCTGCAGTGAACCAGAAGACTGAGTCCTTCTCTCCTTCCACTCCTCAGTGCACATGTATGTAGCCTCTGAGTGGGAAACAGCCATGGGAAAGCATGTCCCTTGGGACCAGGGAAACGAGTCCCAGGCAGAGAAAAATGCACAAAGAAAGGGAGGAAAAGGGGGTGGCCTCGTTCCCCGGGGGATATGCTCTGCAACAAACAGCAAGGTGTGATGAAATGGTGTGTTGCACATAGGCAAACTGCAGCAGAGGCACTTCCTAGAGCCAAGGCTGAGAGCTCAGCAGCTCAGCGTTGCACAAGTGAAGGGCTGGAGTCTAGTCTGTTCTTGTTTCCTTACTTAAATGCCATTTTTGAAATGTTTTATCCTTTGTGTCCTTTAATCTCAGCCACAAACTATACAGGACACGTCAGGAATCAGTGCTAGAGCAGATGCCTCTGCTCAGGGTGTTTCAATTTCTTGAATAAAACATTGCTTCCCCTTCTAGTTTGGTGCAGCTTTGGCACACAGAACCCTCTCTGAGACCTAGAAAACAAGGGTAGAAACAGGGGTCACAACAGCCACCCAGAATCTTTCATTCATATCTAAAAAGACCTGAAAAAAACCCTTCCCATTCATGTGGGGCAGCCTTCCTGAGAAATCCTTCCTGCATTGTGTTTTGCTGACATCTGTACTGCCCCAGGTATGATTAATTCCTCTGCTCACAATAAAATGCTTCTGTTTTTTGGCCTCTGCAGCAGCCTGCAAGCTCACAATGAGTTGGTAAAACACGCTTTGCATTCACCTGGAGCAGCAACGTGAGGAGCTTTGCTGCTGACAGCACCAGGGAGAGATGCCCTCCAGGGGAAACTGCTTGGCACTTGCAGCTTTCTGAGGAAGGATGTTCCTGACAAGAGTTCAGAGGTGTTGGAGAAAGTGGTTTAGGCTTCTCAAAGGGCTGGTTGTTCCTGGGAGGCTTTTCCTGGGGTCTGCAAGGCTCGGGGTGGGTTGGGAAGGAGGGTAAGGTTGGGAAATCATTGGGGGCTTCAGGTCAGGCTGATTCCAACGTGGATCCCAGCATCCCCACCTGCCATTTCGGAGCATACCTCTCATTCCTCCCGCCTCAATTACTGCAGCTGATCCCTTCCAGAGCCCCAAGGACACAAACTGACACCCACTCATCAGGCTTGGGCTCCTGCGGATCCCCGGGGCCCCACGGGAGCAGAGCCACCTCTAGCAAGGCTCCCACCTGAGGCACAGGCTGCTCCACAGCTCCCCACCATCTCCCCAGCTGCAGTGGGGGTCCCTCCAAAGTGAACCCCAGGTGTGAGGGCTTTTTTAAGAAGAGAGTGTGGCCAGGAGGTCGAGAGAGGTCATCCTCCCCCTCTACTCTGCCCCGGGGAGGCCACATCTGGAGAACTGGGTCCAGTTCTGGGCTCCCCAGTTGAAGAGACACAGGGAACAGTTGGGGAGAGTCCAGGGGAGGGCAACAAAGATGGCTGGGGGATTGGGGCATCTCTCTTACAAGGAAAGGCACAGAGAGCTGGGGCTGTTCAGCTTGAGGAAGGGAAGGCTGAGGGGAGACCTTATAAATGCCTGTGAGTATCTAAAGGGTGGATGTAAGGAGGATGGAGCCAGACTCTTTGCAGTAGCTCCCAGTGACAGGACAAGGGACAGTGGGAACAAGCATGGGAAGTTCCATTTAAATATTAGAAAACACTTTTTTTACTGTGAGGGTGACTGAGCCCTGGGACAGGCTGTCCAGGGAGGGTGTGGAGTCCCCTTCTTTGGAGATATTTCAACCCCCCCCGGATGTAGTCCCGTGGGGTGTGCTCCAGGCAATCCTGTTTTAGCAGGGGAGTTGAACTAGATGATCTCTTGAGGTCCCTTCCAGCTCTGACAACGTTCTGTGATTCTGTGAGTGTTTTGGGGGGCCTGGGGACACTGGGGTACCCCAGGGCGCTTGCAGGAGGGTGCAAGATGAACTGAGGGTGGCAGGGACCAAAGCTGATACCAAACTTAGGACAGGCTGGGCTGGGCCTGGGGTCCCTGGGGGTCTCTTGCAGCTTTCAGGGTTCAGGAGAGGTGCTGGGGTCACTTGGTGCCTTGCAGCTGGAGAAGCCCCCTGTGCACCCTGCTGCAGGGAGCTCTTGGCCTGCACTTGCACATGATGATAAAAGATCATTTGGTTTTTTTGGAGGGAGAATGGCAAATGTTGCCCCATTACCTTGGGGAGCACTTGAGGCAGGTCCACGGGGAGATGAATCTGCAGAGGGAGTTATTTGGGGTGAACGTGGGAGGCTGCAGCACGGGGCTGTGGTGAGGCAGCTGCCTGCAACCTGGTGGGTTGTTTATTGCTTTGAGCTGTGGAGAGCAGGACCTGGTCACCAAGGAGGTGTGTGAAGCCAGGGGAAAGCTGCAGGAGCTGGCTGACTGGTGTGGGGTGTAAAGCTCCCCTTATGGAGCCCAGCAGTCTTGTTGAAACCTGAGGGTTTGATTTCTCATTGTCAAGCCTGCCTGCAGGAGTGGTGTGATGGATCAGCAGCTACATCCCACCACAGAGCACCCAGGGTGGTGCCTGCCCTGGTGGCTGAGCCTCCACTGGGAGAGCTTGGCAGAGGCAAACACAGATGGGTGATCCCATCCTGTGCTGCTGCTGAACCAGCACCCCAAGTCTGCTTTTGCTCTAGGTGGACCTGGGAAATGAAGGTTAACAAGAAAAGCAATGCTCTCCTGAATCCCTGAGAGCCTGAAACTGCTGTCTGGGGAGATGTGACATGTTTCAGCCAGGCCCAGCTCTGGGGCTGCAGCCAGTGCTGTGCTGCAGGGAGCACATGCTCACGCAGACCTTGCAGCAGGATGCAGGTGGGCAGAGAGTCACAGCCAGCAGGAACCCGGCCTCTAACACACCCTGCCCAGTGCTGTGCTCAGGAAGATGCCAGGAAAAGCATCTCTGGGCACGGGGAATCACTGAGTAGAAAGCAACGGGGCAGCACTGTGATGCAGCTGCTCCAAAATGGGCATCTTCTGCAGCTGGGGAAAAGTCAGAGCTTTAGCAGGGCCACTTCTTGGGAAAGGTGCCTGGTGCTCAGAGCACAGGCACTGAGGGTGCTGCACAAAGCCTTCAATCCCCTGGGAGTGTGACCTAAGGCTGGACTTCCCATCACGCTAAGGTCCTCCACAGACTCTCAGCCCTCCCACTGCCACAGCCCCAAACCTCTGGCAGAGCCACCCTTCAGGCATGCACAGCATCTTGTCCTGAGATCCTGGAGGCTCTCTCGGAGGTGAATCTCCCCCTGTGCCATTGTGACCTGACTTCAATGTGCCCTTGTGGCCAAGAAGGCCAACGGCATCCTGGGGTGCATTAGAAAGGGGGTGGTTAGTAGGTCAAGAGAGGTTCTCCTACCTCTTTATTCTGCATTGGTGAGGCTGCATCTGGAGTATTGTGTCCAGTTCTGGGCCCCTCAGTTTAAGAAGGACAGGGAACTGCTTGAGAGTCCAGCACAGAGCTACTAAGATGATTAAGGGAGTAGAACATCTCCCTTATGAGGAAAGGTTGAGGGAGCTGGGTCTCTTTAGCTTGGAGAAGAGGAGGCTGAGGGGTGACCTCATCAATGTTTACAAATATGTAAGGGGTGAGTGTCAGGGAGATGGAGTTAGGCTTTTCTCAGTGATGACCAGTGATAGGACAAGGGGTAATGGGTGGAAATTGGAGCACAGGAGGTTCAAGGTGAATATACGAAAAAATTTTTTTACTGTGAGAGTGACAGAGCCCTGGGCCAGGCTGCCCAGAGAGGCTGTGGAGTCTCCTTCTCTGGAGACATTCAAAACCCACCTGGATGTTCCTATGTGATGTACTCTAGGTGACCCTGCTCTGGCAGGGGGGTTGGACTAGATGATCTTTCCAGGTCCCTTCCAACCCCTGGGATTCTGTGATTCTATGATTCTATGATTCTATGATTCATCACCTGTCAAGCCCACGGTGGCCTGTGGCTGCCCTCAGGGCTGTGCCTTGGTGGTGTACTTCCCAGCCACATTTGTCTGTTCAACTCCTAAGCACCTGTTCTCAAAAGGAGGTGGTTTCCCCTCTAGATGATGCATGCAAATCCGTGTTTTAGGAGGGAAGAAAATCTCCCACAGGCTGGCAATGCCATTGGGTGCTGGTAGGATGGCCTGGGCCCACTGGAGAGGTGTGGAGGAGCAAACCTAGGAAGCAGAAAAAGCTGTAGCACAGCAAAGTGAGGACAGGAGAAACCTGTGGCATGATCTGGAAACAGGAGGAAAGACAAAGGTGGAGGTAAAAATGCAGAGGGAAAACTCTCAGCCCCCTGTGCTGAGAGACCTCAAGAGGGACCAGCCTGGTGGCTTCTGGGTCCCACATGGCCAGATGGTATGGGAAGGAGTGAGGGAGAAGCCAGGCTGGAGAGGCAGGTGAAGGGCTGGCTGAAGCCAACCTGTGAAGGGACCAAAGCAGCCTTGGCTGCCATCCCACCCTGCTCCGTTATCTCAGGAGCAGATGAGCTGAGGGCTGCAGCTCCACGTCCTTCTCTTCTTCTGTTCCCCCTCCCTCAGTGTGTTTTTGTGTTCACATTTCAGTCCTTGTTTAGGCTGGGAGACTAGATGATGACAAGGGGAGTAAAACACTGACACTGCTGAGCAGAAGGGGATGAAATCTAAGGTACTCCTGGGGAACCAGGCTGCTTTATCTGAGGTTTCTGTGAACTGCAGTGGCCTAATTAGTATTTTGACTAAGGGGAGCCTTGAAGGACAGATTGTCCCCCCTTCTCGTGGAGCTGTGAAGACACAACATGCAGCATCCTCTTATTCCTCTTTAAATCCTTGAGTCAGCTCGACTCACCCAGGTGGCCCCACTTCCACCTCCCCAAGGTTTCTAGGGGGCAAACTGAGCAAAACACTCTCTTCATGAAATGCAAATTCCTGCCACTCTTTTTCCCAGGCTCAGAAAGAAGGAGGGGGGGGGGCACAAGCCCATGGCACAAATCCCTTACAAGTCCCCTACCTGTCTCACTTTTAATTAAATGTTGTTCAATTATCCTCTGCACCAGCAACCTGGGGGCAGAGGCAGCTGCCTGGAGCAGCAGACTGGAGCTCCTCAGGCTGAAGGGGAGCACAGACTTTCTCTAACATAGACCTCAGTTTAATTTCCTGCATTGCCTGAATGCCTGTGCCGTTGAGTAATAAAGGAAAGGGAAGAAAATGAAGGTGAAAGGATGGCTTTTCTGCTCCTCCTGCCTGTGGTGGGGAGTCACAAAGGTCTCTGGGTGTGCCTGGGATCTCCTAAGCAGAGCCTTGAGGTGCTGCTTGCACCCCAGGCTTGCAGACGTGTTGGAAGTGGCTGGGACACGGGTGGCACCAGCACGGTGAAGGCAGGGGCAGGCACATGGCTGGGCTCTCACTTCTTGCCCTCCTGCCTTGCTGGGTAGCCCCAGCGTGGTTCAGGCCATGTGATGCACGTGATGTCCACCTTGGCCACCTTGAGCATCAGACCCGTGACCCCTCTGGCTGCTCTGTCCTCCCTGTGCCCATCCCTGCACCGCCCCAGGGCGGCTGCTGCCTCGCAGCACTCTTCGGGGTGTTGTCGTGGGAGGTTCAGCAGATTCCCCGGGGCTGTGGCTCCCCAGGAAGCCAGATACCAAATCCTCTCCCTTCCCAGACCCTGCCAGAGCCGAAGCCTTGCCTCAGGATCTGTTTATAACTCCTGGAGTTGGCCAGGCTGTTTGATTTGGGATAAAGCCCAGTCTGGCAGGGCCCCTCCCTGCCCCTGCAGGGGTACACGGCTGCCTTATCTCCCACGACAGACCCTTTCCAAGAGCCCCGGGAGCTGGGCTGCCCACACCAAGCCCAGAAGGCCCAGGGGTGGGTGTGAGAAGAAGCCAGCAACGCCAGCAGGGTTTAATCATCCAGGATGTGCCGAGGAGCTGGGCGGGCCGGGCTGCGGTGGCACCGGTGGCACTGGGAGCAGGGAGATAGCTCTGGATGCACCGTGGGAACGTGTGTGGGGGGAGCTGGGGAGGAGAGCAGATGCTGGGCTTGCTGGGCATGACGGCCACAGGAAGGCCTGGAGATCAAATCCCAAGCAGAGGGAATATCCCTTGCAACCGACTCAGTCTGGGGAGGGGCGCCACATCGGCACCAAAGCACCCCAAAATGTGCTCAGAGGTTCCCAGACCAGCCTGGCCACTCACTGGTGTGTGGACCTTGCGCTGGGGCCATGAAGGAAGTGGTGGTCATTGTGGAGAGGATGAACACAGGGACATGGGACACTCTGCCCCCCTCACATGGAGCTCCTGGAGCAAGTCCTGCAGAGGGTCACAAAGATGATCCGAGGGCTGGAGCAGCTCTGCTCTGGAGCCAGGCTGGGAGAGTTGGGGTGTTCAGACCAGAGAAGAGAAGGTTCCAGGGAGACCTTAGAGCACCTTCCAGTGCCTGAAGGGGCTCCAGGAAAGCTGGGGAGGGACTTGGGACAAGGGCAGGGAGGGATGGGATATGAGGGGGGATGGATTAAAACTGGAAGAGGGGAGAGTTAGGTTGGACATGAGGAGGAAATTCTTTAGTGTGAGGGTGGGGAGACCCTGGCCCAGGTTGCCCAGGGAAGCTGTGGCTGCCCCATCCCTGGCAGTGTTGAGGGGCAGGTTGGATGAACCTCTGAGCAACCTGTTTTAGTGAGAGGTGTCCCTGCCCATGCAGTGGGGTTGGACTGAGATGACCTTTAAGGTCCCTTCCCACCTAAACCATTCTATGATTCTATGATTACCTTGTTCTGCCCCATGGGAAGCATGGGGGCTTTTCCCCACATGAGAGCAGCACCATCAACAGCTGCTGGGGCCCAGGGGACAGTGTCAGCAGCACAGACACCCTGGCACAGGGCTTTGAACTTCATGCCCAGCCCCTGTTCCGCAGCGTCACCCTGCAGCACCCTGTGCAGAAGGCTGGAGCTGGTCTTCTCCCTTGGTGAAGCACATTGCTGTGTGGATGGGACAGGAGAATGGCCACGCCATGGAGGGCTGGTGGGCATCACTGACCCAGATACCATCCTCCAGCAAATGTGGCTGCAGAAAGAGCACGGCTGCACAGAGGCTGCTGCTGACGCTGTGGAGCCCTTGGTGGCTCCAGCCCGGCTCTGTCACCCTCTGTCCACTGTGTCACTGCCCTCCCAGACCTTCTGCACTGGGAACAGTCTCTGAACACCACCTCCCACAGGCAGGGAGAGATGAAATTCCCTATTTTCCCAGGCTGGCAAGGGGCAGTGGCTGCCGCCTGCTGCACTATCAGCACGGGGTGATAAAGGCAGCTTCCTCTCACTGGAGGCACTTACTTTCATCTCTCACAGGAGTTTATGGACAATATAAGCAGGAAACAGCTTTTAACCCTAGACTTTCTGCTGCAGAGCTCCAGCCCTCAGCTGGGCATGAGACCCTGGGCCAGCACCTGCGTGGTTTCATGTGTTGGTGGGGAAGGCAGAGCCCGAGGTCAGCCTGGACCTCCCAGAGGAAGGCAAGAATCAACCAGCACCCACTTGCAGGCAAGTCCCCAGACCTGCCAACACCTTTGCTGACTCATCAAAATCGAAGAGCTTTGGAGGAGAGGGTTTGGTTGTTGGTTTTTTTTTTGCATTTCTGATGGGAAGCAGGCAGAGGGCCAAAGGAGACGTGCCTGAACCCTTCCAGCATCCCACCTCGCTGAGGGCTGCCTGCCAGGGCTTCTGCCTGCCTCCAGCATGGAGAACTTGGAGGTTCCTGGGTCTGGGCCCAAATCATGGCAAAGCCACTATTGACACATCACACTGCCCTGGGGAGGGGTCTGTTGCCTCTGTACAGCTGTCCCAGCAGGCAACTGAGGTGGCTCCCTTAGGGTAGAATGTGAAGTACCCGTTTCTCCTGAGCTGCACAATGTCCATGTCCTATTGCTGGGCTGATTCTGCTCTGCTCCTGGCAACTCCTCTATATAGAGCCTTGCTGTGTCTTGCTCTTCCAAGTCACTGTCTCACTTGACCCATGAGATTCTGGGCTTCCACACGGCCTGCAGATTACACCCTGCTGGAGTACACTTCATGTTGGAAGCATGAAGATAAACACCTCTCACTGGATAATGCTTCTTTGCAAACCTGGGAGACTTCTTTCTGATGCAGCACATCTGAGCCCTCTGCAAGCTCTTGGGATGAGTCACTGGGCTTGTTTTGCAAACCCAAGACCTGAATATGCTGAGACATGCAGAGGCTGGGGGTTCTGCTCCTTGGACACTGAGGTTTCTGCAAGACGTGGCTGAAGACATCCTTATGGGAGCAACAAGCAGAGATTTGTCTTTCAAATGTGTCACCATTTGCAATGACACTGTTCCCACTGGCTGAGTCACTTCTGCTTTACGTGCAATTTTTTCACTGTCTTTGCAGACTGGGGGCAAAACTTTTCTCTCCATGACAAACACAGGACATAAGAGGCTGGTGACACGTCCCTTCCCCCTGCACAGCTGTGCCAGCTGCAGGGAGCAGTTGGGCTGTAAATACCAATGCAATCTGGGCCAAGGGATGCTTGGGCAGCCAAGGCCTAGAGAGAAGCCTGAGGAATGGAAGGTGAAAGGGAGGTTTGCTGGGACCAGTCTCTGTGGCCCCAAAAACCTTGAGCTGAACATTATCAATCTGAGACTGGAGCTTGTTAGGGAACGGGTCATGCAGACGTGGGGCTGGAAAAATGTGATGACTGGGAAATCAGGCAGGAGGGCAAGAGGCAAAAACCCACAGAGCAAATCCCATCCTGGCAAAGGGAGACTGAGATCTGTTGGCATCAAAGGCAAAGCCTTCCTCCAGGCACCACAAAGAAGATCTGCTATGGCATCCCATACATGAAGAATCCTGGCAGGGGGTGTCAAGCCTTTTTTTCCCCCCATAAAGCAGTGTTTTTAAATCAGCTAGCCTGTGGAGGGGGTGTCCACAAGCTGCTTTCCTGCTCCAGAGAGCTCCAGACCTTCTCCAAGTGTTTATCCCAAGTCTTCTGTCTCCAGTGATGTCTCATCTGCCTACATGGAGATCTACCCAATGAAGGTGCTTGTGTTCAGAAAGCTCCTTGCATAACAAGGTGTTGGTCTGGATGGTATCCAGAGGAAGCCATCCTTTAATTGTCCAAAAGCAGCCCTGCTGCTGAATAAACTCCACCACAACCCCAGAGGAAGGTTGCTGCCTACCTGGAAACTTTTGGAACCAAAATATCTCCAGGAAAGGAGACTATGGCCCAGCAGAGGCAGTGAAAAAAGGAGGCATGGGAAGAGCAGAGAGTAGACTGACAGCTTGGTACCAAAGGTGAAAACATGATAAAATGGCCCTTATTGAAGGCCCAGCATGAAGCTGCCTTGTGCCAGGCTGGAGCAACAAGGTCCCAGCAGAAAGACCACAGCCAAACCAGCCCAGTGAGGTGTCTGGCTCTGTGATGTTGGGAGAGGCCTGAGAGGGGCACGAGATGTTTCTGCAGGATAACACTTTCCTCCTTTCCTCTGCCAGGCCTTCCCCAAATCACAGCTTAATAGATTGAAAGGAGAAGTTTCCTTTGGTGTGGCTGAGAAGCAGGAGCTCAGGATGCTGCGTGGAGTGGGAAGGAGAAATGGATGTGCAAAAAAACCCCCTGATCCTCCAAACTGCTCTGCTGGGAATGAAGCTGCAGAGGGCAGAAAATCAGATGACAGCCATGTGGGGTGGTGACCAACACCAAAACCAAGGCTCTCCACTGGGGCACCAGGATCAGCCCATCTTCTCCAAGCAGCCCAAGTGGTGGAAACGTGGATCAGGGCCTCAAACATCTGTGAAGGTCTCCAGCTGTGTCTAGCAGGTCATGCCAAGCAGGCTGGGACCAAGTTTCTGTGGGGCCAGCAAGGAGGAGCATCAGCTTTGGAGTTGGCAGAAGAGGCCAACTCTTCGTGGGGAAGGGGGTCTGAGTTCATTTTGGGTAGAAGATGGGACTGCAGCACTGCAGAAGGGCCAAGGAGCTCAGAGCAACCTGTTGGTAGAGAAAAGAGAGAAGCCATCATGAGTAACTGAAGCCGTGTCTTGAGTCAGCTGCAGCCCTGGCCAGAAGACAGGAAGGGTGGGCACCTGAAGATGAAAAACCAGAGTTGAAGTTGAAATGCTCCACCCACAGTGGAGCTGCCTGCACGTCCAGGTTCACCAAGCACAGGTACTGGGACGTTGCTTTGTAACAATACCAAGAAGCTGTTGCACTGCTTCTGGCCAACAAACTGAGGCACCTTCTGCCCCTGGCCATAAGCTGGTTAATGGTGGGCCAGACTGTGCAGCAGTTCTGCTGGAGCAGCATGAGGGAAACACCTCAGGACTACTATGAAATGCTCACGGGGCTTTTTCGTAGAGCTCAAGTAGGAAAGGTCAGTGCTCCATTTTGGGCCTTGACCAAGAGGTTCAGATGACACTCAAATGCTCTTTCTCCTAGATCTCTGCCCAGGCATGAATCAAGTGGCAAAAGGTGAAAGAGGGCTTGGAGAAATAAGCCTGATGGGGGGTCTGGGAGTGTTATTTTAGCAGTTCTAGAAAGCACACAACAAGCAGAACTTAGCAGCAAATGGACTACGTGTTGACCAGACCTCTCCAGGCCTTCTCCAGGTTTCCTAACTCCAGCACAAGGTATTTTTAGGACAGAAATTGTAACAGGTAAAGAAAGAAAATGCAGGACATCGAGTGGAAAAAAAAGAACCAAAAAAGGAGGTCTGTAGACCCATCTCTGTCTTGCCTTCTCTGTCCTTTCTTTAGTTCTCAATGATCTTGTGGTTCCCTCTCTGTGTCCCTGAGAAGTCTTGCTCTGTTGTCATCTCTGAGCCCAGGCTTTCAGTCTGCTCTCTGCTTTTCTTACCTTTATCACAGCCTCTGCTGGGCAATAGCCTTCTCTCCTGGAGATATTATGGTCCCAGTCACACCTTTCTCCACCCTTCAACTCTGTCCTCCCATGGGGTGACCAATGTCTCCTCCCTTAGAGGGATTTATCTGCTCCTGTCTTTCCTTTTTTTAAGGAACATGAGGGCATGCAAGCACAACTGATCCTTTCTATCACAAATGGACACCTACAAGAAAGCTCCAGATGCTCTGGAGATGATTGAACCAGGAGAAGGGAGCCTTCAAAACCAAGCTTTGGGGTGGGCACAGTGATCCAAAGAGATCTAAGTATAGTGGGACAAGCTGCCACCACCAGCTGGGGTGGATGCCACAGGCTGGAACCACCACTCCCAGAGCCCCTAGGAAGCCAGGAGGAGACACCTCTCTTGGGTATGGATGGGCATCTCCCAGCTGATACTTGAGACCAGGTGCAAGACCCTGTGGGGAGCAGAAAGGTGACACCAAGCAGCCAACGTCACCCCAGTGTCTCTGTGAGGTTGGAAGGGGTGCTGGAGGGCAAAGAAGGGGATCTCTGCCCATGAAGCTGGTGCCCAGGCATGGAGCACTCCCAGCATGGAGAGCTTGGTGTAGATGTCCAGGGCTGCTGGCTGGAGAAGACAGCCCAGCTCACCATGACTGGCTTTTCTTTCTTGGCTTTCTGCATCCTCAGCCTCCAGCATTTGCACACGAAAGCATTAATTCCAGCACAAATGTTTCTGCCTTCCCCAGCTTCCTGCAGCCCCTTAAAGCACCTTCCTCCACTCCCACACCATGTGTTGGCCCATCAGCTTTCACTCCATTTCTCACCGCCGAGCTGAAGGGGACCTGGACTCCCAGCAGGTGGCTGAGGGCTCCATCAACTTCCTACTTGCCAAATGGCTCTGAGTCATTTTGCTCCTTCCTGGCACATCCCGACCTTCATGCTGTCTCAAAGCTGAGCTGGGAGATCCATGCCTGGGCAGGGGTCCTGCTCCTCACCCAGGGAACCAGCCCCTTGCTGCTCTTGTTTCTTCTGGGGGAGGCTTTGCTAATTTTCACTGATTATTTTGAAGCTGCTCACGGCTGTTCCTGGGTTGAAAACATTTAGACTCTCGTGATCCAAATACCTGCAGGGACTCCGAGGAGCTGCAGGCCCAGAGCAGAAGAGATTCGGGCTCACAAGCCTTTAACTCCCTGGGGGACTGTTTGTCCTTTGGAGCTGGGTGCTGGAATGCTTCAAGGTGTTCAGGCAAGGCCAAGGCCAGGGCATGGGAATGCAGAGCTTCAGCAGGCACTGCCCGGGATTGACTCCACACCTGCACTCCCCTGTCCCCAGCCAGCAGAGGAGGGAGCCCTGCGGGAGGCCAAGGAGAAAGGTGAAGGGGAGGAACCCAGCTCCAGCCCTGGGAAAGGCAGGAGATGGGACACAGGGCTTTGCAAACACTTGGCAGGTGATAAGATGTGGCACTGGGGCACAAAAGCAGTCCCTGCTTATCCTCACAAGCAAAGCCCAGCAGAGAAGAGCTGGAAGAGGAGCAGAGAGAGCCAGGGAGGACCAGGAACTGCTCAGCTGAGATGCTGAGCTCTGCCTGGGGGCTCTTCTGCTGCCTCCCCAGGCTGAGGTCATTAAAGATGTCAAAGACCTGTGATTAACAGGCAGGGGGGTTTGGTTTGACACTTGGCTCTTGTCCAAACCACAGTCTATCCCTCCTGCCATGGGCAGCTGCAGTGTCCAGCACCAGGGGCTGTGGGTCTGACGTGGCCTTGGAACTGTTTTGGAGGTCCAGGGAGGTCCCTGAATTTCACCAGTCCCTACCCCGCCCCGGGGTCCTCATGGACTTGGGGTGATGCTGCAAGCTGAAGGTGATGCTTGGGTCTGGAGACACTTTGGCTGCACCACGGAGGGTCTGGGAGCTGGGGAGGGGTGTGTGGGGCAGCACCAGGCATGGTGGAGGGACCCTGGGGAGGGCTGGGGGAGGTGGGGAGAGTGGTGGGTGGCTGCTGGAGAAGGCAGGGCTGCAGAGCCTGGGGAGATGGTGGGAAGCAGAAGGGTAGGCAGGTAGGAGTGGATGCCATGGGAGAGAAATTCTTCCTGTCCTGTGGATCACTGGGTGAGGACATCAGGGTGCCAGTGGTGATCGCTTGTGGCCAAAGCAGCTCAAGTTTTGCCAGGGGCTCTATGGGGTGGAGACCCACCCAGGGTGGCAGCTTTGCAGGGTGGATTTGATGGACTCGGTGTGGTGGGCACAAGCCCCGGATGAGGAGAGAGAAACCAGCTGGGGTGGAGAGAGCTGGCAGGGGGGAAGGAGTGGGGGCAACCTGGCAGGACGGGGCACTGCAAGGACACCCAAAACTGTTCCTCGCAGGGCTGGCCGGTGTGGGAGGGGAGAGGACACAGCAGAGGGGACAAGGACAGGCAGGCAGGGTGGGGGGTGCCACCCTGCACCTGCAATAACAAGCTCCGGGCGTAGGGCCTGACAGCAGGACAGGGGCTGAGCTGGAGTTACAGCCCCCGGGGGAGACCCTGGTGGCTTAGTGCCCGGGAAACACCTCTGAGCCAGCCCCCTCCACCCAGGAGCCAGAGGCTCCATCAGCCCCGTGTCTGTCTGTCTGTCTTTCTGGGAGCTGTGCTCCCTGCCCCATAACCCCACAGTGCCAAACAGCCCCCAGCACCCCCTCTCCTGCCCCACGCACCTGATGCCACCCCCCCCCTACTTCCCCCTGCACATAGAATCACAGAATCACAGACCTTAAAGATCATCCAGTCCCACCCCCCTGCATGGGCAGGGACACCTCCCACCAGCCCAGGCTGCTCCAAGCCCCATCCAACCTGCCCTTCAACACTGCCAGGGATGGGGCAGCCACAGCTTCCCTGGGCCACCTGGGCCAGGCTCTCACCACCCTCACAATGAAGAATTTCTTCCTAATATCCACTCTAAATCTCCCCCCTCCCAGTTTGAAACTGTTTCCCCTCACCCTGTCACTCCCTGCCCTTGTCCCAAGCCCCTCCCCAGCTTTCCTGGAGCCCCTTCAGGCACTGGAAGCTGCTCTAAGGTCTCCCTGGAGCCTTCTCTTCTCCAGGCTGAACACCCCAACTCTCCCAGCCTGGCTCCAGAGCAGAGCTGCTCCAGCACTCTGAGTATCTTCTTGGCCCTCCTCTGCTAGAGACTGACCGGCCCGTAGCTCCCTGGGTCTTCCTTTTTCCCCTTTTTAAAAACAGAGCCTATGTTCCCTTTTTTTCCCATCAGCAGGAACCTCACCAGACTGCCAGGACCTCTCAAATATGATGGACAGAGGCTCAGCAATTGCATCCGCCAGCTCCCTCAGGACCCATGGGTGAAACCCATCAGGTCCCATAGATTTATGCACCTTCAGGTTCTTCAGGTGGTCATGAACCTGCTCTACTCCTTCCGTGGGGGGTAATTCACTCTCCCAGTCCCTGCTTTCACCTGTTGTGGCCTTTGTGCTTAGGTTGGAGCACTTGCCAGAGAAGACTGAAGCAGAGAAGTCATTGAGGACCTCAGCCTTCTCAATATCCCGTGTTGCTACCTTGCCCATTTCCTTCAGGAGAGGGCCTACACTTTCCTTGGATGCCCTTTTCTCCCCAGCATACCTAAAGAAGCTTTTCTCATTGTTCTTAACATCCCTGGCAAGATTTAATTCTAGCAGGGATTTGACTCTCCTCACCTGATCCCCAGCTGCTCAGACAACCCCTCTGTAATCCTCCCAGGATACCTGCCCCAGCTTCCACCCCCTGTGAGCTTCCTTCTGCAGTTTGAGCTTTTCTAGGAGCTGCTTGACTGCATCACCTGGAACTGGGGGGATGGAGCATGGCAAAGCTTCTGCTTTCCTGTGGATGAAGACAAGGAGGAGCAGCTGGTGGGTGTGAGAGCTGCCCCATGCAGCACGCCAGTGCAGCTCCCTCTGAGGAGACCCAGCTCCCAAGGCACACCAACTCCCTCCTTCTTTGATCACCTGCAGTTAACTGCAGGAAAAGCAATGGCCAGACTGTTGGGGATGTGGGAGTGGAAACCTTTTTGAGGGAATAGATGCAGTTGGGTCCTCCCCCAGAACATGGACTTCAGATTTCTGGCAAGGCTTTCTTCCAGTATCCAGCACCTGCCTGATGTCCTTCAAGCTGTGAAGCACTCCTGCCTTGGCTGGACGGATGATGCAGCTGGGGAGGGTTGTTCTGCTCAGGCCAAGGGGACCCCAGGCATGGCACTAACGGGGTGATGTTCAGTGTCCCCCCCCAACATCCTCCTTTCCTTTTCTTCCTCTTCATTTATTTATTTTTTTTTGCATTTTGGGCACCTGCTCTGTTTCTCCAGGCTTGACTCTTGACCCAGGCTGAAGGCTGCCGGCACCTCTGCTCCTGACCCACAGCCCCGTGGGCCTGAGGTCTCACCCTGAAAGGCCAAACAGAGTTTGTCTGCTCGGTAACCTGGCAACTGCACTGCTGCATGTGTGCTCATAAAACATGCCCCTGAACCAGAGCCAGCACCCACCGAGGACCGGATCCCCTTACACTGGAGACACGCTGCTCTCCCCGCGTTGCTGCTCCATGTGGGCCCTTCTGAAGGGCAAATCCTGCCCCACACTTTGGTCTCCTTCCAGATCTGTCTTCTCCTCGCTCGTCTCCACGCCTCCCCCCATGTTGCAGCGGGATGCTCAGAGGGGAAGGACGCTCTGGGGATGGAAAGGAAGGAGCCCAGCTTGGCGTGAAGGCCACTGAGAGGCACGTCCGCTACCAGGAATGTCTGTCCCAGATCCACCCACCAGGGAAATGAATCTCGGTGCTAAAACCCAGGGCTTGTCAGGAGGAGGAGCAGCTGCCCCACGCCAGGGAGCAGCTCTGGAGCTGCTGTGGGGTTAAGTGCTTCTGCAAGATGTATGCCCAGTGCCCAGGCCTGATGCCTGCCCAATAATTGTGCAGGGTGGAGCTCCACTGGGGCCAAAGCCTCCCAGATTTATAGGAAAATGTCCTTCCAGTGGAAGACGACGAGTCTGAAGATATTAAGGCTGATTTGACTTTTCTGGAAGAGACTAAACCTGGCATGGCAGATGAAATCTGCACCCCTGGAGACAATGGCTCGTGCTCCCCACCCAGCATCTCCCTGAGCTGGGCAGCATTTGGAGGAAGGCTTGGGGGCTGCGGTGGGGCATGTCCCATGAGGGGGATACGGGAGGAGTCATCTGGCTGTTTGAATTTGTGTCTTGCTGCTCCAGGGGTTTCCTGAGCCTGAAGGGCAGAGGGAGGGAGGTGAAAAGAGAGAGGTGGCTGATTTATAGCTTACCATCTTCTCTGATCTCCATCGCCCTTTGTCTCGGGAGTCTCTCTTATCCAGGCATGGAGATGGGAGGAGGGGATCTGTTTCAGAGATTGCTGAACTCTGGGTGTTTGCCGCTTCCTGGAGATCTTTTGATGTTCCCTTTGCTTGAAAACATTTTCAACATTAAGTTTCTCAGTCTCCTGCTGCACCTCAACTCTCGACATCAGAGCATGATCCATCACGACTTACACAAACAATCTCCAGTAAGGTGAGACCTCCCCATCTCCGGGGTGGGTGAGACAGTCTGTCCCTGCAGGACCAGGCAGCAGGGCTTCCAGGGCACCTCATCTCAAGAGCACAGGCTGCTACAGGCTGTCCACTGCTTGTTCCATTTCAGTGTGGTGAGGGACGATGGGTGCCAGGGCAGCACTGAGAGATGTTGGGAGCCCAGCACAATGACCTCCAACAGGATGAAAACCACCTCTCTGCGTGACATAACACCAGGCTTGTGCCTATAAGCCCTATGGATATGGCTAAAAGCTTGATTTAGGAATCATGAGAGGAAGAAGTCCAGAAAAAAACCACCTTTCTGACCTGAATCTGTGTCAGGTTATGAAAGGTTTCCAGCTCAGAGCTGGTCTTCTCTCTTGTCCAGCATGTGCAACTTGTCAGCTCTGGTAATGGACATCAGGTCAGTAATTAAAAGACCATCAAACAGTCCTTTTCTGTAAATCCTCTCGCAGTCCTGTCAGTTAATAAAACTGATTTAATTTAACTGGTGCCATTTTCCAGAAGACAGGCCAAAGAACAACATCGCCTGTAAAACAATCTTTTTTGTTCCATGGAAGTAATTAGTTTTACTTGGACTTCACGTGCGTGGGGGTTAATTATCCTACGACTGCCCATGAACTCCCCTGAGGTGGGGATACTTGTGCTGGGCTGCCAGAGGTGTCAATTCTTGCAGCAAGAACCAAGACTCTTTATGAGTCTAGATGATGCTCATTGTTTTCCTTGAATTCTCAGCTTAGGGGCATGATGTGCCTGCAGGAGAATTTGCTTTCATGGCCTGTCCCCCAAGAAGTTTCTCATGTTCATGGTTCAAAACCACAACCTAAGAGCACCTGGGAGCAAAAGGCAGATAAGATTTGCTTGTTTATTACTGGTTTAATAATGGTTTTTATGCCAAATCCATAATGTTGTAGAGGATTGAGTTATGGGTTTTGCATGGCTGGGCTTGTCAATGCCAGCTTCTCCTTCCAACAGCCCTAGACATCTTTTTTGGGGGGTGAAAGAGGAGGACCTAGAGGGGGATGCTCCCAGGCTTGGTTTGTAGTGATGTGGTCTGTAAAGGTGAGATCATTTCAAAGCTGCTAGAAGTTGAGCTTCACCTCAGGAGGGGTTTTTGGGTGGGAAAAGGTGAGAACTCCTGAACTTTCACCGTGTGCTAAGGTAGAAAAAAGCCATGCAAACAAAACATCTCATGAACTGTTTTTCTTTCTGTCTTTTTTTTCTTTCTTTTTTCTTTTTCTTTGGTAAAGAAATGGTTCTGCATGGCCGTTCCACTTGTAACCCAGCCAAGAATAATTTGTGGCAGGAAAGTTTGAGCATTTGTAAAAATAAAATAATTAAAAAAAAAGAAAAAAAAGAAAAAGAAAGCAGGTTAGAGTATTTTAGCCTGAACCCAAACAGAGGGCAGAACAGCCCCACTAGCACCACACTCTGCACTTCTGGCCATGTGTTGAAACCAAGGGGTTTTTTTCATGTGTTTGTTTTATTAATCACACCACAGAGCTCAGTGAGGCACTTGCTGATTTCTGTCCTGTTAACATTTTTCTGTCCCACTGCCATTTAGCCTGCATTTGAGCTCTACACCTGCTTCCCACGTGATAAATAGGAGCCTCACGTGGGGTAGGAGCAGAAAGTCACTTCTTACCCCAGTCCTGGCAAATTTTGGTGCCACTTTACCTTTTGCCATCCTATTGCACGGGTGCTTTGGCTCCAGGGGTCACTGGGTACAAGGAGCTCCACGTGCTGTCCTTGTTGGCACGGGATGGGTCTTCTTCATGCAAGGACTTCCCACGGACACCAGTGGACTCTGACATGAACAGATGCCTTACAAACAGCAGAGCAAACTGGCAAGTTGGGAAGGGAATCAAGATGCCACTGCACTTCCCTCAGCCCTCTGAAAACCACCAACTTTTGCACTAAAGGTTCAAGGCCAAAATCTTGCAGTGTCAAATGTGGAGCAGGGCAAGGGAGGGCAGCAGAGAGGGTCTGCTCTGCTGTGGGGTAACCCAGGAACAGGGGGAGATGAACAGGTGGTACCTGGGGCCAATAAACAGGAGTGTCTTTGCAATTTGCCACTGGATGTTGCTGAAACTGGAAAGTTAAGTGAGATTCCAGCCCGGGCTGGACATCTGAGTCACTAACAAGAATATCCAGAACTATAAGAGTTAATACTGACACCACACTTGGAAGAGATATCAGATCCATGGCCCCAGGGCAAGCCCTGACTGTAACAGATTAGGAAGAGTCCTCCAGTGGGGGCTGGATTAGACACCTGCCTGAGGTGGGGACTTGCACCTTCACTGAGGGCTGGACAGGGACCCCTCCGGGGGGCAGCCCGTCTCCCACCAGAGGCTGCTGATTCATCAGGATGGAAACATCCCCCCGGAGGTCCGTGGCCACGGGTGAAATCCTGCTGGAAAAACCACCCGGTTTCCTGCCAGCATACCCTTGGCAGCTTGCCTGACCAGCTGGTAGCAAGAGGAGAACATGGGAGCCCAGCTCTCCAGACATTCAACCCCGCTGACTCCCGTGCGGCCCGCTGGGCGAAGGATGGCGGCTCCCAGCTGCTGGGGGGACCGTGGCCTGGTGGTGTCTTCCAGCCTCCCAGCTTGTACCCCCTGGCTGGGGAAAAAAGGAGAGCGAGGGGCCAAACTGCTTTGCCTTTTTGCAAGGGCCGCTTCTGGGGTTTCATATCGGATTGGCCTCCAATAAGTCTCAGGAGTCACCAAGAAGCTGCGGCAGGGCTTCGTGGTCCTCTTGTCTGCTGCCTCACCCTGCTCATCCGCTCCTCCTTTCAGATGTAATTCCCTTATCATCTTTTTTCCTTATCTCTGTCCACTGCCTGGGTGACCACACGACTCCCAGGGCTGCAGAGGATCCTGGTGGGCAGCTTGCAGGCTCTCCACCAGGCCAAGCTGGTGTGTGTCCAGCTTTGCTGCCGAACAGAGGAAGCTGAGATGGGTCTCGGGTGGGGGGGTGGGGGGTTGGCAGCCCCAAATCCAAGTCTTCATCTCCCACACCAGCACTGATGTAACAGCGTGGGGCCACCCTGTCCCAGTGCTCTGCTGTTGAGAGCCCCTCAAGGGCCCCTCATGCATCTTCCTCCCAGGGTGGGGGTCACGGGTAAATAGGATCACGGGTAAATAGGACACGAACGTGGTGCTCTCCAGAGATGGGTGGCAGGAGCCCACTGTTAGCCTGGCTCCTCAAGTCCCACTTCCACTTTCCTGAAACGGAAAATCCTGCCAGAGATTTTCCTCCCTGAGAAGGTGGCCTGTGCCCTGGCATTGACAACACTGCCAACAGCCCATGCTGGCCCTCAGCTGAGCCACCTCTGGGAGGACAGGTTCAGCAGTGGCTGCAAACACACCCGGGATGTTCCACCCTTGGGCAGGGGCGCGGAGCTTGGCCGTGCCCTCCTGGAAGGGTCCACAGTGCCATCTAGCCGAGCTACACAGCTCTGCAGGTACCTCCCCAGCCCCCGCACCCCGGGAGCCTGCCCACCCCTTTCCCAGCACCGACCCACCTCCAGATCAGGCTACTGGGAGGTTCCCATCGCCAGCACTTGACCCAGGGATGGGGGAATGTGTTCGCTTCAGACACAGAACCCCAGACTGGTTTGGGTTAAAGGGACCTCAAAGATCATCTAGTCCCAACCCCCTGCATGGGCAGGGACACCTCCCACCAGCCCAGGTTGCTCCAAGCCCCATCCAACCTGCCCTTCAACACTGCCAGGGATGGGGCAGCCACAGCTTCCCTGGGCAGCCTGGGCCAGGGTCTCACCACCCCCATAGTGAAAAATTTCTTTCTAATGTCTAATCTAAATCTTCCCTCTTCCAGTTTAAAGCCATTCCCCCTTGTCCTCTCACTTCATGCACTTGTAGAAAGTCACCTCACCTGACAGAACCCAGTGTCAGCTCTGGTGTCCAAAGCCAGAGAAAGATCAGAGATGCCAGGAGAGCTGTAGAGCTTGGGGTGGCTTTGGGCTCCGTCTAGAGATATGCTGAGCTCCCCTGTCCCAGCACAGCTGGGCTCACAAACACCTATCCCAGGTGTCAGAGCCTGTGTCCTCCAGCTGGCTTCAGTCAGGGGTTTCCTCTGATGCTGGGGCATTTCACCTGTGAGGAACTGTGTGTCTTGCTGCCCCTGAGTGCTGGTTCTTGGTCCTCATTGAGGGCAAGTCTTGTGTCTTGGAAAGTTAACAATTCAACTGTGCTGTTCACCATCTGTCTCTCTTTGCTTCCCCTCTACCATTTCTCTTTCTTTCACTAGAGGATGGGATAGAGAGAGAAATGTACCAAGCTCCTGTCCTCTCATCTGCCATGGAGTGAAATGTAAGACCTATCTAGCTGGACTAGGACTTCTCCTGGATGCCTGACAACCACCTTCAGCTGAGCCTCATTCCAGCTGCCACCACCATCCAGGTGCTGCTGGACACCTCACCTCTTTGTAGCTCACTCTGCATCAGATCCTTTTTTACTTAACCTGCTTTTCTGGACCTTCCCAAAGCCCAGTGCTGAGATCATGAGCTTTTATCACCCTGCTGTATCAACGAGATTAATTTGAATCTCACCTGACATTGCTTTTTTATTCTGATCCATTTCTATCAGCTCCTTCTCCCACCTACTTCTCCATTGCTGGACTATGTAGATAAAGTGGAGCATCTTGCATAAATCTGGGAAGAGTTTTTCTTGAGTATGGTGTCTATTACCCTTGGATAATAAAATAATAAGACTGCCTGCAGTTGAAAATGGTCTAAGATGTCCTCACTAGCTAAGATCCCATCACCATGAACTGTAGAAGAAGAATGGGCAGGATCTTTGGAAAGGTTGTTTCCTTGGGTCTTCTCTAGTTGTGTGTGAATTGAAACCTTCCTGCTGCTCATAACGTGGCAGAAGTTGTGACCACACTGAGATACAGGCTCTTGACACAAACACATTCTTTAAGCAAAGGCCAAACACTACTTCTCCTTGGCTGAGGTTTCCCCTGCAGACAGTCTGGCCCAGAACTGTATGTGAGGGTGAGCTTACTAGAATCTTCTGTAGACACAGGATGTCTATGGGAGAGACAGTTGTGTAGGCACCTTCTACAGTTAATGCCAAGAAACCTTGTCCTACCTGCAACACTTGCCCTCAGGATGCTGTGATCTTTCCCCTAGGAGCCCCTATTTCTCTCCAGTGGCTATAAAGGCTGGCAACTCTGCAACTGGCTGAGATGGAAAAGAGCCCAGTGGTTAAAGTCTGCTGAAATGTAAGTAACTGAAACCAGTGTTTTATAATAAGAAACACTGCCTGAACAGCAGACCTTGCTGTGAGACCCACCTGTGACAGCGCAGGAGGTAGAGCCAGGTCTCAGTTCCATCCTGCCTCCTGGAGATTCTCCTGCAGGGCTGGGTGTTCAGCTGCAGCTTCACATTTATTCCCCGAGGGTGCTGGTGGCACTGGGGTGATTTCAGAGCAAAGAAGAGCAGGACACGTCCTGCCTTTGCTCAGTATCTCTTCGGCCACACGGAGATATCCTTGAGCTGGTGCCTCCTGTCCAGCATGGGTGGTTGGGTGGGTGTGGAGCTGGGTTGGACAACCACTTCAAACTGTTTGGTGGGAGAAAATGAGAAGAGTGGGAGAAAACGGGAGACAACTGGTTTTGTTCCGGGCAATTTTGCACTAATGTTAAGGACAAATAACAACAGTAGATGGAAATGTGGCAAAACCATGGAGTTTTAATCCAAAAAGTGGAATTTTCTGAAAGCTCTGGAAGGTGTTAAAACCCAAGAATGAAGCTGTGGCTGCACTCCTAGCTCAGGTGTAATGCTGCCAACCTGGTGAAAATGATTGCAGGCCTCTCTAAAATGAGCATTTTCCTTAAAGCTGGAGGCAAATAAAAAGCATCTATTGAAGAATCATCATTTTTAAGCCCATCTCATGGTTTTTGGAGCCTGATGTTTTAAAGACGGACAAACGGTTTCACGTCTGTGACTGCCATCCTGGAGGTGCCAGAATAGAGCTGGGAGCTCCCAGAAACCCCAGAGCACAAGCACACGTGGGTGTAGGTTTGTGCTGAGATGCTGCCAAGGCCATGATTTCAGCCAGTAGTTGTTCCCCTCATCACCTGAGCTGCTGGAGGCCTGTGAATGCCTGTGCCTCTCAGCTCTCATTTCAAATAAAACTCCTTTTCTAATCCTCCCAGTTGCAGAGGAAGAAGGTGACAGACTGTCTCTAAAGCAGCTTAAGCACCCTGAAAGCAGAGGCCTATAAACCAAATGAACAAATGTAATATTTCAATGAGATTGCAAGGGGCCTAAGCCAATTCCATGCTATTTTGAAGTCTGTGCTGAGTGCCTTGCTCAGCTACGGTTGGTGTGGGAGGTGATGTGGGCGAAGTAAGAGGTACCATCTGCTCTGTAGCTCTTGTTCCTTAAAAAATTCACCTCTAGGGCACCTTTCTGAAGGACTCTGCAGGAGTGAGGGCCAAGTGCACCCTTGAGGAGCACAGGGAAATGTTAATTTGGGTGAATCACAGAGCCACAGAGTCGTTGGAGTTGGCAGGGACCTCCAGAGATGATCTGGTCCAACTCCCCTGCTGAAGCAGGATCACCTGGAGCACATTACTCAGGGCTGCATCCGGGCAGGTCTTGAACATCTGCAGAGAAGGGGACTCCACAACCCCCCCAGGCAGCCTGTCCCAGTGCCTTGTCACCCTCATGGTAAAGAAGTTTTTCCTCATGATCAGATGGAACTTCCTGTGTTCCAGTGTGTGCCCACTGCCCCCAGTCCTCTTACTGGGCACTTCTGAAAGAAGTCTGACTCCATCCTCCTTACACTCGCCCTTTAGATATTTACATACATTCATAAAGTCTCTCCTCAGCCTTCTCTTCTCCAGGCTAAAGATTCCCAGCTCTCTCAACCCTTCCTCATAAGGGAGATGCTCCAAATCCCCAACCACCTTTGCTGCCCTCCACTCTGTACTATGCAAACCCCAAAGGAACCAAATGGGACCAAGCAGATCCTCTGGCATCTCTGAAGCTCTGTGTTCACAGCTTGCACCTCAGCACAAGAAAGTCTTCCATGCTGACGTGGTGGGAACCTGAGGATGGACATCCAGGACAGCCAAACCTTGGGCAGAAGATGGTAAAACACCCTCCTGAGTACTTTGGGCTGGAAAGGGTGAGCACTGATTTGAGCTATAAAATGCATCTGAAAGAGCAACTTCCAGGCACTTTGGGAGACAAACGAGCATTTTACTTAAGAACTCAGACAAGGAAGGAAAAAATCCCATGGATGTCCAGGCCCACCATCCTGGCAGTCTCCCTGACTCCTGCATAGTTTGCAATGCTCTCAAATGGTTTTCAAAGCCAGGTTTTCATCCCCTGACTGAAAGCAGTGCTGGTCAAACCTAAATGTTCATAAACCATTCAGTGTAAACAGGCATCCAGCCCAGGACACTGCAGCCAGGACAGTGAAAGTTTGTCAGAGGCCATAATAAGTTGAACTATTGGCTTCCCTGATCCTACTGCCTCTAAGAAGCTCACCAAGCTCCCCTCCATCCTGGAATCTCCATCCCGGAATCTTCATCCCTTTGTTCCTGGGTGATCTTGTAGGAATAGGACCCCTTAAAGAGGGAGGGTCTGGAAACAAGTTTCTCCTTGCAAAATCAGAGCATGAAAGTAGTTGCTTCAAGTCAGGATGATTTCTGTGAAGGGTCTTTGGGCTGCTATGAAGTGATGGACCAAATCAGCACGACTCAGAGCACAGCTGAGAATAATGCTGCTGGGAGCAGGGGGGGAAGGTTCAGACTAAGGCAGGTGCTGGTGGATACTGGGATGTTGTGGATTAGTTTGGAAATGAGGAATTCACAGGTTGGTGGTGGCAAAGATCAATGAATGCATCATCAAATAGGAGCTGATCCATAAAACAAGCTGCCATTGCAGCTGGGACCTCCCAAAGAGACAGTGATAAATGGAGCTGACATCCCCCTGGTCTGTATTATCAACAACAAATCCTTTGACTCTCTCTGCTTTTGGCCAAAGGGTGCTGGTATAACAGAGAGCCCTTTTATGGCCACAATGGAGCCATACTGGTTTATACTGGCTAGGACCCACACTTCCCAGGTGGTTGATATATGGAATGGAAAGAGGAGCTGGTTCCCCGTGTGAATTCATGACTCGTGTTGGCCTGGAAAAAACTTCTGAAAACTGTTGCCAAGCAAACAGGATTGACAGACAAAACAGGCAGGCTGGGAGAATAGAAGAAGAGGTGTGGGGCATGTGGGAGAAGAGACCTTCCCCAGGTTCTCATATGAGCCCAGTTACATGTGAAGGAGGGTTTGCTGGGGAGGGGGGCCCGGCAGGGAGCCAGGCACCATGGCTGAGCTACGTGTCCACAGACACTCCTGGTTCAGCTGGGATGAAGCTTTGCACCTGTGTCTGAAGGAGCTTGAAGGAGGTCACTGCTTGTGGCACACAGGCCCCTTTGGAAATCCTGACCTTTCTGGACTGGCCAATGTCATGCCCAGTCCTGCAGGGACAGAGGAAAGGGTTAATGCCTCCTAAAACCCATTTGTGTTGAGAATGAAATAGAAAATCTGAAAGCTGGTCAGTGCCTCAGCTGCTTCTGAATTCTCATTAATTTGTGTTCCCCCCTCATTTATTAATGGGCTGACTCACACTGTATTGCTTTCCCTTTGCTGCAATTTGCAAAATTCCTTCTTATTCCCAGTAGCCCTCTTGGCAGTGTTATTCTTCTCTGGTTTTCCCTGGCCTTTATCATTTCCTTGCAGGTCTTAGCTGAGTTTGCATATTCCTGCTCAGTTCCCCGTGCTACCTCTTTCCAGCCTTTTTCTTTTAATCTGCAGTCTTCCTGAAGCATCACTGGGGGCTATCTCAGAGTTTCTGGGAGCAGCTGGGAATATCCTGCCAGCCACCGTGCCAATGAAGGGGATTTTAACAGCTCCCTTGGGCCTCCATTCACCTGAACTTCCAGTCCCAGGTGGGGACTCAGATGCTCTCTCAAAGGCTTGGAAGTACCCACAGAATGGAGCAACCTGGGTTTCTGGACAGGGAACCACAGATCGTAGTACCAGAGAATCCCAGACTGATTTGGGTTGGAAGGGGCCTTAAAGAACATCCAGTCCCACCCCCTGCATGGGCAGGGACACCTCCCACCAGCCCAGGCTGCTCCAAGCCCCATCCAACCTGCCCTTCAACACTGCCAGGGATGGGGCAGCCACAGCTTCCCTGGGCAACCTGGGCCAGGCTCTCACCACCCTCACAGTGAATAATTTCTTCCTAATATCCAATCTAAACCTCCCCTCTTTCAGTTTAAAACCTTTTCCCTTTTCCTCTAGCTTCATGCCTGTGTAAAAAGTTGCTCTCCAGCTTTCCTGTCTCCCCTTCAGCTACTGGAATGCTGTTACAAGGTGTCCCCAGAGCCTCCTTCCAGTAGCCAGCAGGTCCTGTGGAGATGCTGCTCTGCTCTTCACTGCTGCCTAGTCCCAACTCAAATGCTCTGTGGGTCAGTTATGGCAGTAGACAATGGTTTCTTCTCCTTTTCTCTGGCCAAGGCTGACCATACTGTTCCTCCTGTCCCACCTGAGCCCAGTGTTCCCCCACCCAAGCTCCAGGCAGCCTTTTGTGAATGGTCCAAGCCTGTGGTCCCTGAACTCTTGTTCATCCTTTGCTCTCCTCATTTGGCTCAATCCAGGATCTCCACCCACAGAGGGCAAGATCTGGCTGTGCAAGCCCATTGGGGGGGGGGGACACACATTGTGTGGCCATATGAGCCCCCCACAAATGTCTGTGTGGCTTTATGAGTCTTTTGGGGCTCTACACATTTCTTTTCCCAGGCGATGGAGACTGCAACATGCTTGGTGGGGGCTCATTGTCTGGTGTGGTAAACAGGGTCAAGGGGGCTGCTTTTGTGGGTGTCAACCTCGCTGGGGATCCCCTGGGTGTTCCCCTTCTCTGTCCCCAGATTTGCCCACAAGAGGGAGGCAGTGACTTGCAGTGCTTGCTCCCACCCTGCATGGGTGCCCCACGATGCCTGGGCTGGGGTAGGACCAGGGGCTGCCTGCAGGCAGGGGCTGGTCCACAACACATCTCACCTTGTGTGGGTAGAGCTGAGGGAGAGCAACGTCTTGCCTTGCTGGCTTTTTTTAGGTGCTTGTGTCAAAAAGTGCAAAAAATGTTATTGATGGTCATTTTTTTTTGACCCGAGTGTGAGTTCTGTCCTCTGCCAGGGCTGGGTGAGACCTGTCATGGTCCATCAGCAGAAGACTGCTCCTTTGCCCATTGCATAGGTGGTCCTCTTGCTAGCAGAAGACAGGACCTGGCAGGTACTGTCCTTGACAACCCTCTTCTGATTCTCTCCAAACCTTCAGCCCTTGCCTGCTGTGGAGCAAGGAAGCCCAATGGGAAAGGCTGAGGGGCTCCCTGGGATATTTACCAAGGTGGTTCTTGGACACTGAAGCCTTTACTTGGACCTGGGGAAGGCAGAAGAGTCCTGGAGGTGCAGACACTCTGCCCAGCAGTCCTAGGCCCAAGGCAATACCCTTGTTTCCAAGTACTCCTGGGGCCAGACTCCAGGCAGCCAGACTCTGGTGGCAGATGTGTCCCTGGGAAGACTCCCAAGACCATTCCCACCCTGGGAACCTGTGGAGGTAGTTTGGTTAGCTCTGCTCACCCTTTGTTTGATATTAAAAGAACGGATTCATCACACATCATTGACTCAGCTGCTGCCTGGCTGACTTCAAAAACAAGAGTGTCCCTTGGGGAAGTTGAGAGCAGCTGAGAATTTCTGCCCCAGAACCTGGTTCTTCCCATTGCCCAAGAGACCCCTGGCTCTGTGGACTGGACTCACCTGGCTGTGAAGCCCTCCTGGCTACCAGGGGCAGAGTTGAGGCTGGAGGCTCCTGTAGGATGGGCCATCCCAGACACCTCCTGGTGGGCAGGGGGCTCTGGGGTTGCCTCACCCCAAATTAGCTCTCTCATGCCAAGAGGCCTCTCTTGGGCAAGGGGATCGCTGCCCATCGGGAGCTGTGACTTCAACAAAGGCTCCTTTTCTCTGAGCTGTGACACAACTGCTGGAGTTAAATAAATCTGTCTTGCATAAAGCAAACTGTGTGGAGCAGTGTCCTCTCCCCCTCCAGCCAGATAAAAGCTGGCACTTCGGAAAGTGTTTAAACACCATTTGTCATTCCCTGGTGTTCACTCTTCCCTCCCGTTGCAGCCTCGTTGCACTCACCCATTCATGAGCCTCACAAGGGTCTGAATTTCTAACAGGAACAACAACAAAAAAAGTAGAAGGGGAATAAACCCAGTGTTAAAACCCATTCAGAGCTTCTATTATTTGGGCCCAAAAGGGGAAGGTCCCTTGCGGGTCACTTTTAAATGAGTCTGTCTAGAGGCAAAGGGATTCAAAGTGCATTTATCTTCCTTCTTATTCATCCTCTCTGTCGTCCACAGCAACCCAGGGATTTTTTCCTGCTGTGTGAGGTGGTGATTGCTACAAAGGTGGCTGGGCTGAGCCACGGGGTGAGGAAGGAGGACTCTGCTCCCTCACACACCATCAGCGTGGCTGGGAGCTGCAGGGCTGGTGGTGACACACGAGGTGGAAGGAGCCCAGGGTGACTTGTCCCAAAACTCAGCTGGGCTGCAGGGCAGTGAAACCCAGGCTGAGGTGGGAGCAGCCAGCTGGAACCCTTCATGCAGAGTAATTCACAAAAATGGGGTTTCAGCAGGGCCAGAAGGAGCTGTAAGTTCAGGTTTCAGCCTTTTGGATGTGGGGGGGAAGTGTCAGCATAGTCCTGCTAGATGTTTCCAAGGTAAAAAATGTTTCATTTCAGAAGTGCCAGAGTATTTCATTAGACAGCCTTGAAACAAAACTCTTTTCCTATTTTCAGAAGGCATTTTTATTTAAAGGCTGACCCAAAGCAGAAGGATGTGAGACTAAGAAAAAACACTGGGTGTCCTGAAGGACAGGGTTCCTTTTGGGTCAAGGGGATAAACAACTCCAGAGGAACTTCTTGTGATGGTTCTGCTCCCTGGACTTCATCTCCAGCTCCAGAGACCCAGACCCAGCACAGGCAGAAAGCAGTGGGCTGGTAGATCAGCAGGGTCACAGCAAACTTCAGATCTGAAGGGCTGGTGAGGGACAGCAAAAGAGGGAGCTGTGGGAAACTGCATGGGTGGGAGAGAGGAAAAGGTAAGGGCAGCATGTGGGTGCCAGAGGAGTAAGAGAAGTGGGAGAAGCAGATCTTGTCCTTAGTGGGTACAAAGGGGGACCTGGCAGGAGAGAAGGCAAAGGAATGAAGGGTTGCAAACTTTGGGTTATCCAGCAGGATTTTGGGCCCATCTAGCAATCAGGTCCATGAGGCTGCTTGAGCTTCCCTGATGTTCAGGAGAGGAGTTCAGTGTTGGGCAGGCTGTGGGGAGAGCAGGACAGCCAGGCCTGAGGAGAGCTGTGGCCACGTTCTGTGGTGGCCTGTTGAGACAGGCAGGACCCACGTGTGCCAGTGGGACAGAGAATGAGTCATGGGGTGGTCTCTTCCTATGGCTCAACATCTCCGAGTCCTCACAACCTCCAGGATGCTGATGTAGGACAAGGGGTCTCTCCTCTTTGGCACGTCTTGTTGGTGGCTGCTTGGTCACCTTTCCTCTTGCTCCACTAGGAACAGCCTGGCTTCATCTTGTACCCCCCTGGCACCCCTTGCATCCTGAGGTCAAGATTGTCATTTGTCCATCACCACCATGTTGCCCCAGCTCTGGATCCAGCTTGGTGCCTTTTAGGTCCCCCCATCTCTCTCCAAACAGGTGCCTATGAATTAATGAGGTCTCGTGATGGAGAGTTATAAATACCTTTTGAGATGATGAATTTTAATCACCAGCCTCTAGCAAGCACAAGATGAAATCAGGAGTGAGGATGATGGTCCCCCAATGGATCTTCATTAACAATTTAAATGACTGAGGTCTTAATTAAGGGGCTCAGGACTTAGCTAGAGGATTACAGATTGCCCAGGGGGAGAAATCAAAAACTTCTAAACCTCTTTTTGACACAAGGTAATGAGCTTTTAAATGAGATTTTCCAACCCCTCTCTTTGAGCAAGGGCTCCCTGTTTTCTCTGAGTTCTTCATTCATTTAAACGATGCTCAGATCTTGAAATGTGCAACCCTGGCCTGGGAGCCACCCACACTGCTCCTGTTGCCACCTCACCTCCATGTCCCACTGAACCCTGATCCTTGGGCATGGACAGCACGAGGACATCCATGTTTTTGACTATTGTAGCATTTGCTCGTGGTCCACCCCAGGCCCATTGCCCCTTCACCCAGCAGCCTTCCCTCCTAGGCAAGTGTTGAACTTCTGTGCAACACCCAACCCAGAAGGTGTCCTCCTCTTGTCTCTGTTCCTACCTGTCACCAACACAACTCCAGCCTGTGCTGGTGGTCTCTCTGTCTCGTCTAGTGGATGGAGGGCATGCTTGGAGGTGGGTGGATGAAAGAGCTCCAGGAGGAGTTTCAGATTGGGAGGTAAATGAGTGGCCAGACCTCCTGATCCAGTGCTCCTTTCCAAGAAGTAGAGGGACAGACAGTGGTAGGTGCAGCCAGGGGAATGCCTCAGAGAGGTGGATGGAAAGGAACACCCAGTTAAGGTGAAAGTGGCTCCAAAACCAGTGGCTGGGCCTGACTCGTGGGTCAGATGAGGCTCAAGAGCAGATGTCACAGAAGGAAGGACACTTCTGTGCTGTGCTTCACAGAAGCTGCTCTTCACAAACATCTCCGTTCCTGGCAACTCCTGAATCTCCACTGCTACCATGGCAAGAAGGAGGGCTACCTGCTGGGGTGGTTTGAGGAACCTGTGAGAAGAACAACCCATTTGGGAAGAGCAGAAATGCTGGAGCTGGATTTCCTGGATGTTTGTGCCTGGAGGAACAGCCTTTGTGGGGATCCTCTGCTGGTGAATAAGGTCTGAACTTCCCCCAGCAGCCCACAGACACCTGTGAAGCCTCTCCTCCTCCACCCGCCTCCCCAGAATCTCCCAGGAACATCATATCTCTGAGAACTGCACTGGATGTTTGGAAATGAAGCTGAGCAGACTTTCAGAGGGCTGAAAGAGACACACAGAGGCCCAGAGTGCTATCCCACCACCTCTCCTTCCTGAGGAAACTTGGCAAAAAGGAAAGGATGCTCTTGGAAACTGAAGCAGGAGCCCTTTCCAAAGGGACTGGCCTGACTCAGTGCAGTCTGCTCTGGACCTGAGGTAAAGGATAAAACCTGCAAAAGCCCCTGAACTGGCATCTCACCCTGGGCTCCCTGTGGGAGACCTTCTGTGGCTCCAGCACAGCAAGGAAGCTGTGGCTGGGAGCTTGGAGTGGCTGCAGCATGGGGCATCCTCAGTGTCAGAGGGGGACAGCAGGCAGCCCAGCATGGCCCCTGGACTTGGTGCCTCTGCCTGGCTCCTGCAGGATGTGGGGGTGACCTCAGAACCAACACTGGGTCCTGCACAGCTCCAGGTATGGGGTTAGAAGGACAGGATGCAGCAGGACACGGCACTGGCTCTGGCAAAGCCCTGCAGAGCAGTCAGGTTGGGTAGCAAACTGGAGGATGTCACTGGGGGGTTGGCCCAAGCAAGAGGTGTGGGAGTGCAGAGAAACTCCTCCATCTTCTTCGCACTCTCATCACAGAACTCAGCATGGGAGGCACAATCCTAAAACCAGTGCCCATGTGCTTCTGCCCTGGCTCCTTGTCCCAAAGCCACCAGTGCCCCAGCATCCTCTGCACCTCCTCTGCAACATACTGGGTGGGAAGGGTGAAATGGCAGTTTTGGGGCTGTGCAAGGTGGAGACTTGTCTTGCTTCCATCACTTCCCAACCAGATGCTGGGACTGAGGTATTCTGTCAAGGTCAGGGCTGGCTTTGTTTTGCAAAAAGCCCTGGAGATATGGGGACTGAGAGGAGTTCCTCCCAGGATGCAGAAAGAGGAGGATGAATTGGGCTGGGGAAAGGATGAACAGGAGGTGGGGGACCCTCCCAGCAACAGAAAGTTGATGTTCTTATCACCCTCAGTGTAGCAGGTGCTTTCCAAACTCAAGGAGAGTGCCCTTGGCCCAAAGTGCCACCTGTGTGCAGATGGGGACAAGCGGGAGGGTGAGGGCTGAGACCTGGCCCTAGGCAACATTAGTGGAGATGTTAATGACTTCAAGGGCATCTCCTCTCTTTTTAGCTCCTCTTGCTCATCTGTTTAAGGCTCTTGTGAGCTCTTTGGAAGGGGCAGCAATGTCCTGCCTGAAGGGCAAGCTGTCGATGCAAGCTGAGGGGTTCAGGGAGATGGTCTTTGTGGGTACCCATGATGGGCACCAGGAGATGGTTGCAAACAGGAAGACAGCCCTGGAAGACCCTACCAGAGAGAATGGCCCATCTAGGACCTGGAAGAGGGTCAACTCAGACCCATCACCACCTTCTGTAAATGAGCCCCATGTTCCTCATAGCTGAGGTCACGCATCCCCCCCAGAAATGCCCCACCCATTCAGCTGCACCCACCTCCCGGGTCCTGGGGGTACCCTGCACACCCCCAGCTGCTGCCTGTGCTTGTCCTGCTGCAGAAACCTGTCTGGAGCAGTGCCTGGGGCTCACCCACCACCCCTGCCTCGACCCCATCCCCACAGCCTGAGGTGCGAGGGTGACTTCACCGGCTGCCCGGGGCTGGCAGGGGCCAGGCAGCAGCTGCAGGGCTGGCAGGGCCTTACACCTCTCACTCTGTAACTTCTGAAGGAGGCTGGATTTGCTGAAACGTTCAATGGATTTTCTTTTTTTTCTTTCCAGCCTGCTGGGGCCCATAAATCTGGCTGTGCAGAGGCCGCTGCTGCTCCTTCCCCTGGGTGAGCAGGGCTGGTATTTTTCTTGGAGGGTGAGACTGGTTTGCAACCCTCCTTCCAGCACCTGCTGCTCCACCTCGTGTCACATTCCTGAGCGGTGGCGGAGAACGGGTCTGTCTCTGCCAACCAGAGAGGCTGTGGCCTCTGAACTGGCCCCACTTCTCCCAGCTTCTCTGCAGCAAAGCAGTGAGGAGCTGCTGGTCTTCTCCCTGCTCCCACAGAAGTCCCTCTTCTCCAGCCATCATCTGCTTCAGAGCCAGAGAGCCTGGCTGAGCTCATGGTAGAAGCAGGACACTGAAGACCATCCCTGGTGGCCTCTTCTCACACAGATGGACCAGAAACAACCTGGGGATGCTGAATGTGTCCTGTTCAGCATCAGTTCCAGGGGCACGGGCTCAGCTCCCTGCTTCACATGCACACACTTCCCTTTGCACATCCCAGGTGGCTTTCAGCAGGAAGAGCCATAAATCTCACCCAGCATCCCTCAGCCAACCCTACCAAATCACCCAAGACTCACACATACTTGCCAGTGAGAGCATGGGAGTCTGGAAATTGCTCTGAACAAACAGGGAAAAATGTCCAGGTTGATGGGGGCAAAATGACTGGTGGGAAGTGAGTGACCTGCCCTAGTTTTGGTCCTGCTCTGGCAGGGGGGGTTGGACTTGATGGTCTTCAGAGGTCCCTTCCAACTCCTAATGTTCTGTGATTCTGTGAAGAAGGGGCTGCTCAGACACACTGACTCAGTGTTGAGGCACCTCTCAGTGGCACCACAGCCCCCCCATCTCAACAAGGGTGACCACTGGAGGGGGGGGTGTGAGGAGCTGGTAAAGCATCAAAGGATGCAAAGCAGCCATGATGCTGCAGATCCTGGTCTGGGAGGGAAATGTGAAGTGACAGGTATGTCCACAAAGGATGGGCACCCACACCTGCCACAGGTAGTGGCAGTGAGTGGAAAGCTCACACCAGAGAGCTCTTGAGTGCACCAGAATCTTGTTACATACCTCACTGCAATTAGCCTCTGGCAAAATCAGCCTCCCTGAAGAACGAGCAATCATTTCAGCAATCTGCCTGAGCAGAGTTCTGTGCCAGCATCTCAGGCTGGCACGGGGTGGGGCTGTAAAACCAGAGCTGCCTGACCCACAACCATCATTTGTCAAAAGGAAACCGCCTGGCTGCAGAAAAAGGGATTTATTTGCTTTTTCCTCTTTCCATTCCTGCAGGCAGATGGTGGTTTCTCGGGTAGCCCCCAGCCCTGCCCCCACAGAAAGCAGCCATTTGTGCCTTGTTCAGCTCTGCTCCCTGCTGCTTCTAACCCAGCACCGTGCTCCAGACAGCTATCCTAAAAAACCTGAGCTTTCTGGTCCCAGAAATGTCCTGCACTTGTCCCAGATAGCACAGGAACAAGTGAGGAGAGTTTTGCACTGCCTTCAAGTGGCTCTGTCCTGCAGGCTTGCTTTGCATGGAGGTGGGGTGCCTCTGCACCAGTTTGCCCAGGGAACCCCCCCACACTTTCCCCAAAGAGTTCTTAATCTTTTTGTTCCCAGGGATGTGTCACAGGAGGTGTCTGAAGGTGTCCTATCACCATCTTCTCTGATGAAAAGCCCCTCCCCATCTTTCCTGGAGCCCCTTCAGGCACTGGAAGGTGCTCTAAGGTCTCCCTGGAGCCTTGTCTAGGCTGAACACCCCAGCTCTCCCAGCCTGTCTTCATAGCAGAGCTGCTCCAGGCCTTAGATCATCTTGGTGGCCCTTCTCTGGACCCCCTCCAACAGGTCTATATCTTTCATGTGCTGAGGGCACCAGAGCTGGACACAGCTCTCCAGGTGGGGTCTGAGCAGAGCAGAGGGGCAGAATCCCCTCCCTGGCCCTGCTGGTGCACCCAAGACTGTGTCTCATCTGAGATCAGCTTTGCCAAAGGCTGCAGAAACTGTCTCACCCCATCACTGGGCGGCGGTGGCACTGCTCAGTTTGCACAGGGCAGTCACCTGGTTAGAGCCTCTAACCAGCAGACCAAAAGTTTTCCAGGCTGCTGACACCAGAGGCAACTCCTGGGCAAGGCCTCACATGCAACTTGCATAGCCCTCTGAGGAGCTCCCATGCTGGAGAGGAGCAAACATGAGGATGTCAGATCCTCGTCTAGGGAGGTCAAGTAACTTTTCTCACCCCTAGGTGTGAACCTGTGTGCTGGAGTGGTGCTCCAGAGGAATCCTGATCAAAAGGGAATGTGCTGCTCCCTCTGCCAACTGCCAGGTCTCCCAATCTGGTCAAGCTCCTCGTGGCTTGGTGGACAGTGTTAAGACCAGATGAAAGACAGCTCCAGAACAGTCCTGCCTCTGTGTTTCACCATCGTGTCCCAGCACACTATCCTGCCCAGCCTGAGCCACAGCCCACGTTTCATGCACAGAACGTGCAGGTGCCTGAACCTGCTCCTAGAGCTGAGACCTGCTCCTGGGCTTTTTTTGCCTGGTGGATCAGTGGAGGGTGTAGGGTCTGCTCGACAAAATTCATGTCCAGCTCCAGCTGGATGAGCATCAAGGCAAGGCAGAGGAGCTGCCTTGGCCTGATGGACAAGGGGGAACTCTTTCAGACTGGAAGAGGGGAGATTGAGGTTGGACATGAGGAGGAAATTCTTTGCTGTGAGGGTGGTGAGACCCTGACCCAGGTTGCCCAGGGAAGCTGTGGCTGCCCCATCCCTGGCAGTGTTGAAGGGCAGGTTGGATGGGGCTTGGAGCAGCCTGGGCTGGTGGGAGGTGTCCCTGCCCATGCAGGGGGTTGGAACTGGATGATCTTTAAGATCCCTTCCAACCCAAACCACCCTGTGATTCTGGGTTTCTGGGAGCTGCAGGTGTGTGTGTGTGCAGGGTACTGAGGTTGGAAGAGCAGGGTTTGAGGGAACTGGCTTGCAGCATGCACCCAGACTGGTGCTTCACAGTTGCTGCAAGTGCTGCCTGGTGTTTGCTTTCTTTTCTTCACCACTTCCAGATCCAAAGAAACAGCTGAAATCTCTGAAAACAGTGAATTTAGAAGGAAAAGAAAACACTGAGAAACTGGAAAGATCAAGGGAGCTTTGAAGGCTTTATCTTCCAAGAATCTGGGATTAGTTTTGGGAAGGCAAGTGGGCCAGAGCAGTGAGAGGCAGCAGAGAGCCACTGCCTCTGATGCCATCAGGCTCTGGATGCTTTAAGGCCAGCTCAGCTTGGATTCAGTTGGGCAGATCCCAGGTTGCAGAGAAGCCAAGAGTCAGATTTATTTCTGCAGTTTCCCCATTATCTGAATGTCCTGTTGGACCAGCACCAAAAGACAGTGCCAGGAGTTTTGTAACACTATTTTCTAACTGCAGTGCTGGGTGCTTGCACATCCTGCACCCAGCCTAGGCCTTCTGGTGGAGTCAAAGGGCCAAACGAGGCCAAAAAGGATAATATGTCTCCCACAGCACCCCAGGTATTGAGATACTGAGATTCAAGATAAACAGGAGCTTCCCCACAGTGTGAGACTGGTGAGAGGGGAGATAACAAAGGGGAGTGTCAGCTCTGCAGGAGGGGACATGTCCCAGCTTTATTGCTCTTTGCTGGGCAGTATGCTCAGATCACCTGGGGGGATTTGTTCCTCTGTTCTGACACTGGCTGCAACTTTCCACTTTGGCTCTGAAAGCTTTTCCTCCCTTCTCCAGAAGCATTTCTCCAGCAGGGAGCCAGGATCCAGCCACAACGATGGGACAAGGCAAATTGCCACTCATTGTGCCCACAGCTTAAAGATGCTGCAGTGAGAGACACCAGCAACATCACACTTTGGGGCAAATAAAGTCACGGTGGCCAGCAAAGGTTTAGCTCCCAGCAGCACGTGAGCTAAAGGCAGAGGTGTCATCTGCTCCCCTAATGCTTTTGGGTTTCCTGTAAAACTGCATCACCTCTTAGTGCAGGGACCCCTTTCCACTGGGTGCACGTGTGGTTGCAAAGCCCTGCTGGCCTGGCTGCACCTGGTGGGCAGGTGGGAAAACATCACCTTGATGGCCAGAAAAGGCCCACCTATGTTCTCCTTCCCCATGGGCAGGTAGAGGAGGTGAGTAGCAGCTGCCTTCCAAGGAGAAGGTTTTTGCACATCCACAAAACCATGGTGTCCAGGGGCTTTACTGTGAAGGATTTCTGAGGTGGCAAAAAGTGGCCACTCTGTGGATTTCCACCCATACCACCCTGCTCTTTCAAAACGTGACACGGGTTTAGAGAAGTAACTTGTTGAAAGTTCTCACCCCCTCACCCTGAGCTCTAAAGACACTTCAGCAGAGCATCTGTGTGAGGTGAAGGTATCCCCAGTTTGGCTGGTCCAGGCCAGGGGGGTGATTCACTCTTGCCCAGCAGGAATGTGCTGTCTGCTCCCCTTGCCAGGGGGCTGCTCCAGCTCCAGCCAGATCCCATCTCCTGCACAGGTTGCACAGTCCTGCTTGGCAGCTCCAGCTGCAGGGTTTGCAAACCATGAAGATGTCACAGAATCATAGGAAGGTTTGGGTTGGAAGGGACCTTAAAGATTCCAACCAGTCCCAACCCCCAGCACAGGCAGGGACACCTCCCACCAGCCCAGGCTGCTCCAAGCCCCATCCAACCTGCCCTTCAACACTGCCAGGGATGGGGCAGCCACAGCTTCCCTGGGCAACCTGTTCCAGCATCTCACCACCCTCACAGCAAAGAACACGTCCATGGTGGCCACACTCTGGCAACTCACCCAAAAAAGAGCCATTGGGCTCATCTGCCAGGGGTGCCCAGCTGCAGACAAAGCTGCTGATGAGCAGGGCTTGAACAAGCAGCACATGGGGAAAATCCACATTTCCTATTGAAACTGGGCAAGAAAAGCAGCTTCTGCAATGCCCCCAACACTGCAGGTGACAAGGCTTGTGCGAGGTGCTGGCTGCTGGCAGGGAGAGGGAAGGATGGGGAGGGAGGAGGGATCATTTTTCATGTTTCAGTACATTTTTCACTAATAAAGCACCTGTGCAGGTGCACATCAGCCCCCTTCCTGGCAGGGAGCACGGCAGTGCTGCACTGAGGGGTTGTGTGGCCCCTGTCACCAGGCAGGGCTGTCCTGACCTAATGCTGTCAGAAGTAATCCCACACAATTATTCAGAACAAACACTGTTTTCCTTGGAAATAAAGAACCTCCTTTCAAAAGATCCTATTTTTATGAAATATTAGTTTGCTGCTGCCAAGTTTGATTGGGATTTTTTCCAAAAACGATGGTTTTTAAAAATATTCCCTCTCCCTCTTTTCTTTTTTTTTTAATTATTATTTTTTTAATCTAAAACTCTCCCAAAAAACCTCCATCAGAAGGAATGGAAATAGCATGGAGATGATGTGCTTTCTGTTGGCTCAACACTGCACCCAGACTCAGCATGATGAGCAAATGGGTTTGTTAACAAGCACGGATCCCTTGCCACCCCAGAGAGATGGACTTGCTGTTGCTGTGCAACTGAAAACCTGATGCAAGCTGAGAAACCAAGAGACTTGAACCTCAAATTGTTAAAATCTCTCCTGATTACTGCAAAGAAGCTAAGCAGCTCGGCCTTCAAACGATGTGGCATTACAACATTTAAGCTCTGTGAGGTGGGTCAGGGAGGTGGACAGCCCATACACAACGTTCCCTCAACGGGTGGCAAAGCTGGCAGAGCCAGTTTTCTCATTTGCACTGATTTCTGCTGCGTCCCTGGGGTCCTCAGGAAGTGTTCCACTCTCCTTCACCTCCGAGGCCTGGCTCTGCCTCTGCTTCCTGCTCTTCCCAGAAGTTTTTTTTCCTCAGCTTCTCCCACGTCATAACCCCAGTCAGCAGGTTTCTCCTGCCTGCATCTACCTCTGCCATGTGGCCATCTTCCCCTCCTCAGGGCAGCAGCTGGAAGGGGCAATTTGCCCCAGCTCCAGAGCTGATTTCCTCCCTGGAAAGATCTAAAGAACCAGTTGCAGTGAAGCATCTGACAACCATGATGACATGGGGCAGCAGAAGGGCTTGTGCCTGTGTGCCTTGACATCTTGCCCCCTGAAACCAAACTAGGATGTTCCTGCTAATAAACAGCACAGAGGATCATAGAATCACAGAATCATCCTGGTTGGAAGGGACCTTGAAGATCATCGAGTCCAACCATCACCTCATCTACCCGTTCAGGGCTTCAATCATGTCCCTCAGCACCACATCTACATTTCTTTTAAACACTTCCAGGGATGGTGACTCCACCACCTCCCTGGGCAGCCTGTTCCACTGTCCAACCCTTCTTTGGGTAAAGAAATTCTTCCCAATCTCCAGCCTAAACCTCCCCTGGTGCAGCTTCAGGCCATTTCCTCAGGTCCTGTCATCATTCACTTGAGAGAAGAGCCCAACTCCCACCTCCCTACAACCTCCTTTCAGGCAGTTGTAGAGAGCAAGGAGGTCTCCCCTCAGCCTCCTCTTCTTCCAACTAAACAATCCCAGTTCCCTCAGCCTCTTCTCAAAGAACTTGCTCTCAAGATCTTCCACCAGCTTGGTGGCTGTGAAGAGGAGGAAGCCACAAAATGTAGGTTGAAGAGGAGGAGATAAAGTGCTGAGAAGATGAAGGGTCCTTTCCTGGGTACTTCCTCACCACAGGGAGGTGGTAAGGAGAGGAGAAACTTCTGGGGTGGCTCCAGCTCCTGGCAGCTTCATGCTTAAGCAGACAACACACAGCCAGTAGCACCATAACAGAATGGCTGGAAAACATATGGAACACATGAAAACCAGCAGGGTCAGACCATCATCCCCCACCACAGCACGTGCAGCGTTCCTGCCTGATCTACAGGGATTCAGAATATGTCCCAGAAGCAAGAAAGCCTCTTTCTCCTGGACTAGCTTCTCCCACGCAGGGAGGGGGGCTGCTTGTAGGGGCTGGGATAGCTCTTCCAGCCACACAACAATGGCCAGGGTCTCTGTGCCATCAGAATTGTCAGTCTGTGCTTCAGACTGCACAGTTTGCAGGCTGAACTTTAAAGCCCCTTGCCTGATCATTCCAAAGTTTCCTAGAAAATGTCAGCATGTGAGCTTCGAGTTGACATCTCATACTGATGAAGGAGCCTCCGTGCTGGGGTTTTCCATCCCCATCACTGCAAGTGAGAACATCAGAGGTTTCTTTCCTGTGAAAAGCCAGTAAGCCACCCAGGTAATTAATTTTCTGCTTTTGAGGAGATCTTAGTCTGGCCAGGAGTTCAAGGCAGGAGCATTAGCAGAGCTCAGTTCCTGCTGAACCCCAGGAGAGATGGATGTACCCTCTCCTAGTGGCCTGCTCAGCTGGGAGGCAGCTTTGAAAGCAAAACAGGCTTCCTAACAGGAATTGCATCCTAAGTCATTATTTTCAGATATTTGAGTGTCAGCCAAGGACACACATGAGTATGTCCCACCATAAGCCTTGTTGATCTTATTGTCATGTTATTCTCCAGTGCGTGAGGTTGCTGCCCACCCTGCTATTTGTGTGGTTGACCCAGCTCTGCCCAGCTTCTGGCCAGACCTTGCTGGCCATCCAGCAACAAGCAGGGCCCAGTGCACATCTCAAAAAGCCAATGTCATGAGGACATTTTGCTGCATCCCAGGGTACCAGTGTTACATCATTTCCCCATCCAGCAAACAATGTGTTGAGGTTTCTCCACAAGCTGCAGTGTTTCCTCCTGGGGCATCCTCTGGGCAGTGGCAGTTCTGGTTACTCAGGGACCTGGAGGCATTTCCAAATACTCTTACAAACCAGACGGGTCTTTGCACAAATTGCAGGAGACATTTCCACCTTCTCCTGCCCACGGCTGCTCAGGAGAGGCAGGGGACAGTAGTTGTCCCAAGGACGTGGGGGAACAGCTTTCTCCACGTGCTGGGCCTGGTGACCTGCAGGTCCATGTGAAGCAACTGATGAAAGAAAACCAGGGTTTTGCCAAGTCTTTTTGCACTGTTTGCTGTTCACTGACAACTGGTGACTGTGCCCCAAACCACCCCCCCGTGCAGGTGGGCTGGCTGATGGTCACTGTGGAGGTGGCTCCTGCCTGCTGAGAGCAAGAGCTCTGGTTTCATGGAGAGCTGGTGCTGGTCTCTGTGCAGACACAGAGATTGCTGCCAGGCCAGCTGAACTAACTTGGTCAGTGGTGTCAACAGGCTGGGTTGTGCCTGCCCAGCACAGGGCTCCTCTCATGTCCCCAGCCTCAGTGCCACGCCAGAGGGACAAACACCAGCCACCCTGCAGACCTCACACCCTGGGCTGGCACTTTGTGCATGGTCCAGAACAAGTCCTTCATTTGGACTTGCCCTTTTGATGCTGCTGCCCAAGTAGGCACACACATCAGGGGTCTGTCGTGGTCCAGGGCAGCAACATGGCACGGCACCTTGGGTTCAAACGCCCATCTCCGAGGGGTGACACACTGTCCCTCCGTGCTGCTTCTCCCAGCCCTTCCTTTGCCCTCTCCTGCTGAGCCTGAAGGATGGGGCTTGCTGTGCTCCTGCAGGGCCTGGGGGATCCCCTCCCCCTCGCCGTGTGCAAGTGTTTTATTGTTTGCCTGTCGAGGTGTGAATGAAGTAATGGGCTTTCTCCATCACTTCATCTGTCTCTGGCTGACAGCTTTGCTTAGACACATTGTGCTGTGCTGTATAAACCCTGTCACCTTGCCATCTCCAAACAGACAGCTTCCTCTGGGAAACTGTAATCAAGCCCTCCTGAGCACTCAGCTCCCACTGTCCACGGCTCATAAATCACGTCGGCTTTCCTGGAAAATGGCGAGAGGAGACAGACAGACAGAGAGACAGACTGACACACACACACACACACACACCCCCCGGCCCTGGGCTCCCACAGCTCCCGGGCAGGAGCTGCAGGGCTGGCCATGGGCAGCCAGGCTTTCCGGGAAGGAGAGAAGCCTTGGCTGCTGATGTGAGGGCCTGGCTGGGCTGGGAGGACCTCAGTGAGGTGAGGAAATGTTCCTGCTGCCCCTGGCGCTGCCCCAGCTGGTGCACTGCTGGTGCTGCCAAAGCATCTCTGGTGTGCTTCAGGTTCATAGAATCATAGAATCCTAGGGGTTGGAAGGGACCTCGAAAGATCATCTAGTCCAACCCCCCTGCCAGAGCAGGGTCACCCAGAGCACATCACACAGGAACATCCAGGTGGGTTTTGAATGTCTCCAGAGAAGGAGACTCCACAGCCTCTCTGGGCAGCCTGTCCCAGGGCTCTGTCACTCTCACAGTAAAAAAAATTTTTCAGATATTCACCTTGAACCTCCTGTGCTCCAATTTACACCCATTACCCCTTGTCCTATCACTGGTCATCACTGAGAAGAGCCTAACTCCATCTCCCTGACACTCACCCCTTACATGTTTGTAAACATTGATGAGGTCCCCCCTCAGCCTCCTCTTCTCCAAGCTAAAGAGACCCAGCTCCCTCAGCCTTTCCTCATAAGGAAGGAAGGTTGGAGGTGCCTGTTTTTGGAGCTGGGGAGGCTTGCTGAGGATCATACATGGTCTCCATGCCCAGCCAGGGTGGGGGACACCTTTCCCTTGGTGGTGTTGAAGTGTCCTCCAAGTCCTCCATCTCACGTCACCAGAAAAGGATCATGAATGTGGTTGGGTGGCTGCTCCTGGGTGCTCAGCCATCTCAGAGTGGTGCTGGGCACCCCTCAAACCCCTGTGCTGGAACAAACATCCCCTGTGAAGTGCAATGGGAAACAGCCCCTAGCCTGCAAGGGCCAGCAGCCTCAGGGGCACAGCTCTGCTCCTCCAAGCCACATTCTCTACCCATCACATCCCAGCTTCAACCTGCTTGGCTCATGCATTGTCCTCGGCCTCCTGGCAAGGGGCTTCTGCCCTGGATGCATCAGTGCTCCTGGGAGCCCAGCCCTCAGGGCATCAGCAGCAAAGCTGCCACATAAACCTCTCAGCACCAGGACAACAGTGCTCAGGGCTTTTCTCCATCCATGGAGGTTTACAGGCTGGGTCAGGAAGCAGAACAACTGCCCTGTTAGCAACCTGTGCCTCCCCCTCTGCTCTTTTTGGGGGGATGCTGAGAGCTGCCAGGAGGTGACCTGCCCGCTGCCACAAGCTGCCACCACCATCCCTGGAGCTGCACAGGTGCCCATGCAAAGCACCCACCTGTGTGCACTGTGGGACCAGCACGTCCTGGTTGCCTGGGGCTGGGGAGAGGTGGCTGAGGGGTTTGAGCATTTCAGTGGTCACTTCTCCAGGGACCCTTCAGCTGGAAAAAAAGTTGTGTGCTATTTGTTGCCATTTTAATCGGATGGCTTGGTAATTTCATGAAGATGGAAGCAGAAGCTGGGTGGGAATGACTGGTTCAGCCCAGGTGGGAAAAGGTCTGTCCTCCTTCCAAAGAGACCAGACTCCTCGCTTCCTGACAGATCTCTGTTGCCATCTGTTTCAGTGGACAACAAGGCTTTATGGACCAAAGTCCTGATTTCATCTCTGCTTTCACCTGGAGCCCATCACCAGGCTACGAGGCCTCCCCTTGCCTGACCCCAAACCTGGGGTGGGGAGACTGAGCTCCAAAAAACAGGCCAGGAACTGTCTGTTTTGCAGCTCTGGCTGCAAAGGAGATGAAGCCAAGTCACTGCTCCAGCACCTTGGTGGGTAGGCAAATACCTGGGCTGTGATGATGGTGCATTAAATAGCAGTGAAGCATGAGAGGAGACAGGGCTGCTGCCAGGGCTCTGTGAAACCCAACAGGACTTCATGTCTCTTGTAGGATCCAGCAGCAGCAGGCTGATGTTGAGCCTGAGCAGGGTGCATGAACCTGGGATTATAAGACCAATGATCACCCACCCAGTGCTGTCACCCCCAGCTTGATGGATGCTTAGAGGCTTTGCTGGCTCAGTCCTGGAGGACGGACCAGCGCAGCCAAGCTGTGTGCAGGGAAGCTGCTGGCAGGGAGAGGCAGTGAGCCTGAGCCCTGAATCCCCAGCCCAATTCAGGAAACCATCAGCGTGATATGCAGCCCTAATTAGGGGAATAAACTTAGCAAAGAATTCAAACATAAATTTGCTCTTGTTGATTTCAGACCTCGCTCACGTTCGCTGAGCGGACGGGCTCCCCCAGGACCCCGTACCCAGCTCTGCACTGTCTCTGATTTATAAGGTCCTCTTGGACATGCTAAATATAGTATTAAGTGTAATAAATGTAGATCACTTTCCTAAATATTCTGTGATTTATGCCCAGTCTCCTTCCCCTGAGAGCTGGGCTCATAAATCCTGTGCACAGAGCTGTCACAGGGGGCACATTTCCTTGAGCGAGTTGGAGAGTTAATAAGTGGGAAGGGAGGACCAAGCATGGAAAGGAGCAGGGAGAGAAGCCTGTGTGAGGAGGGACAGAGAGAACGTGGAGGGGACTGTGGGGGAGGGTTCCCACTGCCCTTTTCTTGGAGCATGTGGCACCCCCTGTGAGGCAACAGGATGTTGTGATGCTCCTGCTGGGAAAGGGGCTACGGGTGTATCCTCCATGCCAGGCAATTCAGACTTAAAGGAGTCTCTGGGAAGGGTCCTGATGTTCTGGGCACCAACCTGCTGCTGAGGTTTGCAGGTCTGCTTGGCTGACCTTCCTGTGCCAGCTTCAAATCAGTCGCATCCTACTGGCACAGGCTGGTCTATGCAGCATCCACCATGAAGATGAAACAGGGAAAATCCAGACATGGAGGCTGGAGGATGTGCTGGGAAACCCCAGGGCCCAGCTAGAGGGCACAGCCTGGGGAATGGATGTCCTTTGGGACACCCAGGGCAGCTCTCTACTACTCCCCTGGGGGCCATGGTGAGACCTTGATGTCCTCTGTGTCCTCATGTCACAGCGTGATGTCCTCTGCTAACAGGGCAGCTCCGAGAGCCTTGCAGTGGTGTTAACCCCACCACAGCCTGGAGACAAGGATTACTGCAGAGAGGGGCTGGGGGCTGAGCAACAACAGGGGAAGATTCTTTGCAGGTTTCCCTGCAGGGCTGCTCCAGGGGCTTTCCTCAGCTGAGCTGCCTTCCTCAAACTCCCCTCAATACCTGTGTCCACTGATGCAGCCCTTCCTCCCTGCCCACCCAGGGTAATTCTTTTTCCTTGTCTTAGCTGTGAGGCCTTCCCTTTTGTTCCTACGTTCCTTGGCAAGATCCAGACTCCTAGTCACCAACCCACCTTTCAGCCAAGCCCTCACAGACATTCACTCTCTTCCCCACCCACCATCTCTTCCCATCACTTTCTCCAGTGCCTCTTCTCCATCACCACCAAGGATCACACCAGCACCTCCCACGGCACCACCCTCTCTGAGGCTGTTGCTGCAGCTCAAGCACTTGTCAGGGCAATGGAGGGATCAGCAGCTAAAATCTTGTCTTCCCTAAAGAAGCCAGGCCACTCTTTCAGCTATTTCCCACTCCACCTGATGGGCAAGCAGCCTGGGATGAGGTGTGCTATCTCCTGGGAAGGCAATGCTCCAGGCTGGGAAGGGTTGCAAGTTCAGAGGAGGAACCTCTGGGCCAAACAGGCAAGGGGACCTGTTGGAAAAGAGCCTCTCAAAAGGAGGAGAAAGGGAGGGGGGGGGGGGGGGAGAAAAAAGGAACAAGTGAAAGAAAAAATAATCTGCAGATTGACATCAACATGCCCTGAGGAAAAAGGCTCATTTGTGATCGCAGACCGTGCTTCCCGAGGAGGACAAGAGGGTGATTTATCTGCAGGAACAAGAGCTGGGTCAGGCAGGGAGAGATGAGAAACGTGGATTTGGCCAGAGAGCAGGGTCCTGCCAGCCCTCGGTACAACAAGGGAGGCTGTTGTGAGGGGCAGAATTCGGCAGCCCCCTTTTCCTGTGGGGATGGCACCAGTTCACCTCCTGGGTACCCGAAGGAGAAGCTCAGTGTGCAGCTCCCTGGCTCCTTGGCCAAAGCAGGAGGCTGGGGCAGGGCACCAGGCCAGCTCTTTAATGACCATACTCTGCATTACGGATTTCCAGGAAAAATCCATCATGATTAACACGTTGCATTTGTCACAGCCTAGACTTTCATGACAAAAAACATGACTTTTTGGGTTTTCTCACAACAAGTCATGTTCTTTGTAATCTAATAAGTGCTGCTCCATCACAGCCCTTTACAAACTCGGCTCTGTTTGGTTCCCGGGTCGTCACAGATGGGAAAATGACCAGAGCTGTGAAACACTTTCATGCCATTTGTCAAGTTTTATTAAATGGCTTCGAATATTTTTATTACCAAACAAGGGTTTCTCAGTGGGGCTGGGGACCCCACGTGGGCCCTTCTCCATCTCCAGGGCTTTTGTGTGTTTTGTGTGACTCTTTTCCCCTGCTTTGCCCCACCAACCAGCAGCCTTAATGAGAATGTGAGACTTCTCAGCAGCCTCGTGTCAAGCAGGGGAAGCCTGGAGGAGCATTTGTATTCAGTTGCTTGAGGTATTTAAGTGAAGAAATGTAGACTGAAAATGAGAGCAAACAGGCAGGGAGGTACAAAACCCCATTTTTTTTTTCCCCAGTTGGTAGGAGAGAACACCACACCACACAGATTTATTCCCATTTGTATCAGCAGGCAGCTCCCATGGATAAGGATGGGACATGCAGGGGACACCTCTTCTGCCCTTGCTTTGCTGTGCCATGGCATTCCATGCCACCCCACCCCATCCTGCCCTGTCTTCTCTCATTCCTGTTTCTCAGTGCTGGCCTCCTCCTTCCCTGCTTGCAGTTCCTTGGTAAGGTTGGTAGAGGATCCTGAATGCATTCTGGGTGGCCAAAAAGCCTCTTGGTCTGAATTGTTACAATGAAAAGTGAGGAAGAGGATGAAAATCTGGGCTGCTGATAAGATGTGCTGGTGTCACAGCACAGAGGGTTTTTCTGATCCCTGACACAGAAAGCCCACACAGTGTTTAGCCATTTATTGCAGTAATTGAAGGGATTTATCAAGGAATTAGAAGAAGGATGCAGGCTTGGAAAGCCATTCTGGCCACAGGGGTTTGCAGTGAGAGGTGGGAAGTCCCCACCATAGGAAACCATTGTGGTCCCTGAGGAGGGTTTGCCTGGGAGACAAAAATATCTTGATTGCTTTGGCCAAACTTTAATTACCTGGCAAGAGGGTGGGACTTACCCTGGGCCAGATGATCTGGTCCCATCAGGTCAGGCCAGGCACAGCCAGGACCCTGGGTAACTGGACATCTGGGAGGACTCTGCAGCATCTCTGTGGCTCTGTGTCCTGGGCAGAATTTCATCCTAGAATTTCATTTTTTCTGTCTCTAGGGAGTTTTGTTCCTGTGACAACAGCAGGGCTGGGCTCTCTGCCTGGACTGGCACCAGCCTGGGGGGATATGGAGAAGTCCAAGCACCCTTGGGTGCAGATGAGGGACACACCAGAGGTGCAGGAGAGGTTTCCCCACCAGCAAAGAGCAGTAGGACAGTCTTGAAGAGATTCCCTTGCACGTGTGGGATCAAACACAGGCCACTGCTCTGTGCTCATGGCTCAGGGCAGTGAATGGCACTGATTTACTGCCGAAATCTTGGCATGGCCAGTTCTGCAGTACCTTGAAGGCTGGAGAGGCTGTAAGATTGACTCTGACATCACCAGCTGGTAACCCTGGTCTGATAAACCAGCGTCTGTAACGTAAGGTCTCCTGAATCTCAAGGGAAAGGAGTGTGGTCCAGAAAAAACAACACTGGTGCCAGTGGAGATGAGCAGAGTGCTGGGGAGCCAGAGCATCAGGTGCAGCATCAGCATCAGGAGATGAAGATTATTTATCCAAACCCATTTTCTTCTTCGACAGCCCCAGAAGCTGATGTTACCATGGAGTGTCCCTTCCCCTGCTCAGCAAAGAGCAAGGCACCCTGCAGCATCACCTGTGAGGAAGGAATAAATATTTGAGTTTTATGAACGTTTCTGTAGGTTGGAAGACAGTTTATAGGGCCAGATCCAACAGGTAATCCTGAGGAGTGCAGACTGGTTTGGTCAGGAGGCAAAACCAGTAAGGAAAATCAGGCTCATCTCTCTATACAGGGTATTTTTTCGTATTCCAGGTGTCACTCTCCCATCACATGTTCATAAAGAGGATCCAGATAAACCCAGAGAATGGTCTTCTTCCAGGGATGGTTTCAGGATGGATTTTACAAGAAAGAAGCAAGACCTTTGTTATGAGTTTTGTCCAGAGTTTTTGGTGGTTTCCTGGGTGGAGACTGATGCTGGGAACACGGCCCAGGTGTGGAGCTCATGGAGTCACAGGCCTGCAACACCAAAACCCCAAAGCCCTGACCCATCTCCCTGCTGCCTGCAGTGCTGATGGACCTCCAAGGGGTTGGGGAATTGTTCTGCACCCAAGCACACTGCATTTACTCTTCTGACTTGGACACTGTCTTTTCACTGAGCTGCAGGTTCCCTGGGTCTGCCCCTCACAAACACCTGCAGTTCTGCAGAGGTTTGCTCGGTGTGTCCATCTTGCAAATTAATATCATTTGGTTCTGCCCATAGTTCTAAGTGCACTCAGTTCTTTGCAGCTTTCCCCATGCAGGTTGGTGTTGGCAGCGTGTCAGGATCTCTCCACTTCTGTTTTATCAGGACAGTGACTTCTCTCTCCAGATCTGAGTGTGTCCAACTTGCCTGTTTCCCTTCTCACCCACTGAATTTGTCTCTAATCTTACGGGGAGTTTCAGGGCTGTTGCTCAAACCACTTGGGCTCTTCTGTTGGCTATTACAGTAAGATTAAAGACAGAAGTTAGGGGTTATTTAACCTGTTTCACTACGAGCATCAATTAATTTGGTGGCACAAGCAGAAAAGCAGTCGAGCCAGTGATTGCTGCAGGTCTGCACCGGGCACTTCTAGATTTCCCTTTGCCATTCTGCAAACACCTCTTTTGTGATTTCCCCCATTGTTCACCCGTGCCTGCACAGTGATCCTGAGATGTGTGATTACAGCAAGCTGTCTCTGGCCTGCTCCAGTGCAGCTCCTGGCAGCCACTTGGTTCCTCATGAGTTTGGCACTGGGGTTTAGTGCATCAGAGAATCACAGAATCATAGAGTATCAGGGGTTGGAAGGGACCTCTGAAGATCAAGTCCAACCCCGCTGCCAGAGCAGGACCAAGACTAGGGCAGGTCACTCAGAAAGGCATCCAGACAGGTATGGAAAGTCTCCAGAGAAGGAGACTCCACAGCCTCTCTGGGCAGCCTGTCCCAGGGCTCTGTCACCCTCACAGCAAAGAAGTTCTTCCTCATCTTGAGGTGGAACTTCCTGGGCTCCAGTTCGGTCCATCAGGCATTGTTGCTGCCCTGCTGCCCCAGGACGTGCTGCAGAACACCCTGTTGCTACATAAGGTTGGGTTTTTAAACTTATTTCTCTTCTTTTTTCTTTTTTTTTAATTTTTAAACTCCGTTTCTTACTCAGTAGTAGCACTGGAAAACAGTCACTCCTGAAGGACATGAGCTCTTCCATCTGGTTTGGGGAAGGGGGAGTGTCTTCTTGGAAAAGATGCATCTGAAAGGTGCCTACAGGGAGTGCAAGAGAAAGCAGAAACCTCCTGGACTGGGACAGTGATGCCTGGAGGAAATGTGCTGCTGGAAACACAGGATCCCATCAGGGCTGGTGAAAGGGGCTCAGGGGTCTCCATACCAACCTCCCACCATCAGCAGGACTATCTCCAGCACTAGGCTGAGGTGGTCATGGCTTTGCCCAGCTGATCCTTGGAAAATCCTGGATCTCTCTGGGGACCTGTCCCAAGGCATGGGGAGATGTTTCTCCGTGTCCTGCCTGGACCTCCCAAGCCTCAATGTGCAACCGTTGCCCCTGGTACCATTGATTTGGCTCTGTTCTCTCTGCAACTGCCCTCTGAGGAGCTGCTGCTGCACTTCATTGCAGGGTGGGTGGCACTTTGGGGCTGCCACGCGGCGCCTGGGTTGGTCAGAGCTCAGCAGAGAGCCCAGAGCCAAGATGTCTGGGCACCAGCCCCCACATATCCGTGTGGCAGGCTCCCAGGGACCCCACAGCTGCCACTTGTGTGAGCAGAGGTGATTTATGCTGACTTTTAATATTGTTGTTTAGCAAATCAGGAACTTGGAAATCAGCATGGTTTCTTGTGCGAGCCTCGCTGACGGCCGAGGTTATCACAACAGCTATAAATCCCCCGCGATTCTGGATGGGAAATCTCATTATTTCTCCTCTCTCCTCCCCTCCCTGGGCCTTGAGACCTGGCAGAGCCACAGGAGAGAGGAGTTGATTCAATCCAGTGCTGGCTAAAGTGATCAACCATGAATCATCACCTCCTGGAGACCCTCTCCTTCGCTGAGCCCCGATGCCTCGGGAAGCTGTGCTGGCTGGTCCTCAGCAGGCACTGCCTCCAAGGCCAAAGCAGAGAGGGAGGTGGGACATCTCCTGCCCGGATAAGGCAGGTGGCCATGCAAGAGAGGTGGAAACCATTCTGCTCTCCCTTTCTTGTCCACTCCTGCACCCTCTGTGGGGACATAAAATGGCCAAGAGAGAAGGTGGAGAATGATGCTGAACAACCACCGTAAGCAGGTCTTCTACAACAGGATAAGAATATAAAAGGTCTTCAGCCAGCCAGGGCATGAGGAGCACCAGTCACAAAGACAGACCCAAAGGGGATTCCTCTCCTCTCTCCTACTGCCTTTCCATCCATCTCTGCCCCCTGGGAGGGGAGTTTCTGCACCAGCCTGCTCCATGGGTCCCACTCTCCTGCTGCCTCCACGCCTCTTCCTGCACCTCCTAGCCCTTGGTGCTGCCTTAAACAGATGTTCCAAAGCCTTGCAGTTGACACACGGGGAGGACATCTTTCTCCTTGCCAGCAGCCCGAGGCAGTCATATGGTTTATGACCTTCCCTCGCACTTGGCAACCCCCTGGAGAAGCTGTAGGTGTCCATGTAAGTCCCACAGCAAGACGTCTCCTTTTCATCCACTGCAGTTCCCTCCCTGCCGCCCCGTTTTTGGACAGCAGAAGAGGGTGGGATGGAGGATACCAAGTCGTGTGGGTATCCCCATCCCAACACCCCTTCCTCATGTGCTCACCCCCTCAAATCATGTTCCCTCTTGGGTTCCCTGGTAGGCTCCACTGCCCTAACCCCAGCCTTTCTGCCCCTCTGCTCCACATATCCCGTGGGGCATGACATGACCACAGAGAGGGACACTGCTCCCGAGGAGGCCACCCCTCTGCCTCCTGTGGTGGGTTTGTAATATATTCCAGATTCCTTTCCATCTCCACCCCTGCTGCATCCTATAATGTCCCTTTTTTTGGGGGGGTTGGGTTTTTTTGTTTCTTTGCTGCTGAGGACAGATCTTTGTGTGCATGTTTTTGTCTGTAGGTCAGTCGTGTCTTTTGTTCCCCTACAAGTCTCGGATGCATCATGGGGGCCCAGTGGCTTCTTATTGCTCTTCAGAGCATCAGTTCATTCCACCATCTTCTTCTGACTCCACCGTTGTTCATTTTATAACCTGAAATGAGCAGATCCAGGGCCACTTTCTCCCCAGCACTCCCTGTGGTCCTGAGTGATTTGAGGAAACCACTCAGCTTCCCACTGCTACTTTTTGCCATCATCCTGTTTCTCTCTCAGACTTCCAACTACCCTCAAATATCAGATTTTATGTCTTATTATGTCTTTTTATTGCTTATTTTTATACCTTTTTATTTTATATCATTTTTTTGCCATTTGCTCTGATGAAATCCCATCCTAATTCCCTTGTTAGGTAATCCCTGGCATGCTTTACTCCTGCTTCTACTGCCTCTGCTAAGGCTGGATTTCCTTTTTCTGAAGTACCTACCCTGTTCAGCTCAAATACACAGCAAAACCCTGCTGCCACTTCAGCAAATGCTGTTGATTTTCTCTCCCACATGGGCCTTTCTGCTTTTCCTCCTAGGATATGCAACCTTCAAAGCCTCATTGATGGCCACATACCCAACTGCCATATCAAAGCTGTGGCCTGAAATGAATTTGCCTTCAGGGCCCTTTAAATGAACTCTCCTCTATTTATTTGGAAGTGAAGTTCCCACTTTCTAACACTGAGCAGCCTCCAGCAGTTTTCAGGGCAGCACTTCCCCCAGCGACTCTGGCTAATTGCATTGTGATCACTGGAAGTTAATTGATGGCCACTGGCAGCTTCTTGAAGGAAAATCTCCATGTGACTTCAGAGTGAGGGCAGGAATGGTAAGATAGCTACTGAAAAAAACCCAAATAAACCAGTGGTTGTAACTCTGCATGTTGTTGTCTGGCTCAGATCTGTCACCCCTGCCTGAACTGGAACCCAAATGGTTCTTGCTGCCCTTGCAGTTATTTGCAGAAAGGTCAGTTTTGGTGGCAGTCATTGCCATCAGTTTTGGGGGACATAGAAGCTCGATGACAAATTCAAAGCAGTTTTGTCAGATGGGTTCTGGATTCCCTGCCTCCAAACTAAAGACATGAAAATCAGGCTTGAAGCAGCAGATATTCCACCAAACACTGCAGACTCCCAGAATTTTCAAACCTGATAAGAAAACTTGCAGCCCAGGTGGTCAGTACAGCCATGGGAAGGAGTGGCTGGAGAGGAGCAGGTGGAGAGGGAGCTGGGGGTCCTGGTTGCTGGCAGCTGCAGAGGAGCCAGCCCTGTCCTGGCAGGCAGGAGGGCCAACCCTGCCCTGGGGCACAACCCTGCTCTGGTGCAGCCTCACCTGGAGCACTGCCTGCAGGGCTGGGCACCCCCGTGTCAAAAGGCCATCAAGCTACTGGAGAGTGTCCAGAGGAGAGCCACGAGGATGGGGAAGGGTCTGGAAGGGATGTCTTCTGAGGAGCTGCTGAGGTCACTGGGATTGTTCAGCCTGGAGAAGAGGAGGCTGAGGGGTGACCTCACTGCAGCCTGTGGTTCCTCACCAGGGGAAGAGATGGGGCAGGTCCTGATCTCTTCACTCCTGTGACCAGGGACAGGACTGGGGGAAATGGCAGAAGCTGAAGCAGGGGAGGTTGAGGTTGGATATCAGGAGAAGGTTTTTCCCCCAGAGGGTGGCTGAGCACTGGAACCAGCTCCCCAGGGCAGTGGTCACAGCACCAAGCCTGCCTGAGCTCAAGAAGCCTTTGGATGATGCTCTCAGGCCCATGGGGTGATTCTTGGGGTGCCCTACACAGGGACAGGAGTTGGACTCCGTGATCCTGATGGGTCCCTTCCAATTCTGCATCTTCTATGATTCTATGAATTACACTCATGCCTGGGCTGAAATGTGTGTCTTAAAAGCATCCCTTGCAAAGATGTCCCACGGCAGAGAGACTTCTCCTCCTCTGCCTTGCTGGGCTGCCAGGGGCTGAGCACAGCAGCAGCTTGTGCATCCCGAAGGCAAGACAACCTCTCCCTCTTGAGGACTCTCTGCAGCAGCTTCATCTGCGTGTCCCCCCGAGGTGACGGGGCTGCTGCTGCCCCCGGGAGCCCCGGGAGGAGGGGACAGGCTGGCAGCTCCCGGGGCCGCCCAGCCCGGTGCGGGCAGCTCCAGCCTGCAGAGCACATTCCTCCACTGGAGAAACTCTCACCCCCATGAAAAGCCCCGATTGAGCTGCCTAGCCTGCCCAGTACCTGACACCTCTCCCGGCACAAAGAGGGCTTTCTGCCGCCGCTGCCGGGGGAGCAGCGGGTGCTGGGAGCTCCTCTGGAGCAGAGGGGTCACTGAGCCACATCCTGCACACACCCCGAACAGAACCCCCTTGTCTTGGTGGTGGTGGTGGAGAACACAGCCCGGGGCAGGTGGCTGCCAGCCTGGGGGATGGCTCCAGGTTCAACTTCTGGATGGGATGGTTCTTCTGAGCCTCCAAGCCTTGCTCGCATCAACAGGCTGGTGAGGGTCTCGGAGGCTTCCAGACCAGCCCTGTGGCTGGGCTCCCGGCAGGTGATCCTCCACAGGGCTGGTGTCCCACAGCCCCAGGCACTGCCCAAAGAGGCTCAGCCCGTTGCAGGAGACCAGGAAGATGCTGGATGCATCTGCACTCCTCCTGAATGCAAGGCAGGTGTGACTTGTGACTTCACAATTCAAGCAGGTTGGCCAAGATGCCAAAACCAAGATTTCTCTCAGCAAGGTGTGCAAAACCTTTCCTGTCTCTGAGCTGCTGATCTGGGCAGGCTTGCTGGGTGCTCCCCCATCCCTGTGCTCCTCCAGAGCAAGCCCTGAGCTGGTATGGAGTGGGTGGTCATGCCAAGACTGGAGTGCTGGGGGCTGGAAGGGGTGTGCTTGGCTGGCTGGTGCTGGGAAACCCCAGCACTGAAACAGGATTTGTGATGGATGGAAGGCAGCTCATTTAGGGAGGTGTCCACTGGGGAAACATTGGCAAGACCATTAGTCTTCATATTATCTTCTTTGCTCTTCCCATTCCCCAGGGGAGCCAAAGTTGGAAGGGGTCCACAAAAGCTCCCTCACCCACTGGTGCCTGAATGCAGGTCACAGTGTGTGACACACACCCCACAGGACGGAAATCACTCAGCTCAGAGACCCTGTGTCATTTCTGCTTTTCATCCCGGGGCTGTCAAATGCAATGTCTATAAACCATCCAGGAGGAGAGGACCAGATCCCCAAGCTCATGCTGCAGCTTAGAGCCAGAGCCCTGCATCCAGGGCCTCCTGTGTCTGCTCCCTGCCTGTGCCTCTGAGCCTCCCCCCCATTCATCAAAGGCCCCCAGTTCTCCCAGTGCTGGATGTTGGGAAGCTGCCTGGACTCCTTCCCCAGCTCCCCTGCCCATGACAGAGGGAACTCAGCCTTGCAAATCCATCTCTTGGTCCAAACACCTAAAACCCAGGCTGTGCAGTGTAGAACGTGGCAGCAAACCCCCTTGGATCTGGTCCTGGGAAACTCAGCATGTTGGCTTCAGCCAGCTTTGGTTCAGGCCCTGAGGTCATCCTGCCACAGAAGCACAGGGCAGGTGATCCTCCACAGGGCTGGTGTCCCACAGCCCCAGGCACTGCCCAAAGAGGCTCAGCCCATTGCAGGAGACCAGGAAGATGCTGGATGCATCTGCACTCCTCCTGAATGCAAGGCAGGTGTGACTTGTGACTTCAGAATTCAGGCAGGTTGGCCAAGATGCCAAACCCAAGATTTCTCTCAGCAAGGTGTGCAAAACCTTTCCTGTCTCCTCCAATCATCGTTCTGCCTTTTATTGCTCCCATGAACTCTCACAGAAAGCACCCGTGGCTTAAAAAAAGAATCCAGATCCATTCTAGGTTATTGCCCATATTTCCAAAGCAACAACTGAGCACTTTGAAGGGGAAGCATAAAATCACCATCAGGGTCTAATGAAGGGAGAAAAGGCTGAAGTCCCAGGTAGGTATCACGGGATACCCTTCCCAGATGCCTGCAAATGCTGCAGAGGTGTGTTCCACAATCTCATGGCCATGTCTCTCTGACAGCAGCACTGAGTGCAGACAGCTGGGTGGGTGCAGTCCTTGCAGACAGAAATGGAAGAGCTTTGCTCCATCTCTGCAGAACAGCTGAGAAGAGCAAGAGAAATCTGGCTCCAGAGCCTTCCCTGCTTGTCTGTTTTCTGCCCTGAAGGCCCCAGGCTCCACCTTCTCAAGCAGGGGTTACACCAGTGGCTTCATGAAGACTGCAGGAGATTCTGATCCCTGGGCTCATGGCACAGGGCAGGTCCCTTCACGGAGTCACAGAATGTCCCTGGCTGGAAGAGACCTCCAAGATCACCCAGCCCAGTCTTCATTGTTAAAGCAGCTCCCACCTACAGCCCAGATGCTCTGGAGGTTGTAAGGCTTGATCCAGGTACTCCCATGCCATCAGCAGACACTTCTACTGGGGAGAAGATGCCATCAGGCTCATCAGTGGAGATATTCAGATATTCTGCTGTCTCAGTTAGTGGAATGTGCTTGGAGGTGGCAGCAGACATCTCTCCACCTCCTTCCTTCCCTTCCACATCTCAGCATCTCTCCCTTTTTCTCTCTCTCTCTTCTGCTTGGAGCTCTCCCCTGCTATAAACAGGATATGGCCTCTGGAAATCTGGGAGCAGGAGAGGCTGAAGGTATTTAATAGTATCTCTGCAGTAAACAGGGATAAAGGGGGATCAGCTGCATGGAGCAGGGAGTCAGGATCAGATGGAGTTGCTCTGCCATGTCAACTATTTACTGAAACAGGAAACAAATATTTTGTTGGCTTCTGCCAAAGAAAGTTCCTTAAAAATGTGTTAATATTAGAAGAAAAAATGCAGCTTTTAGACATGTTAAGTGGCCACATTCACTGGAGTTTTATTTACTATATAAAGGTTAACATTGGTCTGTTTATCCTAAGGACAAGATTTCCAGAAAATTACAAGAAGGGTCATGTAACAGTCAGCTCCTGCTTGCCTAAGCTTATTTGCCAGAGCCAAATCCCTGGAGCCTGCAGAGCTGGAGCAGAGAGAAGGGATATTGAAGAGGGCTCTGAGAACGGGAGAAAAGACATAACGGAGCTTTAAGTTGCTCTGAGTTCCCTGGCCAGGAAGGTGGAGGCTGGGCTCATCCGTGTGCTGGCACGGGGTGGGGTAGGCAGAGCTGGAGTGTCAGACCCCCCCGAGCCATCTGCAGGAGCAGCCAGGCTGAAGAAAACCCACAGCCCCTGCAAGCAACCTGCTCTCCTGCTAACCCCAAAGAGCCAGCTGAAAGCCTGGATCAGGAGGTTTCATCCCTTGGCCAACACGTGGTTTTACTATGATTGCTCTGCTCGGGCTATGCTGGTGCTCCAGAGAAACACCCAGTCTTTGTCCATCCTGGAGGAACATCCTGAGACTTGTGCTGAGGGAACATGATCATTTACATTTCTCTCCCAGACACGGTACCTTTCCTGAGGGGACAGTCTGCCTTCTACCTCACCCTGTCCCCCAGCACTGAGCAATCCCCTGCCTCAGAAAGGCTCCAGGAGGTGGTCCCATCTCCTCCTGCACTTCTGGGACTTGCTCCTGCCTGCAGCTTCCCACGCTGCCCCACGGGAAGTTGGTTCTCAAAACAGTTGTGAAAATCCTGGAAAAGAGCTCTGTGATAAAAACACACATTAAAGAAAAAAAAGGCCCTGCTGTCAGCACCATCAGATCCCAGCTGAAGAGCAAGGCAATGATTTGCTTCCTTGAAGCAGTGCTGGAGCAACCAAGTCAGGACATTTTCTGGAAGAGATCCTAAAGCCAAATTATTAGCCCTAATATAGAGAAATCAAGGTGAACGTCAAAGGCTTGAGATACTTGGGAGGCTGAATGAGGTGATTTGCTATTTTTCTGGGGTTCAACTCAGTGATTTTCATGGCCCTGTTAGCTGGCATCATTGTGACCTTGCAATGGTCCTAGAAGAGGACAGGCAGGAGCAGGCAGGGGAGAGCCTGGCTGCACTCTAGAGGTCTTGGCTTTCAGCTGCAGCGTGGGAGTCCTGAGATCTGGTCCTGCCACATGGCTCTTAAACATCTGGGGACACCTTGGCCACTGATTTGCATGGTCACTCCTCAACATGGCTGGCACCAAAAGGTGCAGTGTGACCTGCTGCTCAGTCATGGTGCCAAGAGGCAGCAGCAGCTCTTGCTGGGTCCTGCCAGCACTTCCACTGCAGGTGTGTCAAAACTGGCATCCCCACCAGGGGTGGGGGACAGGCTGTCTGGACAGGAGGAACAGCTGACACCAACCCATGCACATCCAGAAGAGGGCCAGGCTTTGCATCTGCCACCATCTGTGGTCCCATCTGGCTTCAGGAGCTGGGGGACCATCTCGCCCCATCACAACGGGATTTCCTGGAGGGGCACAGCTCCTTTCTCCCTGCTTGCTTCACCCTCTACCCATATCAGCGAGTTGTAGGATCTGTTTAAAAGAAAACATAAATTAAAACGTCACAATTATAGCTTCAGCTCAAAAACTGGAGGCTGGAGGCAGCCACCAGCCACTCCACAGGGTGCACAGTGGAAAGTCTCCAGCAGCATTGGCCTTATCTGCTGCTCCAGACAGTGGATATCACAAGGCACAAAATCTGAATCAGAAATAATGAGCCAAGAGACCTGGGATGGTAAGAGTGAAGATGACAGCTCCCTGAACACCAGCAGCATCCCAGCATCAGCCTGAAAGAGACTGTCCCACCCAGGTGAACCTTCCCAGGACCAGTCTTCCTCAGGAGTCCAACTTCTTGCCTTCATTGCCTGTTGAATAATGAGAGATCTCCCCAGGCCCACATCTTGCCAGAGAGGTATGAGCAGCTTTCCATGACCTTCATGGGTCCTTGTTTCCTGTGCTCAGTGAGCAAGAAAGCTGAGCTCTTTCTGGTCCCAAGGAGTCACTAGGAGTGGAGGCCCAGAAGGAAATCTCCAGCATGACAAATTTCCTTTCCACCTTGTGATGGAGGAGCAGCCTGTCCTGTAAAGAATGGGGAGAAAAACACCTACACATTTACATCCCAAAACACCAGCTTAACTGAGGTCTGTGCCTTCTCTGAGGGATCAGCACAATATGCCATGAAAAAGGATGTTTTCTGCCCTCTTTTTGGAAAAGGAGGCTGGGATTTCCCACCACTGCACAAAATGTTTCCCCAGATATCTCCATACATTTCCCCACATTCTCACATATCTCCCCATATCTGTGAGAGGGGGTCTAGGAGATTATTTTACTTCAAACAAAACTGCTTTCTCACATTCAGTGTCTCACACCCACATTTCTGCAGCACCAGGACAAGTTTCCAGCATTCACGTTCCAAAACCTGTCTCCAGGTGGCCTGTCCAGAGCTCCTTGCTGGAATGTTCCAGCAAGGCCTCATATCTCCTGGGCTCTCAGGCTGCTGACCATGCACTGACTTCAGATACACCTTTTGGTACCACTCTGGAGTTGATAATTCTTTTCATGCTGGCCCATCCTTGTGAAACACTGGGCAGCACTGCTTATTTACACACTTTCAACTATTTATTTTTTCTTAAACTCCTTTTCTGGGCATATTCTGTTCCATCATTTTATGCTGTTCTTTGTTTTGGGTTGCCCTTCGTTTTCCCAGTTGGTCTGTCTTGAAAACCTTCTCACAGATGTGCTGTAATTCCAATTATCTTGATGCCACCAGTGCCTGATATTCTTTTACCCCTTTCTGACATTTCATCCTGAGCTTTGATCTCTATACACCCTCATTCAGACTTCATGTTTCTACTACACATCTCCATAGGTGATCACAGACAGGTCTTTACAAGGCAACCCAGCCTATTCCTGTCCTCTGTTCTGCTCAGAGAAGGTTGTGCCAATCACTTCAGAGAGCTTCTCACCTACCCTGGGCAGCCAGGATGGTGGCTGCCTCATGCACAGCCAAGGGGGACACAAAAACCTTGGCATGTTGTTCAGTCTGCTGTCTTCTGGTGGTGCTGGACAAGTCTGGACTTATTTCTCCTTTCCAAGCAAGCTCCTCACACTCTGAGACAGAACAAAAGGCAGAAAGTGGTGGGTACCAGGCTGGTTTCAATAATTTTGTTCTGCACACATTGAGCTGAGGGCCCTCAGGAAGAGCCTTTGTCTTCCCAGGAACAGTCAGCACAGTCTCTTCTTCCTTCTCCCCAAGGAAAGGCTTGAATCCATGTTTTTTTCACTGCTGACAAGGTGATGTGGCCTGGGCAGACAGGAGTCATTTGACTTCCAGTTGCTTGCCCTTCTCCTGTCCAGCAAGTACAGATCCAATGGAATGTCCCCTCTTTCTGGCCATCACCATCTTCAGACCATTGCTGGAACTGGAGCATTAATAACTGCAGCTCAAAAATGCTGAGGAACGTGTGGGTTGGCTGTGTGGGACAGCAGAAAATTTGTGGTGAAATCCACAAAACGTCTGGGATTTGTAAATGTTTTCATGATGACCTGGCTCCCCTCCAAACACTCCCATCTGCTGACAAACACAAGCCATGAATCACCACCACACACAGGAAAATCTCCCAAGCCCTTGAATCGCTCCTCGCCCAGCTCCACCAGACCAGCTCTGCTGGCACTTGCTGCCCAATGGGGAATGAGGACTTCAGGGTTAAGGTGGAGGAGATGCTTGGCAGCCCCACAGGTCTCCAGGCAAAGGTGGCAGGGACCTGGCACAGTGGCTTTTCTGGGCAGCAGCCCACAGGACAGAGCAGTGCTGGGACTGTCCTCGCTGGTGTCAAGGCGAAGGTCCTTGGCACAGCCCAGAGATTCCCTCCTTTCCCAGAGAGGATTTGCTCTCCACTGCTGAAGGTGGGGCCCAGGCAGTTTTCTGCCTGGTCCCAGCTGGGGTTAGTGGTGCCTTTTCTGCAGACTGGGCTGTTTGGAGTCTTGCAGAGCTCCTTGCTGGCCTCACACAGTGTTTCCCATCAGCTCTTGTTTCTGAGCTCAGGACTAAGCCTCGAGCCAGGCTTGGTGAGGAAAGTCCTCCAGAGCTGCTACTGCAGAACACCTTGCCACTTGTCACCTGCATCCAGCAGGACACTAGGACAGGACAGTGACTCCCCTGGCCAGGCAGCCTGGGGACTGCTCACCCAAACACAAGCCATAACATACTCTGCTGCTGCTCCATAAACCCAGTGGCCTCCAGCAGCAGCACGTTGGCTGCCAGGGCTCAGCCTGAGTCCCAGGGACAGACTCACAAAAACAGCTGGTGATCTGGGGGCAGGATACTTTGTGCCTCTGTCCATGAGGCCACGTGTGCCTGTTCCTGCCTCCATCCACTAGACAAGCCAGAAGACAGAGAAGTGATTTCCAAGCAGGTTCTGCTCTCCACTGTCTCTTGGTCTCTCCAAGAAGAACACGTTGAACAGTCCCTCCTTGTCAGAGCTTCTCCTGTGGGCTCTTGCAGCAGTTCTGCTTCCCAGCCCTGGAACCCTGCACCCTGAGAAGCAGCACATCCCTGTAGGACATCCAGTGAGGTGCCTTGGTGGCTTTGGGGCGTGCTGTGCAGTCACTCAGCCAGTGCCACAAGGCTGAGTGTGCCCAGCATTGTTCCTGTGGCTGCAGGCACAGCCAACAAGGATGTCCTGCTGCAGTGCCACAATCGTCTGCGGAGACACAACAACTGCTTTTTTCAGTTTTGATGGCTGGGAAGAAGGACACGTTCTGCCAGGGAGGGCCTCCTCTGGCTTGGGAATGCATGTATTCACACCACCATACCCTCTAGCTCTGGCGTGGAGCCCTGCAGCTCTTCAGATGCACATGAAGTGGGATACGGACCCTACCTGTAAATGCAACGGAGCCCATGGATCCACATCAATCCCTGGCAAGACACTTTATGGTTCCTCCTAAGTCACCTTCACCTTCAACACCAAACACAAGGAAATGCCAGGTTTCACTCCTTTTTCCCAGGGGTGTCCAGGTTTAAATATTAAAGCTGAGTCCCAAAAAACAGAGGACAGAATTGCCCCCCTCCACCCTCCCAATGGGGTCTGTTATGGCTTGAGTGACCCTGGCAGGGCACCAGTAAGGTTTACGTGGTGGTGGGAGATAAGGAACCCATAGGGTAAGGAAGTGAGCATGGAATTTTCTAAGCACCTTAAATATATCTCTGAGTGTAGAAGCCTGGGTGTCACAGAGGACCTTAATGACCCTGCCATTTGCTGGACTCTGACATTGAAGGAACAGACTTGGGCCTATTCTGGGGACTTTGATGAGGTATTCAATGGTCAGCAGCATTCTGTGCCTGTCCACCCTCTCCTGCTTCAGAAAAGCCCCTGTAGGTCCCAGGTCACATCTCCCTGTCCCACATAAGGGCTCCAGCTGCCCTTGTGATTCCTGGAAGCAGCGATCACCTCTACATGGTCAATCCCATCCACCCTACAACACCCAACCACTAAAACATCACCTGAAACACCACGTCTGCCTGTTTTTTGAACACCTCCAGGGATGGTGCCTCCACCACGTCCGTGGGCAGCCTGTCCCAAGGCCTCACCACTCTTTCTCTGAAGACATTTTTCCTACCATCTGTCATGGTTTGACACAAGATCGGCACCGAAGCCAGAGACAACAACACTCTCGATCCCCCTCTGTGGGAAACTGTTCTTTTCTTCCCCACATCAGCCTAAACAAAATGCCTTTTCAGCCAGCGAAGGCCTCTCCTGATCATCCCCAGCTAAGGGACTAACACAGACCTGCTTCTCAAGGACAACTGAACCCAAACCAACAGCTGTGGCCCGGGACAGAAAGGATGGGCAACAAGCCACCCTGTGCCCCTGGCAGTCACCGCCCTAACGTGGGGCTGATGGACGCTCGTTGGCTCTGGACAGTGACACTGACTGGACAGGTGGGTCAGGGGGTATCAAAGGGGCGAGTGCAGCAGGGGGGCCTTTCCCTCCTCCCTTTGGTCCTGAACCCTCTCCCTCAAAAGCTCAGGACCTCTTGCATTGCCTCCCTAAAGGACACTTTCTCACTGTATATATACACCCGCCCAGGTAGGGAAGGAGAGAGGAAATGATGGAGACTTGTCTGGATTGAAAACTAAACTGGACAGCTTTAATTAAACACCAACAACAGAAGAAACTACAATTATATACAAGTGTGCTCAGGAATGTGCAAACCTGTCTTGCCTCCCGCATCCCCAGCAGCTCCCCCGGCACCTCCTGAGCTGTGAGCAGCCCCAAAATGTCCTGGAGCTGCCTGAGAGAGGGCAGAGCAGCCAGGAGCTGAGGGGAGAGTGATGAGGGGCAGGGATGCACAGGCCTGGGGACCAACAGGGATGGATGGAGGGATGGATGGATGGATGGATGGATGGATGGATGGATGGATGGATGGAGTCCTCCCTGGATGCTGGCCATGGATGAGAGAGAAGGGGAGAAGAAGCAGGAAGGGGCTTGACTTCCATGATCCCTGACCTCACATTGAGCTCATGTAGATCTATGGAATGAAATACTCTGGTCAATCTGCTGCCCCTCTAGTCCACCCCTCCCTGTGGGGGCTGCAGATACGACTCTTCTGCTCTCAGCAGCATCCCTGAGGCAGCAGAGCCAGGAGATCTTGATGTCTCAGCTGGAACATAAACGTTCCAGTGTTATCAGCCCACCAGCTGGAACTCTTGCTGCCAGTTCAAGGAGAGCTCCCTGAAGGAAAAAAAAAGCCAGTAGAAGGAAAATTGGCTCCATCCTGGCTCCAAGCAGGACACACAGTCTGTGCCCCCACCCCTCGCCTGCCTCCTCAGGCGCTGCGCAGGCTCAGGGCCGGTGGCCGCCCCCGGGAACCCTGGCAGGGGCTGCTGATCTGTGCTGCTGGTGCTGCCTGGCCCCGCGGAAGCAGTGGAAAGCCCTGCCCAGAGCCCAGAGCACCCTCCAGAAGAAGGAGGGTCGGTGCTGCCGGGACGGGGCCTGCGGGAGCGTGGCCGTGGCTGCGGCGAGAGGAGAGCGGCGGGCGATGGCCTGAGCGGGCGGCCGGCAAGCTGCTGCCTGCTGCTGGGCTGCTGGGGCAGGGGGGGCTGTGCCAGGGGCTGCCCGAAGGCGTGGAGGTAAGTAAGGAGCTGCTGCATCCTCCTCTGCTACCGAGGAGGTGGTGGGTCTGATGGTAAGAGCCTGAGGCATGGGGTACCACTCTTCCTCAAGAGCTCTAAGAGCTCTGGCGAGGGCAGAAGCTCCCGGCTCCGTGTCTCTGCTCCATGCAGAGTCAGAAGATGTGCTCTGCTCGTCGCCGTCTTCCTCTCCTGCAGAGTCTGTGCTGGATAGGCTGGGTGTCTCCTTGGGTGAGGGGCTGCCCTCCTCTTGGTCGCTGTCGTCTCCGCAGTCGTCCTCCTCAGGGTCCCAGCACATGGCGCGCTGCTGGCCCGTGCTGTTGGCCACCTCCTGCCAGCCGGGCCCCTCGTGCCCAGAGAACACCTCGACAATGGCCTCATGGAGCCGGTGCCAGGCTGTCCTCTGCCCAGCTGGGGCAGAGGCTTGCGGGGTGGGCTCGGCAGGACCCCCCCAGCTCTCCTCCTCCCTGCTGGCTCTGGCCAGCTCACCACGGGATGCCAAAGATGGCCTGTGGACCAGGGGCAGGGACAGCTGGCGGAAGGTGTCCTCCTGCATCAGCTTGCGTGCCAGGATGTCCGACTGCAAGAGAAGCAGAGCAGAGAGGCTGGGTGAGTGTGGTCTCTGTCCCCCCCGGCCCCCATGTCCCTGCTGGGAGCTGTCGGGACCTCCTGGCAGCCCCCAGGACAGCCCCCAGAGCGGGCAGGGCAGCCCTGCAGCCCCGTCCCCCCACCCCAGCCTCTCCTGCCCACCCCGTTGCTCACCAGGTGCCTCCGCTGCATCCCTGGCAGCCCCTCAGGGGGATGGGAGCAGGTTACTCTGCCTGGCACCTTGCCCACGGGGACCTGGTGGGTGTCCAGCACAGCCAGGTTCTCTGAGGGGCTCTGCAGGGCAGGTTCCTCCTGCTCTTCTGCTGTCATGTCCAGCACAGCCAGGTTCTCTGAGGGGCTCTGCAGAGAAGGTTCCTCCTGGTCTTCTGCTGCTGCTGTGTCCGTCAGAGCCAGATCATCATCTGAGATGATCTGAAACACAATGTCCAGCAGAGCCCGGTCATCATCTGAGATGTTCTGCAGGATGATGTTCAGCAGGGCCAGGTCATCATCTGAGATGCTCTTCTGGGCAGATTCCTTGTGCTTTTCTTCTGCTGCTGTGTCCTGCTGGCCAGGTCCTGTCACCTCATCCACAGAGACCCGGTGGGTGTCCAGCACAGCCAGGTTCTCTGAGGGGCTCTGCAGAGAAGGTTCCTCCTGCTCTGCTGCTGCTGCTGTGTCCAGCAGAGCCAGATCATCATCTGAGATGATCTGAAACACAATGTCCAGCAGAGCCTGGTCATCATCTGAGATGTTCTGCAGGATGATGTTCAGCAGGGCCAGGTCATCATCTGAGATGCTCTTCTGGGCAGGTTCCTTGTGCTTTTCTGCTGCTGCTGTGTCCTGCTGGCTGGGTCCCTGGGTCACAACCACAGCCTCTCCTGTCACTTCATCCACAGGGACCTGGTGGGTGTCCAGCACAGCCAGGTGATCATCTGAGGGGCTGTGCAGGGCAGGCACCTTGTGCTTTTCTGCTGCTGCTGTGTCCTGCTCATTGAATACAGGAGATGGCTTGTCCGTGGGCTCTGCCAGGACTCTCCTCCCTGCTGCCCCCACCTGATGTTTCCCGGGTCCATGGGCTTCCAGCCACTCTGGGTCGTGCTTGCCCACAGCAGCCTTTGGGATTTGCCAGCCTCCTGCCCCCGCCTCCCTGCCCGGGGCAGCTCTTGTGGCCCGAGGAGCACGGGGGGCAGCGGGCAGGGGCCCAGCCCCAGGGGCCCAGCCCCCCTCGGCTGCCCTGGCCGAGCTGCCCGCCCGGTCCCGCGGTGCCACCGGCTGCTGGACGGGTCCCCGGTACCCGCTGAGAACCCTGGCAATGGCCTCCTGGACCAGGGCCCGGGCTGTGTCCTGCCCGGCTGGGGCAGAGGCTGCGGGGCTGTGCGGGACAGGCCTCCAGCTCTGGGCCCTGGGGCGTCTGCCCCGCTCAGCCCAGATGCCCCCAGCAGACGGGACGGGCTGTCGGTCGCTGCTGGACGTGCCCCTGGCAGGGGGTGCAGGGGGTGCAGGGGGGGCAGGGGGTGCAGGGGGGGCAGGGGGGGCAGGGGGCAGAGGGGGCAGCCTGGGGCAGGGGCCGGCAGCGCTCGGGCGCTGAGCTGCAGGAGCCTGCCCAGGGGCTGCTGCCTGGCTGAGCAGCGGTGGCAGGGATGGCCGACGGGCTATGGCCTCCTGCAGGGCCAGCCTGCGCGCCAGGCTGTGTGACTCCAGGAGGAGCTGGCAAGAGAGGCTGTCTGAGCGGGACCTCTGTGCCCGCATCTCCTGTGTCCCCGCTGGGACGGCTCCTGTGCCTGACCCTCCTCTCCTCTCCTCTCCTTCTGCCCCATCCCTCTTCTGCTGCCTCTGCTGCAGGCCTGGCAGCTCCTTCTCCTCCTTCTCCATGGACATCTTGGCTGTCCTCTGCTGGAGACGTGCCAGGGGAGCTGCTGCCTCCTGAGGGAGATGCTCTCCTGGGAGTGGGCACCCCAGGGCTTGGGTTCCTTATATACCCCATGGTCACCATGGAGACCCATCACAACGGTGTCTGGGCAACAGGCCCTGCATCACAAAGGGGTGGCTGTGGAGACGCCCACCCCTCACCAGCTGGGACCAGTTGGGACTGTGCTGGTTTGGTCTGGTGGCAGGGGAGGGGCCCCAGGGGTGGCTCCTGTAAGACACTGAAAACTGTTCCCGACTTCCTGTGAACCTGGAAGCTGCGGCTTCCTGCCAGCTGCTCTGAACGTGGCTGAGGAGCTCAAGAGGGCTGGGAGCCTTGGTTGCCTCCGAGCTGGCTGGGCAGATGAGCCAGCAGGGAAGAAGACAGGGCTCAGAGATGCCAGCTCGGCCTCAGTCAAAATCTGCAGGTTGCATGTTCAACGCTGCTGCATTCTGCCAAAAACCACCCACCAGAGACCTGCAGCCTGTCCCAGCCCTGCTTCCCAAGAAGGTAAGTACCAGTTAGCACATCATGGCAGAGAGGAACAGCAGCCAGGATGGGTCATCAATGGGCAGTTAAGTGTGAAGGCTGAGCATGTGGCTTCCATGCTGTGGGACAAGGAATGGTCTTCTTCCCATGCTAACCTCGAATTCACCTTTTCAGGGCAATGCCACACAACCTGAACACTGGTACCTTTATTCAGGAAGGCAATGGTGTCTTGTGACGGGTTGGTTAGACTAGATTGTTTGTGACATGGGCCAGTTCTTGTCCCACAAGGACATCTTCCACTGACTGGTAGATGTGCCTCTTCTGACTATAAATATAATAACATTTCCAGTGGTCTCATACCTTCCTCCATACGAGTTCTCCTGCAGGGTCCTGGCCAGGGGGTGCCCTCGAAGGAGTCCAGGATAAGGCCAGGGTTGGAAAACCAACAAGCTAGTAAGGTGCAAGGTGATATTTCAGACTCAGAGGTGGAAAATGTCTCATGATTGTGGCTTCGTGTCAGATGCCTCTTGGGTGAGTGTTGCCCTTCCCTGGTAGATGCTTTTCTTTATCAGCAGGTTTCCTTCCTGGGGCTTTTATGTTTACTGATTGGCTCATACCCCCAAGACATGATCATTGCTGTGGGAAAGGTCTCCTGGCAGAACGGCAGGGGTGCCAGCCTTTGGCCACACGTGTCACACTGCTCATGGACACAACATTTCTGCAGGTCTCCTAAGGGATTAGCTCTCTCCAGGCCCAAGTGTGGGTTGGAGATTGGAGTTTAACAGGTGGCACGAGGCTTCTAGAGAGGTCACACTGCACGACACAAGTCAACTGGTAATGTAGAGTGGTCAGTATCAGAGGTCTCATGCTAATGACACTTAGACCTGATGGAAATGAAGTTCCTTGAGTGGACTTTCCAAACAAAAGGAGGCAATTAGAAGAGGTGGTTTGGAAAACCTCAAGGGGAGTTTGTGGTGTGTGGAGAGCAAGCCTCCCCCTAAACACATCCAGTGCAGTCTGTGGGGAAGGACTCTGTTTTCTGGAGATTTGCAGTGCAGTTTTCATTCAGCATTGGAATTAAAATTAATTTTATTATGGGATCTTTAAATGTTTCCTGGAAATATTTTAAATAAATATTTTTTAAAAGCCTGCCCTTTTCTGGAGGTTGTTGACTAATTAATGTCTGGTCTGGTGTTCTTCAAACTTTCAACATAGTTCAACTTGTTGCCAGCTGCTTTCAAACACATTTTTCAAGAAATTAGGTTGTAATTAAGTATAGTTATTAATGACTGTTTTTCCTGCCTTTCCCATTGGGTTTGCAACTTACGTCGCTCCATGTGGCAGAAAAGATGGCCAATATTTCAAGGGGTGAGGGAAGGAATGTCTAGTATGATCTTTGATGTAGCTTGGCCTCGGCTCCCACATGGTGATGTGTGGTGGTGAGCACTGAGCAGCACAGGAGAGCTGAGGGTATCAAAGTGCAGGGCCAGGGTCAAGTCCCTGTAGGCAAGCTGAGAGGTGGGGCAGGGAGCTCCTTCACCCTTGGAGAGCCAGCACATGGACTGTTCCTGCAGATGGGATGATGCACCAGTTGCTCTCTGCCCTGCTTGCCTAAGGACAGAGAGAATAAGCTGCAGACACACCAGAGCGAGGGAAACCCTGATCAGAATTCAGGGCATGCTGATGCCCTGCAAACAACGCCAAGCCCGTTCGTGTGAACACTCCTCTCTTGCCTGGTCCTCTCTCTGCCCAAGAGGGACTAACAGGGAGACAGACCTGCATGTGGAGCGAGCAGATGGAGCTGAAAGCAGCCAAGAAGGGAAGCAGCACTCCTACGCAGAGCCCAGAAAGGTTTTACATGCTCTCCGCTCTCCGGTGTCGCTGAGGTCACTCCTCTTTCTCAGGCACATGGCAGCAAATCCCCCCCTAAGCCCCAGATCTCGGAGGCATTATAATAATAAAATCCTGGGCTGAAGCGTCTGAGCAAACACACGGGCTGAGCAAGTGAGCAGGACCAGGTTATTCTGGGAACTGGCAGCACTGGAACATCAAGGCTGCAACACCATTTGTTGAAATGTGCTGCCAGAGGGTGGCGGGGGCGACAGGCAGGTGAGGGAGCCCACCCAGGAGGGGACCAGGGGTGCGTAGCACCTATTTCATTTCCTGACTGGCCCTCAGCTGGGTCCCAGCAGCTCCAGGCAGCCGAGGCAGTGAGGGTGGAGGCAGAGAGATGCTGACAAGTAACACACACGTGCGCGGACACGGGGGCACAGACGTGAGCAGCCCCTGGCCAGGGGGCTGGGATTGCTCCAGGCATTTTACATCCCCTTTTTTTTTTCTTTCCAGAGTCTTGCCCTTTTCATAGAATCATAGAATCAGAGGGGTTGGAAGGGGCCTCTGAAGATCATTGATATTCATCGATCTGAAGATCTTGCTGCAGCAGGAACACCCAGGGCAGGTCACACAGGAACGTGTCCAGATGGGTCTGGAAAGTCTCCAGAGAAGGAGACTCCACAGCCTCTCTGGGCAGCCTGGCCCAGGGCTCTGTCACCCTCACAGCAAAGAAGTTTCTCCTCCTGTTGAGGTGGAACTTCCTGTGTTGCCACTCGGTGCCGTTTCCCCTCATCCTGTCACAGGCACCACTTTCTCCCAGTGGTCCTGTGTCCAGGCATTTCCAGTAGGGTGGCAGGACCCTGTGGACTGGCACCACCCTGGCCGTGCACTCCAGCACACATGGGCTCACACACGGGTGACTGTGGACGCTGATGCCAGAGGTGTCCCAAAGGTACAGAACCCACCTGTGCTCTGCTCCCAGCCATAACCCCACGCTCAGGAGTGAATGATGACAACAAGCCCAGTGGTCACCTGCCTGGAGAGGTGCTGAAGGGCAGGTCAGCCCATAGAGCACCCTTTTTCCCCATGCAGCTCAAGCCCCAGGCAGGACCCGTGTCCTCCTGTGTTTTACCAGGAGATGTCCACATCTCTCAGTCAGGCTGCTCTGCACCTTCTGTCTGCCCTTCAGTACCCAGCACCCAGTTTTGACTGATGTTTATGGTCTCGGAACCTGATGCCAGCACGGGAAGGCATGGGAGGAAAGACTCAAGAGGGAGGTGGCAAGAGATGAGATGGGGAGAGGACTGGCTGATGGAGGTGAACTGAGAAAGGTGGGACTTGGCCTTGGTCAGGACCAAGGGCAGCCTGTGGCTGTTGCCAGAATCAGAGCAAGGCTGGCTCTTTCTAAAGGATGAACAACAGGTCTGCTTCATCAGCCCAGCCACTAGGAAGGATGGAGCAGAGCCAAAAACCCAGGAGAAAAACGCTATGCAAAAATTGTTCATCTGTTACTGATTGGGAGGCTGAGAGCTCCATTCTAACCACCCAATAAAACTGGCTTGGATGAGAATTTCCTGAATCCCAGATTAAGTGAATAAAGATGTTTCAGGAGTTCAGGGCCGCAGTTGGGTGGTTTGCACACAATTTGCTTTTGGTTTCACCCTTTGTTGCTTAATGAAGAACAGAAGGAGGATCTCCCATCTCATTCAACCAGGAGAAAAAATGATTCTAAATTTAAATTAATTTCCTGTTGCAGGCCCAGCTCTGTTTATCTGACCTACACCAAGGGCTCCATCTTGGATCGTTACTCAGTTTGTTCCATGCAAGACACTCTTCCCCTCAGGGACCACAGGGTCCTCCAAGCTGGTGGCATCAAGTCATCACAGCAGGGTGTTGGCAAACAGAGCTCAGAGGTTGAAAAGCTACTGGTAAGAAGTGCTTTGAAAGCCAGGGCTCAGCTCTGGGGAAAAACATGCAATTCTGCACATCCTGTGTGTATGTCCCCAACTCCTTCAGGGAGCAGGTCCTTCCTCTCTCCACACCTCACTGTGTCTCCAGCTGTGCCCTTGGAGGAAGCCACAAGGAGCAGAGGGTGCTCAGCTCAGCAATCCCACCTGTGCTCGGCAGGGACCCAGGGGATTCTCACCCCTGCAGCATCCAGTGTTGGAGAGCTGCTCTGCCAGGGGTGCTGCACAAACCTGAAACCCACTTATTTTAGTAGGTCTCTTATTTACAGTGAGGTAAAGGGGCCAGGCCACATGTACTGAAGCCTTTAGAAGGTTTCCAAGCCATGGCTACATCTCTTGCTCCTAAAAGGCATCAATCTGTATTTCTACTTCTCTCTCCATCTGTTGTTCACCTTGCTACGAAACACTGAAGTCTCTTCACAAACCTCAAACCTTTAAGTCACTTGGCACCTGAATCATTCCTCTAAGTGGCATCATGTGTCTTGCTGGGACTTCAAGCTCTAATTAAAGTGTGGAAAAGGGGTTGAGATCCCTGGAGTAATCAGCAATCAAACTTTAAAGAAGGAAAACTAGATCTGAACAAAAGATAAAGAGTCATCATAAGAAACTTTGGAAATATGGAAACAGGCTTTTTACACAAGGGCCCATCTCTCTAAACCCCATGTTTGATTTTGCACAAAAACCTTTCCAGAACAGAACCCTTTGCAGAATTTCTGGGGAATCTGCCTTCTTAGGAGGAGGCCCAAGGCTCCAAGGATGAAGCCAGTTATTTGCATCCTTGGGTCTGGAGTCACTGTCACCAAACTGTAAACCACAGCTTGTCTAGATGGCAACTCAGGGAAAATATGAGGGTCACTGTCAGCAGGAACGTGATGGGTATGATCAGCAAGGAGAGACATCCCTTCAGAGATCCCCGTGGGAGGATCAGCAGGAGTAATGGGATGTATGTGAGCAGCAACATATTTAGGCAGAGTATCAGGAAACGTTTCCATCTCAGCTATTAGTTTTATTAGCAAAAGTCTCCCGTGGGAAACTGGAAGCTGCATCACTTGACTCACTCCAAGTGAAGCAGTAGATAACATGAAGCAGAGAACAGGCGTGTATTGGTGGGGCAGATGGCCCAGATGACCTCATGGTCTTTTCCATCACTCTGATTACAATCTAGCCTGGGTAGAGGCTCTTTGCTCCTCTCTGTCTGACTCAGGGTAATGACAGGCTGGAGAATAACATGTGTTGATGTTCTAGTGTTATTTTCCAGTTTCTTCATTTGAGGTCTCCGGGTAAAAGATGGGCTGCAGAGTGACCTCAGCTGAAGTGACAATATTTCCCAGTCCTCTTGCCAGGTCCTCCTTCTTGCAGGGCTTGTCAGTGTTGGTGTGAGGGCTGCAGGATGGCATAGGCTCTGAAGGCCAGGTCCTAGTTCAGAAACTGGTGCTTAGCAAAGGACTGGAGGAAATAGGGAAAATACAAAAAAGCTACAAGAGCTTCTCACCAGCTTGTGCCATCTGAGACACAGGTGCTACAGAGTTGGTTACTGCCTTCCCTTGGTGGTTGCTGTTGTCCCATGTGGGAATTTTGGTGCAGCTGAAGAAGCAGAAGGGAATGAGTGCATCTTCCTGATGCTTGGGGAGAGTGCAGGTCTAGTAGATGGGGACAGAAGAGATCCAGAGATTCATCTCAACTCCAAAGGGAACCCTCTGGGAAGGTTGTTCCTCTGAAAACAAAGCTTTTCTCAGCTCCTCAGATCTCCTGCCAAGGCCATGTGGGACCTATGCTGAGGTTCTTCTCTCTCTGCTTGTGTGGAGGTCAGGGTCCACCCTGGAGTGGGGACCTCCATGTCCCTGCTAGTTCCTCTTTCCATTACCCTCAACATCTGGGAGCAATATTCTTTCTTCTCAGCTGACTTCACTTTTCCCCTCCTTCAAATCCCCTTTGTAAACTCTTCCATCAGAAACCCACCAGGCTCTACCCTCCCAGCGTGGCCTGGCTGTCCTTCAGAAGACACAGGACCACAACATGGGGACAGACCTCCCTGTCTGGTTCAAAGGGGAGACAAACCAGGCAGATGATCTACAAAATAGTTTTCACAACCTCAGCCCACCCCTCATCCCTGTCAGAGCCAAGGGGACACGCAGGGAGGCAGTGAATGGCTCTGGGCTCACACTGAGGGCTCTGGAGCTCCTCCAGCTCCTCTGCTGAGACCTCCCAGGTTCCCTCTGGCTTCAGAGGGCTTGGGATTGACACCAGCCCTCCAGAGATACAGACCAAACAGGTATGATCGAGTGGACTTCTCCATGCTCCTGCCGTTGCAAAGTTCTTCACTGAAGTTCACCTCTTAACATGAAAGATACTTCCAAGTGCTTTGTTGAGGAGCACCACAACCTCTTAAATACCTTGTTAACGAAGAGCTTGGACAACTGGATGGGAAGTGTCCCCTTGAGACGTTCAGCGAGTGCATCCAGAGGAGAATGTGTGAACCCAGTGTCTGTGGTGGGGAAAGGAGGACAGCACTCCAGAGCTGTGCTTGTGGTGCAGAGCATGGGGTGCCCAGGGATGCTGCTGCCCCAGCTCCCATCCCTCCTGGGGGTGGGACAGAACCCTGAGGCACATGCATGAATGCTGGAGCAAGAACTTGGGGAGCTTTGGATGCTGCATTTCATTGACTGTTGTTGACTATTTGAAAAATGGGACTTGGAACTCTCCTTGTCATTTGGCTTCACCTCACTTTGATGTCTAGTCTAGGAGCTGTCTGGGATTCTCTGCAGCTGGAGGAGAAAGGTGGATCCCTCCAAACAGCACCTCCTTCCAGTATTTCAGATGCCTTCTTGAGTGGGATGCACTGTCAACCACACCATCCCCTTCCCAGAATGCAAACTTGGGACTGCTTGTGATGCTTCCTAACAGGGTCTTATTTTAGAAATTCCTGACTTAATGCTGCAGAAATCAACTGGAATGGTCTGTCCTGTGCAAAGTGATGGCAAAGATTTTCTTCCACCATTGGGAAGAACTGGTAGAAAGGCAGAAGAACTTCGTGGGAAAAGTTTATGGGATTAATGACAGCACAGAGTGGTTGCCTGGGATGGGATAAAAGCTTATCTAAAGAAGAACACAGATGGATACTTGGTGGCACAGGAAGAAATCAAGTTGGAGGGATGCTCCTAGGCTGTGGAATACAGGGAACCAGGGACACTGCAGTCAGCATTCAATGGTTGCTTGGCACCAGATGCACAGGCCACTTCTGTGATGATGGACCAGGGAAAGCAGAGAACAGAAACTCCAATTGCTGCTGCAAGGCTGAATATGATCTCAATATACTCAAGCAGGGAATATCCCAGTGGTGGCATCACTCCTGCACGTGATGTTAGTGACACCATCACCAACGTGGGACATTTAGGTCTAGTGCTTATGCTTGAGAGTGACACTGAAAACTTGGAAAGGACTCAGGAAAGAACTAGAAAATTATCCCAGGGCTCGAAATCATCCTCAATGAGAGCCTAATGGAACATGATCTGTTTAGTTTATCTGGTTTTAAAGAGGTGATTTAATCAGGGTCTGTGAGAACTGATGTGGGGGAAAACTTTGAGTGCAAAGGGCTCTTTAAGGGGGCAGACAAGGACTGAAAAAGATCCAAGGACTGGAAAGCAAAGCTGGTGGTTGTCAAGCTAGAGATAAAGTAACTATTTTTAACAGTGGGAATAACTGACCATTGGAACAAGTTGCCCAGAGACATGGTAAACTCCCCATCCCACTGGCCTTGAAACACAGGCCAGGCACTCTCGTGTGCACATGTGAGCTGAAACACAAGCTGTTGGCCTGGGTGCAGTTAGAAATGGGAATTTTCAGCTAAGAAAACCTGAAATGACCCATGGTGGTAAGAGAGAGATGCACCATCTTCATGATATGCCACATGGTGGTAGGGTCAGGCTTAGCTCCTACAGCATTTGCAAAGGCAGATGAGCTTGGGAAGCCCTGCCTGGCACTGCAAAGCTTCTGCTGTTTGTACCTGACATTTCTGGTACATCCTAGGCTGGACTCGATGATCTCAAAGGTCTTTTCCAGCCTTGGTGATTCTGGGTGATTCATCCACGTTGATCCTTTTTTCTTTTGTATCAGTGTGATGTTCCTGGGAGCTTGTTCTGTATCTGGCCAATGTGAAAGAGTAACTCTTTGCATCTGACTGATGTCATACAGAGAAAACTCTTGGGGTGTTACCTAGAGCAAAACTTCCTAAAGCAGGCATGCAGTGGCTAGGTCTGGGGCACTTCAGTTGCTCCTTCCCACACTCAGCACAGCTTCAGCTCTCAGCCTCTCTGTCATGAGCTGGCTGTACCAGTGCTCAGCCCAACCTGACGTGGGTGGTATCTCCTGCAGAACTTAATGAACTGTCACTTTTGGTGAGGATCCTGGCTGGTGACCCCTGGGGGCAGGGTCTCCCCCTTTTCCTCAGCCTGCAATAAAACCTGTTCTCCCAGGCTACCTCTTGCACATTGCTGGGAGGCTTTCCCCAGGTCTCAGCAGTCCCAAGCTCATTTGGTTGCCCCATTTGGGAATTTCTGCAGCTCCCCTGTGAGGCAGATCTAGAACAACAGCAGAAACCAAGTTTGTCCTAGGAAATCAAAAGGTTAAGTGTTTCAGGACTAAACTGGAAAGAGAATAGCTCAAAGACAACATTACGTGGGGAGGAAAAGAACAGTTTCCCACAATCAGGAAAACACAGAAAAACAGAAAAACAGAAAAAGCCTGAACTTCTCCTGCAATGTCTGCTCAGGGGTCAGCAAAGAGGACGTTGGGTCCTGTAGATGTAGGGGGCAGCTCAGGTCTGCATCCCTCCCCAAACACACTTTGCCTGGGCACCCCCTCCCCTTAGCAGATAAGCTCAGACTCAGTTCTAGGAAGGATCCATATCACATTGTATTTTTCATGACTGCAGCTGGAGCAGCAGAAGAGTCCTTCATGGGCTGCTTCACCCAGGAGGTGTTAGTGGACTCACCACTTCTCCAGGCATCTTCTGTGGCATCACATCAACACAGTTTCTGAAGCTGGGAGGCTGTCACTCCTAGGACATGCTGCAGGGCTTCCCAGGGCATTGCTGGATTACATTACAACAATTAGAGCATCCTAATAATGAAATACTAATACTTGGCCCTGTGGCTGTGGGGCCCTCCTCCCTGTCTCATGAGTCGAAGAAGGTCACAGAACTGCCACAGCAAAATGTCTTCTGGTTGGTCAGATGAAGTTTTGTGCAGGCAGGTCCCTGCACCTCAGAGCTCCCTCCTCTGATGTGGAAGGGTTCAGACAGGCGTTGTGGCAGGAAGGTGGCATCTGATGTTGATGTGACTCAAACCTCTGGCTTCCCTAAGCCAAGCTGGCCAAGCTGGCCACCACTCTGGCCCAGCAGGAAGGCTGATTCAAAGAGCAGCTCTGGATGCTGGCACTGGCTAGAGGACAGCACAAACATGCAACTGTGCTGTTTGCTGGTGACCATTCAGCACCCATCTCCTATTTGTAAAGCTTCAGGTCCACCCAATCCCTGAGCAGAAGCTGCTGTGTGTGGCTGTCAGCCCACACAGCACATGAACAACAAGTAAGCAAAAAAAATACTCTGAAAACAGTTTGCAGCTAAATATTGATATTGTTTGTCCAAGTTGCTTGACTGAGACTCCTGCATGAGGAAATCACTGGCAGGAACTGGGAGGGATTTGGGAGAGAGTGAACTTCATTGGTTCCTTTGTCCTGGTGGACAGTGGCAGCTTTCAGCCTTAAACAACTGTATTTCAAAATGTGTCTCATGTTTGAAGCCAGAGCTGCTGCTTTGGTAGAACTACTTAGCACACTGAAATCCTGGGCTTAAATTATACCACCCAACTGATTGCAGCAGGCAAGGTTTACCCCAGCATGTTCTCAAGGCTGTGAGGAGCCCTGGATCCTGATCAGGATGTGCAGAAACAGCTGCATCCTTGAGCACCAGTTTCTGGGCTCTGGAAAGGGCCAAGATCTTCTGAATTATTCCCTGTGAAACTGGGATTCTGCTGGGAATTAAGAGTTGGAGCCTTATTCCTAACCCAGCTCCACACATTTCACCCATGCCTAGTTGCACCCTACAGATCATCAGTGAGAACTTTCTTGTGATGGGGCAAGTGTAGTAAGTTCTGTATTAACTGCTTGGGAAGATGGTTCATTATCTTGATGTCCTCAGTGTGCCTGAACCTCACACCCTGCCTCCTGCTCATACGGGATTCATTTGTAGCTTTGTCAAATTTATTGGACAAATGATTTGTAAAATGATTTAGGGGAAATATGTTGGAAGCAAAGAGCCCTGGGCCAGGCTGCCCAGAGAGGCTGTGGAGGCTCCTTCTCTGGAGACTTTCAAGCCCCATCTGGACACGTTCCTGTGTGACCTGCCCTGGGTGTTCCTGCTGCAGCAGGGGGGTTGGACTTGGTGATCTTCAGAGGTCCCTTCCAACCCCTTGATTCTCTGATTCTATGAAAAGCAGATGGGTTATTTCCCTCTGCAAAGGCCCTGAGGAGAAACAACTAAACCTGAATGGCCTGCATGGGTCTTTGTATGGTGTGTGGTTATAGCAGTGAGTGAACACTAAGCTGCTTGGAAATACATCCCAAAACCATAAAAATGCCTTGTTTGTGATGTTGGCTCCAGTCCTTCTGGATTTATGGTTTCCTTATAGGGTACAGCTCTTGCTCCAGCAGCCTGTACTGGTAGTTGAAGACATAAGTGACCCACAGCAAAAGAAAATACCAGGATTTTCTGATCTGTGCAAAGAAGAGGCTGTTGTGGTTTAACCCCAGGCTGAGGAACAGCAAAATTTTGAGGATAATCTCAGATTGAGGTAAAAAAATCTCACAGTCCAACGTCCCTGGTGGCTTACCATAAACGTGCAGTCATCAGACACTGGCTGCAAGTGGTTCTGGAGCCTTTGCAGGAAGATGGTTGATGTCATCCTGCTTCCAGAGTTCTCTGGAGATCCTAAGTCTTTGCTCTGCAGATGCACAGCTGTGCTTCAGAACCTCTTCTCCAGGCTCACTGCAAAGGTCAAGCTGCATCCAGGTAAGTTGTTTTGCCAGAGTCAAGGCTGAAGGACAGAGCTCTGGTATACCAGCATGCAGTTTGTATCATTGTGATAGTTCATCAGGCCATCAGAAGGGCTTTGGAACAGAGAAGATGAATATTTATTTGTAAATGTTTTGTTTTCCTGATGACTGAATGAATCCCTGGATGACTGGATCAATAAAAACCAAGTCTCTCACATGTTTCATCTGCTTCACCTTCTGCAAAAGCATCCACCACTGGCACAGCTGGATGGGGTAAGTTCATCTTAATCATCAAATGGTTTGGGTTGGAAGGGACCTTTCAGATCATTCAGTTCTCACCCCCCTGCATGGGCAGGGACACCTCCCACCAGCCCACGTTGCTCCAAGCCCCATCCAACCTGCCCTTCAACACTGCCAGGGATGGGGCAGCCACAGCTTCCCTGGGCAACCTGGGCCAGGCTCTCATCACCCTCATGGTGAAGAATTTCCTCCTCATGTCCAACCTAAATGTCCCTCTCCCAGTTTTAATCCATCCCCCTTGTCCTCTCACTTCCTGCCCTTGTCCCAAGCCCCTCCCCAGCTTTCCTGGAGCCCCTTCAGGCCCTGGAAGGTGCTCTCAGGTCTCCCTGGAGCCTTCTCTTCTCCAGGCTGAAAACCCCAACTCTCAAGCACATCATCAAGCTAAGCATCTCCCCACCTTTCTGTTCATCTCAGATCTCCTGGCCCCATGCTTGCATGGCCCCACCCAAGCTCACACTTGGCTCTTGACCCTGAACACCCACAGCTCTCCAGTGAGGACCCTGGTGGCAGGACAGCCAGCCTTCAGGCTCCTGTCCACTGCATCCAGCAGTGTGTGCAGGAAGCCATGGGGTAGGATGGGGCAGCAGCAGCATTCAGCTGCCTGCTCTGCAGAAAGCCTTGTGTGCAAACAGCCCAGAGGAACCACAGCAGAGAGCAGGGACCATGGCACAGGCACTGCAGTGAAGGGACTCACCCCACCAGGTGCTGCTTCTCTCTCCTGCACGCTGAGCCATGGCAGACAAGCATGGACCTGGGGGCTCTCTCCTCCCAAGGAATCAGGTGTCCTGCTGATTGGGCTCACGACTCATGCCGAGTCCCTTTGCCATGGCCACGGATCCCAGGGAGCAGAGAGGGTGGTGGGCAAGGAGATGACCATCTGCCCTCCACACCCTACATGGGTAGATGCACTCCTGCCCCCAGCAGATCCTGTGCAGCACCAGTGGGACACTGACCTCTCCCTGCCCCAGGATGGATGCTGCCATCTGTGCTTTGGGACCTGCTGACTCACACCTCTGACTCACTCCAGGGCTGTGTTTCCATTGCCCCAAGTCGCTCTGTTTTGCTAACCCCTAAATCCCTCCCACCCATGGGCTCCTCTCCCTGGGGCAGGGAGGCTCTCAGCCCTGAGGCAGGAGAGCAGCAGCTTTACTGAGAGCCAGCCAAGGGGCTGAGAAATGACAAATGGCTTCATGGTTTGGCTGCAGGCTGTGCAGAACAGAGCCCCTGCACACAGCTCGTGCCTGCAGTGCTCCCTGGAGCAGGGCAGGGGAGCTCAGGAGGACAACTCCAGCCTCTAGTGGAAGCTGCCAGGGACAAGAGCTGTCTAGCTGTATCCATCTGTAGGTTCATGGCCTCAGCCCAGGACTCCAGCCCTGCAGCCACCCAAGGACTGCCTGCTGTATGTTCTGCTCCCAGCTGGCCACCTGAATCACCAGTGGATCCCTGTTAGTGGTGCCCAGTGATGCAGACCAGTCTTTCTGCCTTCACCTCTGGAATGGGGCATGTGGGGACACAGCAGAGCAAATTGTCTCTCTCCTCAGGAAGGAATGCAGAGTCTTGCCCAGGTGGTAAAACAAGCTGGGAGATACAGAGCTCACGAGGAGAGGAGGGATCAGAACGAGTATGTGCCAGGTCAGAGCTTGCTCTGCCTGCCTTTAAGAGTGGCTCCTCTTGCCTTACAATTCTTGATACACTCCATGCTACAAAGCCCATCTCACCAGACAACTCTGACTCCCATGAGCTGCACAATCCTCCAGGAGATTGTCTCTCTGACAGGTCCCTGTGCTGGCTGAGATGTGCAAGAACCAGCTCTTCCCTTTGGATGGACCTGCCCTGGGTAAGGGAGAACTGGACTGGCCCTTCTTTTGTCCCTGTTGGTTCCAGGAATGGGATCTCCTTAGCCCAGTTCTGCTCCCAGCTCCTGCTGGAGCAGCAAACCCATTTGCATTGGGAAGGGAGGGCAGGCTGGCTCCCACCTAGCTGGCTTTAGTGGTGAGGATCTCTGGGACGTTTGTTGTCCCCAGAGTTTCCTCTGCCTGCCCTGGCACCACGGCAGTGACATCCACACAAATATTTAAGCAATTGTTGCTACAAAGAAGGCAAACAGCACTGCCTCCTGAGGGACTACACGGCCCTTAGGTCCACCACTCTGGTAGGACCACAGTAGGATGTGCCTCTAACTCCAAGTGAGAACCCTCATCCTCAAGAATGGGGAGTGTGGATGATGTTGTCAAAACTGAAACCACCTGCCATGAGTGAATCACTTCCTGGAGGTTCTCCATCCAAGGTGATCAGGCTAGATCAAGGTCTCTGGTTTCTAACCAGATGCATCCACCCAGTGACTCTCCACACACAAGACCAGCATCCCAGCCCACCAGAGCATGTGCATCCTTTGCAGCTGGAGTATAACACCCCCTGAGGACAGCCCTGAGCATTCAGAGGCTGGATTAGAAGTGTTATCTCAGTCACACAACCCCCCCAACAAACTTTCTGGAGCTTTGCAAGGCCCTGGAAACTTTTCATCACCCTCATAGTCCCCTGCATTTACCAGATGGTACAGCCACCTGGGAGACGCAGGGGAGGTGTGAGTGGTGGTTTTTTTTCCAGAGGGTGACTGTTGCTGGGTGCCACAGCTCAAGACAGAGCTGGTGCTTTTCTAGCAGAGAAAGCAGAGCCCAGTGGTGGCAAAGCCAAGCACGCTCTCCACTCCCAGCCAGCAGCAGGCACTGGCCTGAGGACCAAAGAGGGGACTGGCAGGAGCCTCTTGCCCCTGCAGAAACATGGCCCACGCAGCAACTGGGTTGGGACGTGCAGAGGGACACGTGCCCCAGGGGCAGTTTGGAGGGAGAGCAGCTAAGTCAGCAGGGGAGTGCGTGGCTGGAGCCCCGCCAGCACCTGCCACCCCTGGAAATAGCTGCGACAGGGAACCCTGCAGGCCTGGAGTCCCCTGCCCCTTCTGCTGTTAGGCAGCACGTGCTGCGTGAAACATGTTGGCAGCAGCCAGTCCCGGGAGAGCTGCTGCAAGGGAGGGAGGGAGATTAATAGGAAAACAAATCAGCACCTAGAAACGGAGCAAAAGGACAACACAGAGGGACCCAGACCACCGGGGATGCTGGAGAGCAGACAAACCCCTGCACATGGATGGAAGAAAAGCCAGGCTGTGTGCAGAGCTGGCCAGCAGGAGCAAAGGCAGGAGACTGAAAGGAAAACCCTTTATTATCTAAATGGGGATATGATCTCTGGGATAACAGGCTCTTCAGCCCAGGAATGGTGTTTGAAGCACTGTAACAGCTGAGAGAGGTGATGATGGGGGCTGTCACCAGAAAAAAAGGAGAGTATAGAGATACTTTTTTTTTTAACCTAAAGCCAAGACACAGGAGAAGAAATAGATACTTGATTCTGGAGTGGGGAACACTGCAGCAGCACGGGCCTGTGGAGGTAGTAAAGTGGAGCATGTAGGGGAGGTGCTGAAAGAAGCAGATCTAAACCAAAAGAAATGTCACAGGAGTAACAGTGTGAAACTAACGAGTGGTAACTGCTGGTGTTTGAGACACGTTGGTCTGAGAGCAATGGACAATGGACACAAGGGAACAGAGTGGACAGAAAAATGTGTGGAGGAACTACTCTGTGCTCAGTGGCCACTGCAGTCTGTAGCTTGCAGACCTAGGAGCAGGGATCCTACCAAGCCAGAAGCTGGTTGCTTCGCTAACAGACCATCTATGGAGAGGAAGGGGGTTGCACTTGGACAGAAGAGGAGCTGCTGACTGCATCCTCTGGAAGGGGGTGAACCCACCAGCTCACTGCCACACACACACTGAGCAACCCCCAGTCTCCCCTCCTGAGGAGCTCTGGAGAACAGCTTTGAGAAGAGAAAGTTCAAGTAAGTGGAGCAGGGCTGACCTTGCACCACACATGCAGGTGGATCTGCAGACTTTTAGGTGGTTACAGTGCTTGTGTGGCTGGCAGAAAAAGCTCAAGGGACGTTACAAAGATCCCAACAGGAGCAGGTAGTGAGGCAGGACAATAATCTGTATAGCCAGGTTGGTGAGATCACAGAAAATCAACATGGCAGAGAGCAGCATCTCCTCCCAGCAGGTGAGGGGTGATTTCTGGGCCACATTTCAGATGGAATTTTCCTTAAAAGAGGGCAGGCACTAATAGCAGGGAACTGAACAGCTCACATCATGGAGAGATGCCTGGGCATGCTGAGTCGAGGATGAGGGTGTGCCTGGAGTGGTGCCTGGGCTGGATATTGATGCTCAGCTGAAAACAAATGCTGTGCCCTATCCTGAAAAGAATCTCTGCAGCCTTCTGAAACTTCAACCTGTCTGTGAAAAGACTGGAAGGACCCTGATCACATTTAGGAACGGATTACAGATGGGCTATTGCTGCAATAGCAACCATGGAGCCCAGGAACTGGACTTTCTAGAGGCTATTCAAGTCAGAAACCTGCTGGAGAAGGTGAGGATGCAATGAAGATGCAGCTCAGAAAGCCTCATGTTCTCAACACGTTCTGCTCAGACACTGGGCCACCACACTCAGCAAGAGAGTGGACAGTCTGGCATCCTGTGGGAACCTGGACACCAGGTATCTTTCCCCACATCTTACACACAAGAGAGCAGTTACAGCAAATGCCAAGGAGATGGCCCCTCCTGGGAATCATTGCAATAAACAGCAATGAAGACAAAAGCCAAGGAAGCTGGTGAACCAGAAATGACAAGAGGGCCCTAGAAGGTCAGTCTGGGTGCCAGCAGTCCACCTCTAACATGAAAATTCAGTTTGGCTGGAGAAACACAGCAGTGAACTAATCCATTTCCAGTCCCTGCTTCTTAAGGTGACTGTCACTTTCTCCAAAAGACCTCATCAAACTCAGTTTTGGGGGTGATCTAGCTGGAATAACAGGGGAATTTATCGTCCTCTGAGTACAAGCCTGAAGTGTGCCAGCAAGGATAAGAGGATGGGGCAAAAGGGAAGACAGAGACTCCTCTGCGATGAAACAGCTGCTCCCCTGAGAGGAGAAAGCAGGACTGGGGTGGGAGGAAATCTAATGTTTGGTACACTGAGAGTGCACTTTGCTTGGTAACTCCCAGTGTCTCCTCTGGGACAGCTTGGAGGGGCTGTGCATGGTGTTCCGCTCCATTAGTAATTGCTTTATGCCAGTACATGTAAATAATTATTCTGGCCCAGCTTCCCAGCAGAGTGCTGTGTGCAGTCCTTCTGAGCTGTCGTAACACTGACCCCAGAGCACAGCCTGCTCTGCTGCCTCCCTTGGAGGCCAAGACCAGGAGGGATGAGATTCACGTTTGCACGTGGCCGGGCTACAACTCCTCGCATCCGCAGCGCTTTGGGACCTAAGAGCACCTGTGCAGGTGGAGTGTGTTTTCATGGGATCCCCCTCGCTGCTCTCCCTCAAGAACTGATCATCCCACTCCCTGCCCTGTGCAGGTGAAGTGTGTTTTCATGGGATCCCCCTCGCTGCTCTCCCTCAAGAACTGATCATCCCACCCCCTGCCCTGTGCAGGTGAAGTGTGTTTTCATGGGATCCCCCTCAAGAACTGATCATCCCACCCCCTGCCCTGAAATCAGGCCCTCAAGAGAGAAGCTTTTTGGGGTTCAAGAGATGGAAGGGAGAAACGCTTACAGAGAAGGGAAAAGAAGCCTCCATCACTTGGTCTTTTCTGCAAAAGGTTTTGCTTGAGACGGGGGTTGGTGCCGAAGTTATAAAGCTCTGTGAACAGGAAGGTTTCCGGTGGAAGCCAGAGTCCTTGCAAACTCATGTGCCTCTGCACGGTGTGACACGAAACAAACCTTTCACCCCCAGAGATCTGCCTCTTTCCAAACTCCAACAGTGCCCTCAAGTGCTCAGAGGAGAAGCCGCAAGCCACGGGTGGAGGCTCCTACCAACCAGGCTGGGCTGCAGAGGACAGGCTATGAACTAGGAGGGGAAAGATGTGGCTGCGTGGCCTTGAGCTTGGCTCCCTGCTGTCCCTGCCTGTGCTAAACTCAAATGCTGCATCCGCCTGTTTTATTTCTGTTCCCCTGCAAAGATCTGTGCCGTGTGACGGCCCAGCTGCCACCAAGAGATGCTTCAAGAGCATCCAAAGCGGGTCCGTGGTCTGTGTTGCCTGGAAAAGATGCACACGTCCAAAGCTTGTGAAAACAGGGTGCTTTGGATTTGACCACTGGAGTTATCCCAGCCAGCCAGACCCCCTGGACCCATCCCTCCAGAAGACGTGACCTTCCCAGGAGGGAGGAGGACTGAGTCTCGGTGTCCCAGCTTCAGAAGGGAGGTTGGTGTTTCACCCCATCTGACTCCCTGCTGTGATCTTTCCAAGCTGCGTGGAGACAGTTTTGGCACGGCGAGGCAGGGCTGTCCTCACTCCCTCAGTGGGCTGTGTCTCAGCAAGAGGGACTCTTTCAGGGAGCATGAGATAAGGCCTGTTCAGATCTGTGGGACCTCTGCCTGCTCCCAGCGAGGCAGCGGGAGCTGGAGCCACGGCCCGTGGTCGTCTGGGCTCCTTTTTGTGACACAAACGTGATCCCTGGCACAACGACGAACTCAAAATCAGCTCACCTGGCTCAGGTAATTCGGTGGAGGGTCACCTGGTGGAGCTTTACCCTGTGGTCCTAGGCTTTGGGGAAAAAAACCACTCCGATGGTACATCCCACCCACCAGTACCTGCTGTACAAGAATCAAAACGTTTTTGAGGGACCATGGAGCGTTACTGTGATGGGAATCAACAAAGGTATATTGGGACTGTTCTTGTCCCCTGTTTCCTCACTCTTTTCCTTCTTTGGGGAGGTTATTCTTAGCCTGGATCACAGCATCACTTTGGTTTACACCGTGTGGCCCCAAACCCCATTGAGTTAAGCAGCAGAGGGGGGAGAAACAGGCAGCCAGGGGAGGAAGCTGCTGAAGCTGGTTTTGTCCCTGTAAGCCAGAGTATCATGGGACAGTCCTGCCTGAACTTCAGCCCTGAAGGAAAGCCTGCCTGGCTTCTCTGGAGGTGTTTCTGGTTCTCTTCTGTCGCTTCCAAGGCAGGAGACTGTAGCTGCTCTCACAGCAGCTGCTCAAATCCCATCAGTCCACCCTGAGTCACAGACATGGCCACACAAACAGCAACTGCAGCTCCAGAGCTGGTTGCAGCAAAGAGCCTTTTGTCACCTGTTGCTGCATTGATCTGGACAGCCATGGGCATTTCTCCTCTCTCTAGTCGTGGTGAAAGGCTGCTACTACAGGTGCCTTCTCCAGGTGTTTGCTGGAAGTGCCACCACAGACACTACCCAGGCAGGCTCACAAACATGGAGCCAAAACCTCATGCCCCGTTAGACCTTTTAGTGCTGGAGAAGCAAGTTCTTCTGCAAGGACCAATTCTCAAGGCACCAGAGCTACCAGGGCTCTTCTCTGCCATCCCAGACTTTGCAGGAAAGGTTTTGCTGCTGCAGAGAAGGCACCTACTGCAACTCCTAGCTCCTACTCTGCTGTGATTCATCCCTGCCTCAGACAGCAGGAGATCACCCTGCCAGATCCGACAGTGATGAGGATGGGCTTTCTAGTGTAGTGGGCAGTGATTGCTGCACTTTGTCTCACCAGTGCTCCTTGGCCAGTGCCAGCTGTTCCCTCCAGCAGATGGGGAGCAGGTTTTTCATCTGACAAGCCTGCTCATCACCTGCAGCTCAGCTGCTGTCAGCAGCCACAGAGCAAGAGCCACTATTGACTTCTCAGGGCTTCAGCATCAGCTTGCTTTGATCAACACTGGCCTGTGGATAAAAATAACCAGATCTGGGCCCAGTGCTTTTTCACAGGGATCTCTTCAGTATATAAATAGGAGCACTCCCAAGAAAACTGGTGGAGCAGGAACTGATAAGTGTAACAGAGACAACTAGATGGAGAAAACCAGCGAAGGACCAGAGTCTGAGCAGGTCCCCCAGAAACCTCTCTCCACACCTCTGCAAGAAAATGGCCAGTCCTGCTTTTCATTCACCAACGTGACCTTGGAACCTGTTGCTGCCAAGCCATTTCTATTGTAGCAGCCAGATCAGCTGGCTGTGCCACTCCAGCTGGGAGGTCCCGGAGCAGATCTCATCACGGTGCTGTGGGTTTCTAACTAACACCCCTTTGTCTGCAAGCTGACCTGCCTGACCACAAGCCAGCTCCAGAATTTCACCCACACCCCTGCCAGGGAAGGCTTGTTGGTTGCCAGAACCCACAACCCCCAGCCCTGCCTGCTGCTCTGTACCACCTCACACACAGCCTGATCTCAAAGCAGCCGAGGATATTCTCCCCCCCTCCACGCATTTATCCCGAAATTAGCACTTGTTATGCAAATGAGCCAGCTCATTAGGCCTCCACCTCCATCCATCAATAGATGGCAGTAGATAACCCCCTTCCAAGCCTGGTCATACAAATGGAGGGCCTGAATCTGCACTGTCCGGTGATTTATTATTATTTTTTATTCTTATTTTGGTTTTTTTGGCATGCAAAATATGGACAAAATGCTTCCACAGTGACATGAGCCAGCTAAAACATAAACACACCCAGGTCTAGCTGGGGTGAGGAGCACCCCCAGCAGCGTGTGTCCATGCAGAAACACCCACTGGGGTCCCATCACCTCTGCCCCCAGCAGACCAGCCTGTTCCCACCCCACATCCTGTTGCATACAGACTGTTGCATGGCCTGTCAATACAGGACCTGGAAAAGCATGGTGACCTTCAGCCTCTGGTGGCTTTTTTTGCCCCTCACGTGTTGAAACAAAAGTTTCGGAGCTTCCAAACCCCCTTGCTTTCTAACACTCCTCACCCAAGTGGGAGGCTGGGTGGGGCTGGGTGAGGATTCCCAGATCAAGACCCAACAACAACAAACAAGCTGTTATTGAGCAGGGATTCTTTACTGCAGCCCTGGGGATTCTCCACCACGAGTGCTCCAAGGAGTCAGTGAAACACCCCGACGAATAGACACCAAACCCCTGCATATTCAGTTCCATGTCAATGAGTTCCCAGAGTTCTTGTACATAGTCATTTTATTTCCTGGCATTGGCTTTGTAATGATGCCTGCTCGAGGGTCTCCTGGGGGGTCTGTGTTGATTCTAGTCCTTTGTCATCTTTGTCCTGGTCTCTTGTCCTGGTCCTATCTCCAGTCTCCTGCTGGTAGATTGCCCAGGTGGGTCAGAATCAACACATGGGTTGTCTGTAGGCACCACAGGGTCTTAGAAGACTTGATGTTATCACAACCTACAGGATGCTTGGCAGGGTTGACTGATCTGGCATGAGGCAGCATGATTCTGCAGGCTTTTGGTTGAGAGATACCAGGGGTCTTGCATTTGAGGAGAAATTTGTGTTTCAAACTCCGGCCCAAGGACAGCATCATGCAGGAGCAGCCTGGTGGAGTACAGACCAAAACAGAGGTCCTCTCCCAGCTGACCACACCAGCCTCTGTGCCCAGCTCATTTGCTCTCTTGTCTCAGCTCTCTTTCCATAATATTTCGAGTTAACTACCACAACATACCCCTTCAAGAAGGTGCTGACAACGTGTTGTCCACCAGACTGCAGCTCAACAGTTTTAGAAGTCTTTCAGGAGATGGAGGAAGCCAGTTGGCCTCCTGGAGTAAATGCCCTTAGGCTTTTATGTTGCTGCATCCTTCTCTGTCTGTGTTTCCAAGCAGCTGCATTCATGTTTGAGGAGCTGTTGAAGGTCCTTTTGCCTTCAGGGAATTTTAGGGCTGTGGAGGTGGCTCTCTGGTGGCCTCCTGGTTTGCTGTGTCAATAGATTCAGCTCAAACTCATTCTGTGCAGTTTTAGCAACAAGTCTGAGGGAATCAGACCCTGTTTTGAGCTGGCCACATTTGAGGAGTGTAATTTTAAGTGTTGTTTGCTATTTTTCCCCCTCTCCTTTGTGTCTGAAGAGGTCTTTGGATCAAGGCACCTTACAGGTGCATTGCACCTTGTCTGCTCTTGGATGCCTTCTGCACTTCTACTGACAGCAGAGTGGGTTGCAAAAGCTGGTCAAAAAAGTGGAGCTTTTTGGGGGTTTTTATTTTAAAAAACTCCTAAGAGGTTCAAGCAAGCAATCTTCTCTGATGGAAACCTACCTGACAAGCAGGAGTCTAACTTCAGGTTTTTAAGGATGGTATGGGAGCCTGCAAAATGTAATGAGCACTTTCAGTGTCCTTGGACACAGTGAGCCACACATGAGCAGTGACTGGAGCAAACATCAGCTGCTGGTCAATAGCTGAAAGTGTTTTGGTCCGTACTCCAACAATGGCTTTAAGTCCAGATGGAAAATGGTGACAAATGGTGTCCCTCAGGGGTCTGTACTGGGACCAGTGCTGGTTAATATCTTCATTAATATTCTTGGCAATGGCATTGTGAGAGCACCCTCAGCAGGTTTGCTGATGACACCAAGCTGGGTGGTGCAGTCAGTATGCCAGAGGGATGGGATAGCATCCAGAGGGACTTGGACAAGCTGGAGAAGTGGGCCCAGGTGAACCTCATGAGGTTCAACAAGGCTAAGTGCAGGCACCTGGGCTGAGGCAACCAGAGATATAAATACAGGGTGGGGGAGATCACACTGGAGAGCAGCAGTGTAGAAAAAGGTCGGGGGTACTGGTGGACCAAGAGCCCCCAGTGTGCAATTGCAGCCCAGAGGGCCAGCCTCATCCTGGGCTGCATCAAGAGAGGTGTGGCCAGCAGATGGAGAGAGGTGATCTGAGGGCTGGAGCAGCTCTCTTATGAGGATGGGTTGAGGCAGTTGGGGTTGTTCAGCCAGGGGAAGAGAAGGCTCTGGGGGGACCTCATAGCAGCCTTCCAGTACCTGAAGGGGCTACAGGGAAGTTTGTTACAAGGGCTTGTAGTGAGAGGACAAGGGGGAATGGTTGTAAACTGGAAGAGAGGAGATTTATGTTGGACATGAGGAGGAAATTCTTTGCTGTGAGGGTGGTGAGACCCTGGCCCAGGTTGCCCAGGGAAGCTGTGGCTGCCCCATCCCTGGCAGTGTTGAAGGGCAGGTTGGATGGGGCTTGGAGCAGCCTGGGCTGGTGGGAGGTGTCCCTGCCCGTGCAGGGGGGTTGGGATCTAGATGATCTTCAAGGTCCCCTCCAACCTAAACCATTCTATGATTGTATTGCTTTGGGTTTGTGCTGGTTTTCCACTGCATGATTTTGTGGGCTTGTTGGGGCAGCCCCGTTTCAGGAGGGAGAGGCAGCAGTCCTTGCTTTGAACAGTCATGGAAAACTTGCTGGGAAGAGCATACCCCTTCGTTTTTTAGTCTATTATATTTCCCTTCAGAGCATCAGTGCAGCCAGCCAGCCAAAGTGGGCTGTGTTTTCCTGACTGGCATTTTCTGCTGCTTTTGAAGACCTCCGAGCGCTGCGTTTAGTCCAAGTGTTGCTTATTTCCCACGCTTGCCTGTCTGCACTGATGCTCTGAACTGAAATAAAATAGATTGAAAAACAAATTGGTGGCCCCTGGCTCCTTGTACTGGGTTTTGCATTATCCTCTGGGACAGCTACCTGCTCTGGCACCCCAGAGAAAGGTAATAACCCCTCAGCCTCTTCTAGCACTTCAAAGACCTGATTATTTTTGGAGGGAGAGGTAAGAAAATGGAATTGCAGAACATGATTTTCTGGCTTTCCAATAACCCTCTTTGTAAGGTCATCATCTTAATAACAAGAAAACAGGAAGCTGGGAAACAGAGACAAAAAGTATTCAGATTCTGAGTTAAGGTTGTCACTGTCCTTAACTCCTCAGAGCTAAAACCAGAAAGTTGCCCATCTCTTGGAGGCTGCTGTCAGACCCCAGGGACACGAGGGAAGGGATCTCAGCTTTCTGTCCTGCTGCCTTTACTGCTTAGATGAGTCTTTTGAAATGAGCCTTGGAGTAAGTGCAAGATGGAGGGTGATGGGGGAGCTCCTCTCCCAGGGCTGAGGAGCCTTCTTGGACCAGGATCTGCGTTTGCTTCAGTGACCTCTTTGGATTTTAGCTCCCTGGAGCTGGAAGCTGAGAGGGCAGGAGGGGTGTTGGGCTGCCCGTGTGCGACCCTCCCATCAGCTCAAACAGAAGCAGCTTTTTCTTTAGACAGAGAAGTTGGGTTTTCCCATGTTGTGATTTTTTAGGGAGCTTCTTTAGTGGGCTCTGCCTTGTGCTGCCCTGTGCTGGCAGCGGAGGGAGCACAGAGCTGGGGGTTTGTGCTTTCAAAAGCAGAGTGATGGTGTTGATTAATTTCCTGGCAGTGCAGCAATCATTGTTGGGATTTCAATATTATATTTTTGTTTAATTTTTTGAAAGCTAAAAAAAGCCTGCTCCTCGTGCATCCCGTGGAAGAAATTCAGGCATGGAATGTATCTTCAAGGTGGCTACTGAGCTGCTACTAATCAATGCAGGAAGCAGCTTTTGGCTTTGTTTCATTAATGCCAGCAACTGTGTTGGCCAGCACCTTGTAAAAGCCTTTTATGATGGTAGTGAGAGGCACACAAGATTCTTTGACTAAGACCACAACAGCATTAAAACTCTTTCTGGGACTTGTGATGGCCTTTCTGAGGGTGTGAGGGGACTGTGGCCACCTGGTCACTGCGAAGGAGGGATGGCCTCATCTGTGCATCTTTGGAGCACCTGTCTCTGCAGTGTCTAATTCCTGAAGTGCTCAGTCCTAAATTTCAATTATCTTTTGATGAACCCACTGGTGTGGGCAGCTTTTGAATCTGTTCAATCTGGATCAAGGTAATTATATGTGTGATATGAATAACGAAGGGAGGCAATTTAATTTGGAACCTCCTCTTCAGTTATGTAGAACGTTGTGTGTTCTTGTTTCTTCTTTCTCTGTGAAGAAGAATTGTTGCTATCAATGTATCTTTTTCCTGTTCTAATGTAGCTTAGAAAAAGACATGATCCCCTCAAGCTGTGGAGGACAGAATGTGAGGACAGAAATATCTGGGAAAAGAAAGAAGGAGCTGGAGTTGGACAGTGGTGGGTAATGTTTGCTGCAGACCTTTTCTGGACCTCTTGTACTTGGCAGGCTCAGAAGAGGAAGGGGCTCAGGAAGTGGGTGTCCTGAGATCAGTCACAGATGATAACTGCTGCTTAAGGATGTCAGGAGGACATTTATCAGCACGTGGCCAAGTAAAGCCTTAGGAATTTTAGGCACTTTGGAAAATTTGGCTGATATTACTTGACTTTTTCTTGCACCAACTCCAGTGAGACTGCAGACTCCTAAGCCACCTTGGTGCTCTCCCTGGGAAGCTGGCAGGACAAGGCTTCAGATGTCCCCTGATGGTTCTCAAAAGATGTGTTTTGCAAAGCCTGTTTGTCGTGCAGCCAAGATGAGCAAGTGTCTCTGTCTGCTTTGTTCTCCCTCCTGAAGTGAGCTGGTATTTTGGAAGAAGGCAGTGCTCATGTGGCCCAGGTGTTAGAGGCTTCAGAAGCAGCCTGCTTAAACCATGCTTTAACTTCAGTTTGAAATTCACAAGAAGTCCTCAGTGAGCCTGGCTGCAAAGAGGATGCAGAGAAGCAGCTTTAAGCTGAAAAAGTGATAAATGGCCTTTTTCTTCCCAGTGGTGCTGGCAGAGGCAGATGGCTTGTGCCCTGGAAGCACTCAGCTCTGCTGAAGTGTTAGTTACCTCCTCTCAGAGAGGTTCCCAGTTCAGCCCAGACCCACAGCCAGATCTCCTAAAAGCCATCTAGAAGATGTCTGGGAGATGAAGCCAGGCAAACTCAGGTAGGAAATGAGAAATATGATTTAGCAGTTAGAGTAACCATGGCAGTGGAGGGTCCTCCTCCTAAAAATCAGTTCTTACCATGACCAAGCACCTTGCTGGAAGAGAAGCTTTGGGCAAACCCAGGTTGTTGGACCTGGAAATCTCGGAGGCAGCGATGGATGAGAAATCAGATTGCTGGTCCTTCTGGCCATAAGCTTTTAATCAAAGCCTGAAATGTTGCCTTGAGGATGGTCTTGACCCTCACCCCTCATTAGAAAATGTCTTTTCCCTTTGGCATTACTGGATCTTTTGGTCCCTACAATTAAAGAAGTAAAATGTTTTTCAACAAACATCCTTTGCTTAGGACACGTTTTCCAGAGCTCTGAGTTGCTGTATAAAGAAGGGGAGGTGCTGCTACCCTGCTCAGAGCTTTCCTGGTTTGAGCTGTCATGGGCAAATATATCGTCCATATTCTTGCCAGGAATAGAAGGAGCAGAAGGTGCTGCTGCTCCTCCCAGCTTGCCATGGTGGAAGCAATAGGTTTTATGCAGAGTGCTCTCCATGGCAAAGTGAGTTGGCATCTCTTCCAGGACACTGTTTCCTGTTTATCCTTTCATAGGAAGAGCCACAGCGACTATTATTTAACCAGCAGACCCAATTTCATCTCAGCTACTGGAAATCCTTCAGCTCCAGGGAAGGAGTGGGTGGACTAAAGCTGCTATGACTTTGAGCCTGGCAGAAGAAATGGGTGTCTTCTCCCACAGCCAGCAGCAGCTCCCCTGATGGCAGCTTGGGAACTCGTGATTTACAGCAGAGTGGGAGGATAGTGGAGCCCACTTCTTTGCTGGGCTGGAAGTGCAGGTGACTGGCCCTGGGCATGGCTGACGGAGGGGATCTGGTGCTATCAAAGCAGCAGAGATGAGCTGCAGACCAGACAGCTTTTGGTAGTGGTGGGCCTTGAGAAGCTCTGGCTCCTGGGAAGGAGGAGGGTGGGGTATCAGTGACTGCTTAGGTTTCCCTGCCTTCCAGAAAAGGTCCCACCTACCCTGTGCTTTTGCTTCAAAAGCATTCAGATGGACAGCATAACTCCTCTGCTTTGAGGTGGTGTCTAGACCATCTGTAATCTTAAACTGATGGTGGAAAAGCAAATTGCACAGTGCTTCATCTCTGAAGCATGGGGGGGCTCTTAGTTGAGCAGGACAGCTCTTGTGCAGGGCTGGTGTCCACCCACCAGTTGCTCAGCTGTCTGTAGCTTTGGTGTGATGTCTCTTGGCCTCTCCTGTCTTCCCACAGCCACCACAGCCAGAGCCATGCAGAAGGACAGCTGCAGTACTGCCTGCCTGTGAGCAGGAGGTCCTACTTTCCACAAAGTCTGAACTCTGGAAGGTTCAGCACCTTGCAGGAGTGAGATGCCAGCTCAACCTGCACCCAGAGTCTGCTGGCAGCTTGGTGCAAGTCAGGAGTTGCTCCAAGCCTGCTTTTGTGCAAGGCAGTGAGGCTGAGCATTGGCTCATGAAACCTTGTGCCCTGATGATAGGCAATATTTCTCCTGCTTTCCACAAGACAGTAGGAAGCTGAGTGCAAAGATGTTAAGCAGTTGAAGGTCATGTAAATCATGTCCTTTCAGGTGCTGCTCACCTAGTACTCATGCTGTTTTGTTTCAGCATCATTGTCAGCACCACTGTTAGGTATCCTAGTGTGTAGACAAGGCAGTAACATCTTTATCTTGTCCAGCTTAGATAGAAACTCCAGATATCCTGCTGATAAAAATTCTGTTGGCAGATGTCGTGTCTGCTGTCTCTCCTGCAGCAGAGTAGGGGGGAAGTAAAAGGGAGGCTCTGGTAGATGGGATCAGGGCTGTGGACTTCTACAAGATATTTACAGTTTGGAGTAAAAGGCTTGTAAGTTAGGACTGTGGTGTGCTGAGAAGGGAGGTGCTGAAGGCCCTGGGCTGCAAACAGACCTCTTACCTCCAACCCTCCTGTGTCCCTGCTGAGCTTGGCAGTAATGTGGGGAGAAAATTAACTCACCCCAAACCACTTAGTGCTTTGCAGGTCAAAACCAACAGCTCAGATTCTCTTCTGTGTTTGGTCGATGGTCTGAACAGGGCTTCTTGCACTGCCTCCCCACCTGCCCTTTCAGAAACCAGCTACTGAATTCATCATCAGTGCCTGATCTGAAGAGTAGTCACACCTCCTTGAACACTCTCAGGGGCACATCAGAGAGTTTTGTCTCCCTTTTTTTAACTCCTAGGACCCAGTGCTCTTTTCAAAACTCTTTCTGAAGTGTTTGCATTTGAACAGTATCTAAACTCTTCACCTCCAGTGGGGTAAGCTGCTGAATTTGGGGAGTGTGAGTTCAGAAGGTGGCTCCTTCTTGCTGTAACCAGTTAAGTGCAGCACAGTAAACTATTTGGGAATGTAAACTGAAAAGTAATTTTTGCTCACTCTTTCCTTCTGTCTTGCTACAATCTGAGTGAAGTGTTAACAGAATCCTGTGGTTTTTCCCTAGCTGGGCTTTGTGAGAGTGGTGTGGAGACCATGGTGAGAGGAGGCCAGTAGGCTCTGGTGCCATGGAGCTTCCCAGTTACAGCAAACAGCTGCTGCAGCAGCTGGACACTCTCTGCAAAGACCAGCAGTTCTGTGATTGCACCATCTCCATTGGCAATGCCCATTTCAGAGCACACAAGGTGGTTTTGGCTGCTGCCAGCCTGCTTTTTAAATCCTTGTTGGACAGCACAGACACCACCTCCATCAATGCTTCTGTGGTCACCCCTGAGGAGTTTGCACTTGTGCTGGAGATGATGTACAGTGGCAAACTCCCACTGGGGAAACACCATTTCACCAAAGTAATCTCAGTGGCAGATAGTCTGCAGATGTTTGATGTGGCTGTTAGTTGTAAAAACTTTCTCAGGGACCTCATCAGTTGTCCAGCTCAGGACCAGGTAGTGAGAAAAGTCTCTGGCCACGCAACAGACTCATTTGGAAGTCATGTTGAAGCTAATAACCTGCCCCTGTCTGAAACACCTGCTGAAGGAAAAACAGATATCCTCTTCCCCTCAGAGAGTTTCTCCTTCTCCTGCCACGGTAGAAGCAGAAATAGGAGGAGATGGGCCTCCTTCTGGCCAGGAGCTTACTACAAATCATACCTGGTTTCAGCAGGATGTGACAGCAAGTGACTCCAGGTCCCTCCAGGAAGATTCAGGCTCTTGCCTTGATCAGGCTGCCTGTGCCAAGCAGGGGGGCTGTGCAGAAGAGGAGCTTGCTAAACCTCTGGAGGAGAAAGGACCAGCAAGGGATTGAGGTGAGACTTCACAGCATTGCCTCTTCTTTGCAGCCACGTTGACTCCTGTTTTCCTGTTATGGGGGATCTTTTCCTCTGGCTTTGTTCTCTTTAGTTTGTTCTGGGTCTGGAGGGGCATGACGTGCACCCCTTGTCTGCAGGGACTTCTTTCCTTTGGCTCCGTGCCATATTCTCTTTTGGTCTTTGCAGTTGCTTCACTCTCACCCCTTTACAACAGCTGTAGTCAGGAAAACTTTTCTTAGCCCTGCATGTGATTTCATCTGATGTACAGCAGGACCTGTGTCAGTTCAGGACAGGAGGTTGATAAGGCAATCTGGAAGAGAACAAAGTTGCCTGCTAGTGCTACCTTATCCTTTAAACTCCTGTTCAGCGTGGGATGAAAACAGAGGCTCTACTGGGTTTAAAATAAATGTTTCATTTACAACTGGTGTTAAATAAACTGTTGGTTTTCCCTTCAGGCTGTGTGATACCTTTAGAAGGGATTTGTGGGTCAGTTTCCCTATTATAGACAATGTTCTGGTTACAAACTGTTGGCTTTTATTCACATCATGCTTTCTGTGAAGCCCTTCAATTAGCAATAATCATCTTGTTTCTCTCACGCAGCAGCAGAGAGCAAACCCTGTAATCTGGATTTCTTTCTTCAATCTGAAAGTGTTTTCTCTGAGGCCCTTTCTGATGCCCAGGCTGTGCTGAAAAGACTAGGAGAGGGCAGAGAAATGGATGCTTCTCCGAAGGAGGTCGATGTGTTTACTCGGGTAAAGGTTAACAGGTTTTTTTCTTCATCGTGTTGAGGGCTGGAATAGTTTGTGCCCTGCTTAGGAAATGGTTTCATGGGCAACTGGGGCTCTGGTGCTTGGTTGTTTGAAGGGCAACACCTGCTCACTCGAGCAACACCTCAGAGAGAAGCATCTGTAAGATGCTTGTGCGTGTAGGTGAAGAAGTGTATTTCCTACCCTGAAGATATCTTTGTTGTGTTGTAGGAGAGCTCCAGCACTGATTTGTGTCTTCCTGGTTATGGCACTTGTTTTGGGAGCTGTAATGACTTGTGAATGACTGACACATGAGATCCAAAATAGACTTCTCCAGCCCTTGGCGACTGCTTGTCATGGAGCATCTGCTCTGCCTAGGGAGAGCTGCTTGTGGGTGGTGTCCTGGGGGGGTCATGGGTGCTGCTCACAGTGCTTCTCCTGGCAATGGGCCACTCCAGAATCTGTCATCACTGATGGATGATGCTCAAGTTACTGCTGGAGGGGATATTTGAATCTGGTGCTTGGTTAGTGCTGGGGGGTACTCTGGGCTCTGAACAAAGGTAGCCAGATACCAGCTGTTGAACCTGCTCAAAGCCACCACAGAACAGAAGTTATGACCATGTTGGTGTGGCAGTGGTGCAGGAGGCCATGGGGCTTGGAAATGGTTGTGGTAGGTCTGGGAGGGTTCTGGTGCTGACTCCACACTGCTGCTCACTGCAGGGTCTTTGAAAAAGCTTTGGCCTGTACAGAGTGAGGATGGGACTGTACTTACTCTCCTCACCCTGGCTATTTCTGATTGAGCTGTTTTCATACCAGGCTGCACAAAATGCCTGGGGTACCTCTTCTGTATGTGGAGAAGTGAGAGTGGAACTGTTTTCCAGTACCAATATGACCATGGGACATTTTGGCTGTGGTGGCATTCTGCTTGAAAAAAACCAAGGCAATGTCTTTATTAGAACAAAACCCATATGGCAGCAAGGAGAATTCCCTTGAGTTGGAAAGTTTAGGTTTCTTTTCTGACAAGTTTTGAAATGTTCATGGAGGGAAGCCTGTGTTCCTTTAGCTGCTGACCCTCCTGATGGTGTTGAACTTCACATCTCTGAGGCTTTAGGAGGGAGATGTGGCTCCTAATTCATGTTTGTAGCAGCAAGCCCAAGCCTGGCTGGGCTTACAATCACCTGTGAGTGCTCTCAGCATGCCTGCCTGCCCTGGGAAGGATTAGGTTTTCATATCTTTGTTGCCCTGATTAGAAAAATACATCAGGTTTAAGGCTTTATCCCAACTGCCAAGGTGCAGAAGAGGAGGTTGCTGTGTGATGTGCATGGGGGCTGCCAGAAGGGATGTGGCAGGTCCATGCAGCCATGCCACCAGGGAGCCCCTGTGCTCCATTCCATCCCTGCTCTGCTTTGTGCTGCCTCTGGGATCATAGAATCACAGAACCATTCAGGCTGGAACAGCCCTTTGGGATCACCCAGTCCAACCATCATCCCTGCTCTACCAAGTTCTCCCCTCAACCACATCCACCAACACCACATCCAAACCACCCTTCAACACACCCAGGGATGGTGACTCCACCACCTCCCTGGGCAGCCTGTGCCAGGGTCTGACCACTCTCTGTGAAATAACTTCTCCTCATGTCCAGTCTGACCCTGCCCTGGTGCAGCTTGAAGCCCTTCCCTCTTGTCCTGTCACCTGTGAGAAGAGACCAGCACCAACCTCCAGGGTGCAGGGCAGAGCTACACCTGCCAAGTGCCCAAGGCACTGCCTTGCTTCTGCTCTGCCCAGCAGCCCCATTTTCTATTGCTTTGCAGTAACTGTTGGTTTATGTTTCTTCAGCAGCTCCAAGACCCAGAAACTAAGGTTCACAGGCCCGTGCTTGGCCCTTTGTGCTCCCAAATGAGCTGTTGCAGCAGGAGCCAAGCGAGAGGTCGTGGAGCTCAGAAGCAGCTTGGGTGTCTGACCATGAAACGGCAGCTGCACCGTTTTTCTGCAGCTATAAAGATACACTGAACAAATGAGAGATGGATTTTCCTTAAGCCTTCCTGAAAAATCACTGCTGAGCTGTGACAAGCATGAAAAGTGTCAGCCCCAGGGCGGTGGTGGGGACAGGCTGCGGGCCATTATAAGCCAGGGCTCAGTCAGATCTGTCCATCTCTGAGCTGCCCTCTGGGACAGGCAGGACCTGTGGGCCCAGCACTGAGCCTGGGCTCTGTTTCCAGCAGATCAAGCAGCATTTTCCCACAAGGACCCCATGTTTTCTTCAGGGGCATCACACTGGAGTGTTTTTAAACTCATGCTTAAAGTGCAAGTTCAGCTCCAAAGAGCTCGGGATGTATAATTAAGGCTGAGACTGGTAGTTGGCAATGGATTTAGTTTTTATTTTCCTCCTTTTTTTTTTTATTCCCCCTCTTTTTCTGCATCATTTTGCTAGTCTTTTGCTTGAAGGCTCTTAGGTGCCTTGGGGAAAGCAGAAGTCAGTCTGAAAGCTGGTGAGAAGCTGTTTCTTTGCACCAAGCTGTCTCGCTGGGTGTGCTTGTCCTGCTGCAGGGGAGATCTCCCACCCCTTGTGCACGTCCTTCTTCAGCTCAGGAGCCTTTTGTGGGTGACTTATCACTGTGGGTGAGCAGTGGGGTGTTCTGGACAGCAAAGCCTGGGCAGCCTGGAGGCCTGGGGGTGTTCGGGGGGGGTTTCCACACCTGTCTGTTAACACTGCAGCTGTCCTGGTCTTCAGGCTCCTCTGATTTCAGTGGGATTTTGCCTCAGAGGCAGCCTTAGTAGTTCCATTCCTTTCCAGGTGAGCTTGTCCCTGGATGGGTGCCTTGTCCCCTGCAGTGCTCCTGCCTCCTCCCCTCTGGTGTTGCTGCCTTATTTCCTGCTACCTCCCGTGAAGATTTGTTAGGTGGTGGGGCTTGTGGTGCAGAGCTTGCTTTTGTGAGAATTATTGCTTTTCTCTAAGTTTGATGTTACATTCTTCTCCCCAGGCTGAAAAACGAGGATGAGTCTCTTTTCTTTTTGGGGAGGTGGGGGCTTGGGGGTTGTTTTTGCTGTAGAGCCTGTGTATCTCACAAACTATTCCTATCTAATTCCTATCTGGCTTAGATGAAACTTGCTTGGAAATAAGAACAAGACTGAAATTGCAGTAATTTGGGGAAGCATAGAAGAGCTTTGCTGGTGTCAAGTCTTATCTTCCTATGCTCTCTTAGAGAAACTCGATTCAAGTTATTGCACAGCTCATTTGTTCCCTCTATACTGGGTTCAGATGAAGTGGGGGAGCATTGATTCTCCCACCTAGAATAAATGTCACTGTGCTTGTGGATCATTTCCATTGCCTGTGGGCTTGTCCAATTATTGTTGTCCTTCATTTGCAGTTGCAGGGATTTCTGGATGCAGCAGCAGCAGTTTCCCCTTATCTTCTGCATCCTGATTAGGAGTGATAGCTTGTGAGGGTTTTTAAGGTGTTTTTTTTTTTGTGGTGACAGCTGCACAACTTTTTGTCTCCCATTCTGGTGTGCTTGTGTGGAGCTTGGGGCTGAGCTCTTGTTCCTGTTGCATGGAGCAAGCAGGGGCCAGCATTTTTCATGGAGCCTTCCTGGTGCTGGGGTCTCCCTCATCTGTCACGTACAAATGCAGGCTTGAAAATAAAGCACTTCAGGTGTCTGAACCAGAAACAGGAGCCCAGTTTTTCTCTGATTATTCTATGCACAGAGATAGTTGATTGTTTTCATGGTGCCATCATAGCCTAGGAGCTTCTCTGTGGTCAAGATGTCTAGAGCCAGTCCCCGTGCTGTCCATGGCCCAGACCCTCTGGGGAGCATCTCTGGCTGTGTGGGTTTCCAATGGCTTTGTGCACAGCAAAAGTCAACCAGTAGAAAAGCCTAAATCCGTTTGCATTCACAGACAACTGATGATTATGTCTCTGGAAGTTTCCCCGTGGTGCCCAGCCTCCTGCTGCCAGGGACTCTGCAGCTCACTGAACGGCCAGTGCAGCTCTCCTTGGGGAATGGAGGTGGCACTGAGGTACAGGCAAAGGATTCACCATGTTCAGGAGTTAGTCTTCTAACTGAATGTCCCTTGGCTGGTGAGGGAAGGACGTGAAGGAAGCTAAGAAGGCTAGTTCCTTCTGTTACCCTGAACAGGTTGTTGTCCAGCCTGTCTCTTGCAGGTCCCACCCCACCCTTGGGGTACTTGCATTTGCTCTAAAGCTGACGCTTGAGGGACATCACTTGGTCACTAAAATGGCTTTTTGTGCTCTCATGGTGACAGCAGGAGTGTGGATGAGGCATGAAAGGCCATAGCCCTGCTCCCCCAGCTGCAGGGAAGAGGCTGGTGGCCAGCTGGGCTGGTGGCTCAACTGACCTGCCCTCCACTCTCCCCACATCCCTCTTTATAATCTCCGTTACAGGCATTTCACTCTGGGATGTGCATGACTTGCCCATCTGGCTGAGGTCTTCTCTGGGTCCTAGGACATCCCTCAGGGTGGCACACCAACCAGGTTCAGCCTGGCTGAGGCTCAGGGTTGTTCCTTGCAGGGACAGCCACCAGCTGCTTTTTGAGCATCCCTGTCCCCCCCCAGAAAAGCTTCATCTCGCAGTCATGTTGGAGAGGCAGGTGGAGGGCTTGGAGGCCCTGACTTATTAGGAGTGTTGTGGATTGGTGTGAGGAGGGAAAGGAGTGTCTGGCTGGGAGGACACCGTGCTAACTCACCTCTTGCACGTTTCAAAAGCAGCTTGTGTCTCTGCATGAGCAGCATTGCACATCTTCCTACCCAGAGCAGCAAGGGTACGTTGGAAGGTGCAGGAGATAATAAGGAGCAGAGCAGGAGAACCTGTGGTGGGGTGAAGGGACACAGCAGTGTAGGAATTGAATGTGTCAGGAAAGAAATACGGAGAGATGTGGAAATGATATGAGGAAATGATATGAAGGTAGGAGACCTTCCTCCTGTGGTGTTACCTGCAGAGATCCCTGCTCAGAGCTTGCCTTGGGGCTGCTGTGGAGAGGTGGAGGTTTGAAACGAACGAGGAGGGTGGTTTCATGGTGTGGGACCATTGTGGTACTGAGTGAGGAATGTCGTGGCCACCAAAGATGCCATCCTCAACTAGGACCAAACTTCTTGGAAGGCATTGAACCTGTTTGATGGAACAGCTCGAGGCAGGTCTTGGAGACTCAGTTTCCCTGCTCAGAGTGATGATCTGTTGCTTCAGCATGGAAGCTAGATGGGTGCTGATGGGTGCCAGCTTGGCCACCGAAGGGCTTTGCAAGTGTCCCAGGTGGTGAAAGCCTGATGGATCAGCCTGCAACGTGTGGGCACTTTGTGACAAAGTGGAAGCTGGGATTCCACTTAATATCAGTATTTCTCAGTTTTTTCCAGGATTTTTGGGAATTGTTCGTGCTTCAAAGCAAGTCTAAAATGCACTATGTGCTCTTTCAAAATGAGGCTGTTGTTCCCACTGAGCAGTATGTCTGAGGCAAGGTCTTCCAGAAGGAGACTATAAAGAGGAAGATCCTTTCAGCTTCTGAAAACTCCTTTCCATTCACCAAACATGCACTGAGGAAGGGATGTTATCTGGAGTTCTGGGTAGCAATGCTGCGCAGATTTTAATGAATAAACAACTAATTAGAAAAAATACTGCATAATGCAAATGGATGTTGATCCATATTAGTTAAAACATATTTGACAGGGTGCTGAGCACCTCTAGGGTGGTGAGAGTCAAGGTATTCTGTGTTTTACAGGATCATTTTTGTCTGGAAAGGGCTAGGCATGCACACCTGGAGAACCAACATGATCTGGTTATCAGGTCTCACTACAAATGAATGTTTGCTTTCAAATTAAAAAGCAATAAACCTTTAAACTTGTTCTTCATCACGTCTGCAGCATCTCCTTTCTTCCTTTGAAGCAGAGCCCTTCATGTCCACGTCTGTCTGTTCAGCAGGAAAAAAAAAGGCAGTTAGAAGGGGAAGAGCTTCCTGCAGCTTCCCCTCTGTGGATGCTCTTTGCAATAGGTCATTGCTCTGTCACGCTGCCCTGATATCTGAGTGTTTACACCCGCTAGGAAAAGCAAGTCCACCACCCCCCTGGTGGGCCCCCGAGCAGTTGCATTCAGTCTTTTTATCATGGAAAGAAAAATGACAATGACAGCAGAAAATGGCCTCCCTCTCTGGAGCTGGGCTGAGCTCTCCACTTCAAAGGTACTTTCATAGCATCCCTGCAGGCTCTCAGGCAGGCTGGCATCTCTCCTGGAGAGCTGGGGAGTGGGTGTCTTTAGGGGCAAGATTTGCAGCAATAAAGGGCTCTGGGGAAATGGGAGCAAGAGTTACAGCTTCTTTTCCTTTTATTTCTCTAACTGCATGGGCCTCTTTGTCTCTGGTTGCTGTTCTGGGTGGCTGAAGTGGATTTTGGAGTTGTGGGCGTGATTGCCAGGCGTGCTAAAACCTCAGGACTTTTGGAGTTTGCCTGCCTCCTCTCCAAAGCTTTCTCTAGGAGACACAACTCCAGTGAGACCTGAGGATGGAGACTGCTGAAAGACCCACTTAAAATGCTCTCTGTGCAAGTGATCTCTCCTTGTTCTGCACTGAAGTCTGGTACGTCTATCCTTGGGATTCCAAAGTAATGGTGTTTAAACCATGTTTTATTAAGTCTCTTAAACTTCTTGGCATAGGGGAAGAAATGAAGAGATGTTTGATGCTGGAACCAGCTCCCAATAGTGGGACTTAGTGTAAAGATGAAGGCTGGCAGACAGGACTTGCTGCTCTCCTTCCCAGGGCTGGTGGCACAGACTGGACCTTGAGTTGAGGTCTGTGTCTATGTGGTTATTTTTTTGTTTTATTGTTTTTGCCCCCTGAGCAAAAGCCCCAGGATTTTGCTTTTTGTGTCCATTTGTGCAGGGCAGTGGGTACTCTAACCAAAACCTGCCTGTGTTTGCCTGTTCTGGTGCAGGCTCTGCTTGTCTGTCTGGCAGAGGTGGGGGAACAGTCGGTGGTCCAGAAGCTGCTGAGCAAAGTGAAGGATGCTCAGACCCTGGGTGCTCAGACCCTCCTGTCTTTCCTGAAGCTGTTTCAAGATGCAAATCACAAGCTGAGATTGGCTTTGCTGGAGAGGGAACGGGGCAGCAGAGAAGCCCTGCAGCAAACAGGTAGAGAATTGGGTGTAGTCTCTGGCAAAGCGAGTGGGCAACCTTATGGAATTTCTGGAGCCCTGCTTTGTCTGTGTCCTTACTCAGACACGGGGCTTTATCTCCTGCTGGCCAAGATCCTGGAGTGTCCCTGTCCTGCAGCAGCAGGGTGCAGGCACCTTGGCTGCCTGGAGGGCTGGATCAATGGCTGCACAGCCAGCCTGGGGACTGGGAGCTGCTTTCCTACTCCAGTCTGGCACAAAGCATTGGCCTTGCAAACCTGGTGTTAACCTCCAGCTTGCTTGATGGCTTTGTGCTCTGTTAGATAAATGAGACGTTTTCCTTTCATAGAGTTTAAAGAGAATAGTAAAGTGGTTTTCCTCTGCTGCTTGTGCCTGGGATGAGCTTTGCTATTCACTTAGATCTTTCCCAGAGTCTCGCTCACTTCAGGAGCCTGTCAGTTCCTTCAGACCGGTTTGTTTCTTCTCTTGTGTTTCTGAATCCCTTTCCCCCCAGAGAACACAGACGAGGGAGAGATGCTGACCTCTCGCTTGCTGGGACACAGGGAGGAGCTGCTGCAGAGTGTGACACAGCTGAGCCCCATCCTGGAGTTCTCGGAGGCAGCAGAAGAGGGATTTCTGCCCGCCGCGGGGAAGCGGGGAAAAATAAAATCTGAAATAGGGAAAACAGCGGGCAAGGGGATATGTGTGTGTCTGCAAGGCAACATCTTAATGCATGGTTTGCCAGGTGCTAGCCTCACCTGGCTACTTCCCTTCCCTTGTGCACAGCATGGACTGCACGTGTGTTTTGTCCCGGGTCCTTCCGTGCTGAGCGGTGGGAGCCGGGCAAGCCGAGCTCCCCAGGCAGCCTCAGGAGCAGGGGGAACCCTGCCTGGGGCAGTGTCAGCTGCCCCTCCAAGTGGAGCCTGGGGCAGAGGAAGTGCCTGGTGCTCCTCGTAGGCCCTGAAAATAGCTTTTCATGAGGCCAGAGAAGGCTCTGTAGTGGAGTCTGGTTTCAGCAGAACCTCTCCCGCCTCTGTGCTGCCTTCTTGCCAGTTACAGCCTCGTATATGTGGTCATCACCTCCCCTTTCAGCTTTCACTCTTTAATTCATATCACACAGTTGACTGCAAGAATAGAATATCCACTGACTGCTTATTTATTTATTTATGTGTTTCATGCAGCAGCTGCTGAGGAGGATGAGTGCTTTCCTGTAAGCACTTGCATTATGTGTGCTGATGTGCAGAAGCCATAAAGGACAAAAGATTGTGTTGACAAAATCAACCTGATTTTTATTAATGTTTTGGGGGTGCTGGCTGTACCCTCCCTGTGCAGCTGAAACTTGCAGGGTACCCTGGCATCCTGCATTCAGTACACAGCTTGCAGCCCTCCTGTCCTCTTTTGTCACATCAGTTAGTTCCCCTGATGCTGGGTTACAGCGAGTGGCAAGCTCTGTTGTGCTCAGTGGCATGAATGATGTCTGCTTTCTGTTTCAGTGAGCCTGACCAGAGCCACAACGGGTGGGCTGAGAACATTTGCCTGTCTCCTGAGTCCCTCAGTTAACATCTTGCACACCTGCACGTGGTCCCTGACCAAGTGTCCACATGGAGCAGCCCTGAGTGTGGGTGCAGCTCAGTGCAGGAGGGCTAAAGAAGGTGCTGCCAGCAGAGGCACCCACCTTGCTTTCAGGGGCTGGGCTGTAACTGGCAGCTGATGATTTTTTTTTCCTGTGAAAGCAGCATGGCTGAGCCTGGAGTGGGGATGGGAGAGGAGAAAAAGCATGGTGCAGCAGAGGACTCTGCATCTGCTGGGGATATTGCAGCTGTCAGCAGAGACCTGTGCAGAGGTGCCTGGAGCTGGGCTCCTGGCTGTGAAAGCTGCTTTAGCCACGGGGGGATGAAGGGTTTTCATATCTGCCTGTTGTGTTGCAGCATGGCCTTGCTTTAAAAGGCTGCACCTTTTCCCTGCACTCTTCCTTTTCTCTTCGTGGAATTAGGTAGGGAAAGTGCAACCAGTTCTTATCCTCCTTCTCACTGAAAAAGAAACCAAACCCAACAAGAAACCCAAACCATTCTGCAATCACAATTCTGCTCCTTGGGCACAGGATACAGCTTTTAATGGCATCACCAAGTACTGCAGGACTCCTGCCTTGTCTGATGAAGGGGAGGTGTTATTCAGTATTTCTTTGGATTCTTCAGTCTCTATATGCTCCGTTTGCTGCAAAGCCCCCAAACCCTGCTCCAAATACAAAATCCTCCTCCAAATACAAAATCCTCCTCCCTCTGGGATCCCTTTGTGCTCTTGCTTTAGCTCCCAGCTTCCCAGCAAGTAACAGATGTATTTGGGAAGCACTCCAGTGAGGCTGGGTGAGTGGCTTTTTACCTGCTGTGGCACAGGAGAACAAGGCAGAAATTGCCAAGTTTAGACTGAGCTTAGGGGGTTCCCTTTTTTTTTTGTTTTGAACTTGGTTTATTTGTTTATTTCCCACCCCTCGTCCCCCAGGCAAGTGGAAAAGTGCTTAATTATTTAAGAAGTTAAATTGATTCAGATGATGGGCCTGTGGCTTAGGTGCAGTTGTGATCTCTGGTGTCTCAGGTGCAATGATGGGAAAATGAACATGGAATTCGTGGCCACCTCTGAAGGTTTCATCTTCCCTGAGTCATCCAGCATTGCACAACAGCTCTGGGCTGGCAGAGATAGGATCTAGTTCTCCAAGGGTTCATAAAGATGAGGCTTTTCTTTTTCTTGTCACAGTCACTAACCTCATTAGCTTCACATTTATTAAGCAAGAGAAGCCTGAGTTTTACATGCAATGGCCTTTTCTTCTAGGCAACTGGGTTCCTTCTGTGCCTGGTGCAAGCTGTGCATGGAGCAGGTCAGATATTGGAAAGCCAGTCCATGATGTGTTGTGAAGCCTCTTGGTAAATCCATTTTTCTGGGGCACTTTTTACCTAATGGTTTTAATTTTTTAGGGCATAACTTTGTGGCTTTATTTGTGTTTCCATAGGACAGAGAAGTGAGGTGGAGCATTTGGGTGATGTCTTGCTGCAGGTCCTCACTGGAGAGAAGTAAACTGGGGTGCAAAGAAGAGCAGGTAACCTCTTGTCCATGGTGTCCCATGGCTTTGGTTGCTGCAGAGTTCAGAGCAACCAGTCCACAGGCCAGCCCCACTGCCAGGGCCACCACTTCTGTGCCTCTTGATAGTTGCCTGGAAGCTGTGGTAGGTCACAGCTCCCCAGAAGGATGCTGCTCTTGCACCCCTTTTTGTGTTCTCTCAAAAGATGAGTTCAGACTAAGCAATCCAGTGTGAATGAGAGGTGAGGATGGGCCAGCAGGTTCACTAATGGAGTTTTGTCTATAAAAGGGCAGGGTTTTAGAAATGAGAGAAGTTAATTAATGAGATCAGCTGCTTGTAAGAGCATAGGAGGAGCTGTTGGATTTGCTTCCTTTTATGTCAAAGGTGGGAGAACTGACTGGAGTTTTCATCCTCAAAAAGAGGGGAGAATTTGTGTGAGTGAACAAATAACTCGAAGAGGAGTATTAGGACCTGCAGGGAATGACTGGAATGTCCAACTGGCAAGGAAATGTACTTCAGAGGAGTTGAAGAGAGGCTTTGTGGCATGTCAGGCTGCTGGACATCACAGCCTGTATCATGGCAAGAAACCAACATTGGTCTGACCAAGTAAAGAAAAAGTACAAGGAGGAAACTCATGACTGAGCCTTGTGACAAATCCAGGAGAGACATGGAAACAGGAGTTTCCTGCACCTGAACTGAAAACCATGACTTGAAGGGCATCCCCCCAGCAGTCTGGAGGAGGTGGCACGTGGTGCTTTGGGAGGGACAGCAACGTTTCTTGCTGTGTTTTCCAAGTTGAGAGGGCTCCCTACAACTGATGACCAGGACAGATGTTGCCAGGGGGAAGCAGTGAGCCAGGCAGTCAGCTCTGTGGTTGCACAGGGCTGTGTGTGTTGGGCCAGGCTGGAGAATGCATGAAGCACTGGGGTAATATAAAAGGAAGGGCAACCATTAGGTGCAGTAACAAGAACTAAGAATTAAGACCTCATCTGGAATGTCTCTGTGCAGTTCCAGGCTGTTGAATTTGTATTGAAGCAGAAACAGATCAGTCCTAAGAGCAGAGGAGTGGAGGAGCTGTTTTATGAGAGAAGCTGCATTATTTAGACAAGTGAAATGAAGGCTGAGAGGGAATATGATCATGCTTATAAAGAAATTGGAGAGGAGGGGTAGGGTAAACCCCTCAGAGAGTTTAGAAGGCTTTTTAAGCTAAAAGATAATGTTGGCACATGAACATCTGGGTATACACTGGCCATGAATAAATTTAAGATGAAAATTAGAAGAATCAACAAGGGAATGAGACTGTGGAAGAGCATTGCAACCAGAGGAGAGGGAGCAAAAAAGTAACTAGTTTTAGGACAGATCTTAAGAATTTTATTAATGGGACTGTGTAGTGTAGGGCTCATGAAAGGAGGGATCTGGGCTTGTGACCTACAGAGCTCCTGCCAGTCCTACATTTCAAGTGCTTAGGAGCACAGTGTCTGTGAGGAGGAGGTCAACCTGTATTTGTCAACTGCCTTTCCCTTGTAGAAGCCTTGTAGATATTATACCAGGGTGTTCCTCAAGGGTTGGTGCTGGGATGGTGCTGTTTAACATCTTTGTTGGACATATGGACAGTGGAATTGAGCAGGTTTGCTGGGGACAGCAAGCTGTGCAGTGCAGTCGATGTGCTGGAGGGCAGGGAGGCCATCCAGAGGCACCTGGACAGGCTGGAGAGGTGAGCCCATGCCAACCTCCTGGAGGTCAGCAAGGCCAAGTGCAACATCCTGCACTTGGGTTGGAGCAATCCCAAGCACAAACCCAGGCTGGGTGGAGAATGGATTGAGAGCAGCCCTGAGGAGAAGGACTTGAGGGTGTTGATTGCTGAGAAGCTCAACATGAGTTAGCACCATGTGCTGGAGCCCAGGAACAAACTGTGTCCTGGGCTGCAGCAGCAGCAGGACCAGGGAGGGGATTGTCCCCTCTGCTCTGGTGAGACCCCCCCATGCAGGGCTGGGTCCAGTTCTGGGATCCTCAGCACAATAAGGACATGGAACTGTTGGAGTGAGTCCAGAGGAGGCCACAAAGATGCTCAGAGGGCTGGAGCAGCTCTGCTCTGGAGCCAGGCTGGGAGAGTTGGGGTGTTCAGCCTGGAGAAGAGAAGGCTCCAGGGAGACCTTAGAGCACCTTCCAGTGCCTGAAGGGGCTCCAGAAAAGCTGGGGAGGGACTTGGGACAAGGGCAGGGGGTGAAAGGGTGAGGGGGAAGAGTTTCAAGCTGAAACAGAGAAGATTTGGATTATATCTTAGGAAGAAATTCTTTGCTGTGAGAGCCTGGCCCAGGCTGCCCAGGGAAGCTGTGGCTGCCCCATCCCTGGCAGTGTTGAAGGGCAGGTTGGATGGGGCTTGGAGCAGCCTGGGCTGGTGGGAGGTGTCCCTGCCCATGCAGGGGGTTGGATCTAAAAGATATTCAAGGCCCCTTCCAACCCAAACCCTTCTGTGATTCTTATACTGGCATAGTTGAGCTTTTCCAAGCTGTGGTGATTGTACCTCACGTAAGAGGTCTCTTATGTGGCCTTGTCATAGAAATAATCACTCTGTTAATAGGATACTCATTTAAATAATAGAAGTAGTGAGGTTTTTTCCTGTCCATCTCTGTGTTTTGATGACAAGCAGAAAAATTGGGGAAGCAAGGGAAAAGAGACTGCCAATTTAAAGGGTATTTGCTAAAAATATTAAATGAAATGTTGTTTTGAACCCTGTCTTTCAGACTATTTTTGTTTCCTTTGAAAAAGGATTTCTGCTTGTCAGCCACTTCTAAGAGCTGAAGTTGGTGGAAGAGCCCACCAGGGTAGTTTTCAAGGTGACACATGTGAGATGTACCTGAGATGTGTTTGGATCTTCCTGTATCTAGGACCTCCTAACACCTCCCAGTTAATCCAGTTAGTGGAAGCAGTGAATATAGATTTCCTGCAGGACTGTGGGACTGCTCCTTTCTCTCTCATCTCTATGCAGATCCAAGAGTTTGTAGGAAACTCTCACCAACAGGTTCTTGGCTCTTGGTCACAGGTGGTTTTGGATTGCTGTGAAGGCAGCTCTCTGAGAGCAGCCATGGACAATCTGCTCAGGAAGGTGGATGAAGAGAAAACCCTGAAAGCAGAAAGTTTGGTCAAACTTCTGGGGGCTGTGAAAGCATCATTCCCTGGTCTCCAGCTTCTGCTAGACAACTTGGTGGCAACAGGAAATGTCTCTGTTGCCAAAGGTGTGGGTGTACTGAACTTCAGAGCCTGGGAATTGCCAGGAAGTTTGGATGTTTGCCTGGACTTCATTGTGCTCTTATAATCTTACTTCCATGTAAGGGAATGGGGTGGCCCTTCCATTCAAACAGGAATGGTCTGGGAGCAATGGGGTAGGAGGACTTGGGCCAACAAGAAGGTGGCTGCTTTGTGATGAAATGAGCAGTGGGGGACAGGGGCCTGTTGGGCTCCTTCCTTGAGTTTGACACAGATAGGGCAGAAACTAGGATGTCATCTCTGGAAAACAGGGGAACTGTTCCCTCCAGTGTCAAATTCCTTCTTGGTTTTGAATCACTTAGAAGCAGCAGTATCATAGAATCATCAGGGTTGGGAGGGACCTCTGAGGATCATCAAGTCCAATTTGTCACATCATAAATGCCTCATAGATAAGGCAGCTTTACCAAACTCTGGTCCATTGGTGACTTCAAATGATGGCACTTGCTTGGAAAGCAAATATGTAAAACTTCACAGATGTCCTGACATGAAGTACAGAGAATGTCTTACCTGGGTTACCTGGGTTTAGGCACAACCCTGAGCTATTCAGGGAGAGAGGGAAACTTCATTAGCTCTGAACTCACGTACAAATTAAGAACTGAATTAACATGCAGTGGAATGTAAATGAGTGCTTAATAGAAAGCAAAACTCTGCTCATAATGCTGATAATTTCCTCTGTAGCAAACACTCCCAACAGACAGGTTGCTTTGTCCTTTGTTAAGCACGACTGCTTTCCTGAAACACTGGGCTCCCAACATGGTTCATTATCTGGTGGTGATTCCCATTCCAAGCAGGAGCATTCCTTAATTAAATAGAGCTGGATCTCCTCAAGTTGCAGCAGGAGCAAACAGCAGCACAACTCTTTCTTATCATGGAAATGAAGAGGGAGGGGGGGGGGATGATTTGAGACAGTGATGGCAGCCTTTGCTGTGCTGTCCTGCTGGCAGGAAGGAGGACAACTTGTGCAGTGCTGCAGGGCATGCTCTGGCTGTGGAGCTCACCTGGGCCCAGCAGCAGAGGTGAGAGTGCATTCATAACTCAAATTTATGTAATAAAATCAGAAATATTCCAATGGGAGAACAGGGGAAATATACTTGTTTGTAAACCATCCCCTGATCCATGTGGAGCACATCCAAGCCATACCTAAACCCTCCAGAGCTCAAGTGCCTGATGAGGTTCCCTCAGCTGTGCCAGAGAGTAGACTCATATCTCCAAGAATTCTTTGTCCAGGGAATTTTTCACATAAGTTCAGAATCTTTCTTTTCTTATTCCCACAGCCTGGCCTTGCCTCCTGCTCCATCTGGGAGAGCTTTCTCTTCTTACCCAGCACTGTATGTCTCCTGGGTCCCAGGGGCTGTGCAATTAATAGATTGTTCTGTTTGTTCCTGAACCAAAATGATTAAAATACCTAAGCATGCAAACAAAAACCACACACAGGTGTCTTGGATGAACTACTTTTTATGGTTTTGGTTTCTCCTACAAAAGGACAAGGATGCATCTTCTCCAATTTAGTAACTCCATGAGGCAAAAAGGTCCTCTTAAAATGAATCTGGCACTTTCAAGTTTCATTTATCAACAAGTCTTGCAACAAGTACAGTCATCTCTTACTTTTGTACACAGTATATATCTCCCAAATCTCTTCATTATCCTGAATAAACACTGTTCCTCTTTCTTGAATTAGTCCACTGTGTCCTACTGGGGTGTCTCCAGAAGCTTGTGGTGTTACTCTAGAGTCCTGGTTTCTCAGATGCATCAGAGCCAAACCTCAGCAGACCCAGCTGGAAATGAGGTATGGGAGAAGGAAAGAAGGAGGTTAAAGTTGTATTTTGTTGGTGTCAGGAAGAAGATGTTTGTGCTGCTTTGCAATCACGAGTCTGGTTTGTGTTCCCTTACTCAGCCTGATAACTTCTTGATTACCTTGAAGCATCTGGGTGTTTGTATGTGTGATGGTCACACCCTCCTGAGACAGAGCATGTGGCTCCTTCTTGGGGGAGTGGATCCAAGACTCTCACAGTCCTCTTTCAATGAAACTACAGTAAGAGTCAGTAATGGGGTCTCTGTGATTCCAGGGCACCAGAAGAGGCTGATGAACGAGGTGTTGTCTTCACAGACAAGGCCACATGTTTGCCTGCTGAGCGTGGCTGAAAACTGAGACTTTCTTCTTCTGGGCTCAGACCAGGACTGAGACTCGGAAGGTGTTGGGTGCCAGAGGTGAATTTCTGTAGGCATGTGTGAGCAGAGGGCATTCTGTGTTGTCTTCGTTTGGTTTAGAGAAGTTTTGATTTGTTGTGTTTGATCCTCTGCTTGAAGGTAAATCATAGAACCATAGGATGGTTTGAGTTGGAAGGGATGTTAAAGATCATTGAGTTCCAACCCCTCTGCAGGGGCAGGGACACCTCCCACTAGATGAGGCTGCTCAGAGCCCCATCCAGCCTGCCCTTCAGTGCTTCCAGGGATGGGGCTTCCACAGCTTCTCTGAGCAGCCTGTTCCAGGGTCTCACCACCCTCACACTAAAGAATTTCTTCCTGATCTCTAACCTAAATCTCTCCTCTTTCAGTTTCAAACCGTTCCCCCTTGTCCTCTCACTACAAGCCCTTGTAACACGTCCCTCCCCAGCTTTCCTGGAGCCCCTTCAGGCACTGGAAGGGCCACTATGAGATCCCCTGGAGCCTTCTTTTCTCTGGGCTGAAGAACCCCAACTCCCTCAGCCTGTCCTCATAAGAGAGCTGCTCCAGCCCTGCAGTGATTTTCATGGCCTCCTCTGGACACGTTCCAACAGGTCCACATCTTTCTTGTGTTGGGGGCACTAGAGCCAGGTGTCCTGAGCGTGGAGCTGGGTTTGTTATGCAGGGAGAGCTGGCTGCCTTGGCTTTTTTAGTTCCCCTCAGCTCTGAAGCCCTTTGGGAAGATGCTGCAAGCTGAACTGCTTTTATTTTCATTCCCTTGCATTCAGCCAAGTGGAGCCCAGAGGATTCTGGAGCCAAACTGTTGAAATGATACAGAGAAAACTTAGTGAAGCTTCTCACAGACACTGAGACTCTGCTGGAGGGCATCTCTGCTGCACAGAGCCTGGCTCCTGCTGAGACAGAGGTGAGCAGTCTCCCACGTGTGTGCAAGCAGATACTGAGATTTAATCTCCACCTGGGATCCCTGCAAGTCCTGGTGACTTGATTTACTACCTGTCATGGCTTGGGGGGGGGCAGTCCTTGGTGGAATGATTCCTTGGTGTCCCATAGCAGGAGTGAAGCAGGTGCTGCATGTGGAGCTGAAGGCTGGCAAGTAAGAGTGGCTGATTTGGGCACTAAGGAGAGATGCTCCATCAGCTGAGGAGATGGCTGATGTGTTTGGGTGAAGGGCTGGGCTTCCTCTGAGCTGCACTGAGCCAGGCCTTCAGCTGGCCAGGAGCAAGGGAGGGCTGGGTCTGGGATGAGCCATGGTTGTGGCTAAGCAGGATGCAGGGCTGATGGATGAGCTCCCTTGTTGGTGCCTCGCTGAAGGTCTTCCCAAGGTGAGGGAGCAGGTTGTGAAGTGTGAGGGTGATGGTGTTGCTTCTGGCTGCTCAGGAACCTGCACCACTGAACCTGCTCGTGGAGGAGATCTGGAAAGAGCCTGGCAGAGTTTTTCTTCCAAACAGGTAATAGGCTTGGTGTCCTCCCATGTCCTCCATGAGCTCCTCCTGCTGCTGGCATGAGCTGCTTTCTAACTTCTTGCCCTCTCCCTACCCAGGAAGCTTTTTCATTCGAGTGGGTCTCAGCACCCATGTCTTCAGCGAAGAAGTAGATGGTTTGGAAAAGCTCTTTGGTTTGCAAATGTGGCTACTTGGCTTGTGGCTGTGTGCCTTCAGGTTTTTTAATGAGCCAGCCTTTGGAGAGCTGGTCACTGTCCTGTCCTCCAGCTGGAGGCCTGTCAGACTGAAAGCATGGGTTTCACCAGAGGTCTGTGTGCAACCACCACCCTGTCTCCCCCTCCAGAGCCTCAGCCTCTGGCTTGCTTTGAGTTTTCCTACTTTAAAACCTAAATTGTTCTTTTCCCCAGAAATGGTCAAAATCTCCTGTGTGAGGAGTGCTCAGGTTGGTGGTCTTGTGGAGCAGGAGGGGGAGGCTGCACAGAGCCTGGCTGTGAGTACTGGCCCTGCTGGCATAAGCTGGGCTTCACCTGCCTGCAGTGAGGTGCCATGGGGCAGATACCTCCATCCCAACTCCTCCATCCCCTCAGGGCAAAGAACCCAGCACTTAGAATTATAAAATCATAGAATCATTAAGGTCAGAAGGGACCTTAAAGATCATCCAGCTCCAACCCCCCTGCCATGAGCAGGGACCCCCACCACTAGACCAGGCTGCACAAAACCTCATCCAACCTGGCCTGAAAAACCTCCAGGGCTGGGGCATCAACAACCTCCCTGGGCAACCCATCCCAGTTCCTCACCACCCTGAGAGTGAAGAATTTCTTCCTAACACTTCACCTAAATCTCCCCTGTTTCAGTTGAAAACCATCACCCCTTGTCCTATCACCATCTTCTCTGATGAAAAGCCCCTCCCCAGCTTTCCTGGAGCTCCTTTCATGTACTGGAAGGTGCTCTAAGGTCTCCCTGGAGCCTTCTCTAGGCTGAACAGCCCCAATTCTCTCAGCCTGTCTTCATAGCAGAGGTGATCCAGGCCTTTTATCATCTTGGTGGCCTTTCTCTGGACCCCCTCCAACAGGTCTATATCTTTCTTGTGCTGAGGGCTCCAGAGGTGGACACAGCTCTCCAGGTGGGGTCTGAGCAGAGCAGAGGGGCAGAATCCCCTCCTGGCCCTGCTGGTCACACTTCTTTAGATGCAGCCCAGGACACAATTGGCCTCTGGGCTCCAGCACTCACTGGTGGCTCATGTCCAGCTTCTCATCTCCTCCCACCCCCAAGTCCTTCTCCTCAGGGCTGCTCTCCAGCCCTTCTAGTGCTCTCTAGCACTTCTGGTGCGTCCAGCTGCTTTTTAGGTGGCTGTCCTTGGATGAGGCAAATTGTGCCTCAAAACGCCTGTTTCTCTGCCAAAGGCAGAACAGGGTGTCAGTAACTGCCTGCCTTTTGAGGCTGTCAGTGTCTCCTTTGGAAAGAGTGTGCTTTGGAAAACCTGATCTCACCTGAAGCTGGAGAAGCAGTGAGAAGTGAGGTCTGTGAGGGCTTTGCCTCTTGTTGCTCAGTGGTTCCTTTGCCCAGAAGGGGTCACTTCTGATGTCAGCAGCTCAGCTTCAGGAGTGGGCTGGACAAAACTGAGCAAAGCTGAGGCCTTCAGGTTCTCCCTGAGTTCTGTGCTTTTTAAAATGTCTTTACTTTTGTTTTCCTCTTCAGTGGCCACCAGGGAGAGCTCAGCCATTGAGATCATCCTGTGGCACAGCAAGCTGATCTCAGAGGCCACCCAGCAGAGAGCAGACCTGGAGAGCTTGGCTCCAGGGGAGGCAGGACTCACAGAAGCAGTAAAAAAAAGCAGGATCACAGAAGATCCCTGGGAATGCTCCTGGAGCAGGAATAGTTCAGGCCAGAAAGTATGGGCAGGCTCTAGTGTGCACTGAAATGAAGGCACTTCACTTGGGTTGGGAAAGCCATCCGAAGTTGGAGGTGCCCCTCTGCTGAAGTGAGAGTTTGTTGGGTGTTTTATATAAATTCTGCCAGAGTTTTTAGGGAAAAGAAATTACCAGCGAGTTTCTCAATGGCTGGAAAGGTTGATATTCAAACACAGCCAAACTGTTTCAGCTCTGCAAGAGTGCTGCAGTCCTAGAGAAAGCAGAGCTGCCAGAGAGTGAGTTGATATTTGATTTGGCTGTTCCAGGACATATGAGAATGAAACTCTCATAGAAAATGCCCTGAGGATGCCATGATTGTGTAGCATCCCACTGTGCCTTGCCTGGCTTCCCTTTGACAAGGAAAATGGGCTGTGTTAGTACCAAGCTGGTCTTTTCCATCAAGCTGTCTGCAGTTTCTCATTCCTGCTCTGATTAGCTGCTGTTGGAGATCTGGAAGTGGGAGGTAGATGTGGGCAGATCCTCACCTTGGTCCTCCTTGCAGTGGCTGGCTGGAGCAGGTTTGGATTTGAAAGAAAGAGGGGGGGGGGGGAGCCCAGAGAGCTGGGTGTGGGGCAGAGGTTGATGAGTTAGGTAAGCCTGGAATTCAGGTGCTGCTCTCTCCATGGAAAGGTGGTTTTAAGTGAGCTAATACCAACCCCAAAAGTCTGATCATTTAATTTGTTGTAACTTTTTAAAACTCCTGAAATTCTCTCAGCTCGTGAGCATGCATCCGTGGAGGGGCAAAGACCTGTGTGGAAAGGGTTTTCTTTTCTGGTTTCTCCAAGCAGGTTTGCAGCAGTGGAGATGAAACAAAGCAAAAAAACATGAGCCAGCAATGTGCCCTTGTGGCCAAGAAGGCCAATGGATCCTGGGGTGCATTAGAAAGGGGGTGGTTAGTCGGTCAAGAGAGGTTCTCCTCCCCCTCTGTTCTGCCTTGGTGAGGCTGCATCTGGAGCATTGTGTCCAGTTCTGGGCCCCTCAGTTCCAGAAGGACAGGGAACTGCTGGAAAGAGTCCAGGGCAGAGCTACTAAGATGATGGAGGGAGTGGAACATCTCCCTGATGAGGAAAGGCTGAGGGAGCTGGGTCTCTTTAGCTTGGAGAAGAGGAGGCTGAGGGGGGACCTCATCAATGTTTACAAATATGTAAGGGGTGAGTGTCAGGGAGATGGAGTTGGGCTCTTCTCAGTGATGACCAGTGATAGGACAAGGGGTAATGGGTGGAAATTGGAGCATAGGAGGTTCAAGGTGAATATCTGAAAAAATTTTTTTACTGTAAGAGTGACAGAGCCCTGGGCCAGGCTGCCCAGGGAGGTTGTGGAGTCTCCTTCTCTGGAGACATTCAAAACCCACCTGTACAAGTTCCTATGTGATGTGCTCTGGGTGACCCTGCTCTGGCAGGGGGGGTTGGACTAGATGATCTTTCGAGGTCCCTTCCAACCCCTAGGATTCTATGATTCTATGATTCAAATGTGCCCTCACTCGCAGACCATCCGGACCTTTCACAGCCCCAAATCTCTGTCATGTGATGTTTTCTTCTTGCTTCTCCAGCTACTGAGTAGTTTGGCTCGGAACGAAAATTCAGAGGCCTCCCTGAAAGCAGCTCTGAGTACAGCCCAGGAGAAGTCTGTCTCAGCCATCAAGATTTGTCAGCTGCTGTGCAATGTCCACGAGTCCTTCCCAGACCTGCAGCCAGTGATGCAGGAGCTGGGGCAGGTGGGTAAGACAAGCACAGGCTTCAATCCTTGTGTCATCTTTTACACACGGTTCTGGGAGTCTTGGCCAGTTTGGTGGTGGACCTCAGTGTCCTGATAGCCTGAGGTCATTTCAAAGAACTATGCCCTGGCCAAATGTTGGGGGTTGTACCTCCAGGAGGATTCACAGGGGTGACCTTTGGATCCAAGCACTGGAGCATGAGTTTCTCCTGCTGGTAAATTGCATCAGATTGAAGTTTTGTACATGACAGTCGTGGAGACTGTAACTGATCCCATATTGCTATTCCTTGATTGTGTTTGCATTTCTCCAGCCCAGTCCTTGCACTGGAAGAGTTTAAGCAACTTGTTATGTGATTTGTACCATTATTAGCTTCTTCTTAAGAATTTTGATGCTTAACCTGTGGGGTTTCTTTTGCTCTTGAACTTGGACTTCTGTGACAATCCCTTGACTTCCTCTGCGTGTGTGGGTACTTCACAGGCTGATTGTGGAAAGGCCTCATGGGAGCACACTTGTCTTGTGCAAAGATGGCCATGATGGTGCAACTTGTAGTCTCACACTAGTTTCTGAATTTGTTTTCTCTCTGTGCTTGATTTTCATCCTGTTACTTACAGGCTTACAGAGCAAATGACCCCCTGGGAGGGTCCCACAGCAGCAGGGGAATGTTACACACTGTACTAGCTTGGCAAAGGTATGAATTACCTTTGCAATTTGGTGAACTCCACAACCAAATGCCTAGCAATAAGCAGGGGTGGGACCCTGCCCTGAGCTGTGGGATGCTTTTCAGCTGAGCTGAATTGCATCTCTGCATCCACCATTTGAAAGAAAAATGCTGAACAGAATTCAGTGCTTTAATGAGAAGGATAACAGACAGCCAGGAAGCTCACTGCAGGTCTGCATCCTCTTGGAAAGGCTGCAAATGTGCCTTACTAGGTTTGCTTGCATATGTTTTGATGGCCCTGTGCTTCCCAGTGCTTCCAAGTGCAGGTTCTTTGGGCTGCAGCTTCCACAGTGGAATCTTTACCCAAGCACGGGCACTGGTTCAGCTCCATCCATCAGAGCTGCTCAGCTTATGGTGCAGTGTGGAAATCCCAGCAGATTGCTAGGTAGTTAAAGGAAGCAGCTTGTTAATAAGGTTCTGTCCTTTTGTTTTTTTAAATAGAAAGTTTAGCTGCTTTGTCTGAAGACCTGGGTCAGGACCATGCTGGGTCCTTATCACTGACCACTCTCCTGGCTTTGACACTTGCTGTCTTTTCACGTGTGGCAGTGAGAGGTGAAGCCCACGTGCCCTGTGTGCTGGGCCCTGCCCCTCAGGGACTCTCTGCACCCTGGCTTCCTCAGCTGGCCTGCAGTCTTGAGCAACCAGGGATTGTTCCTGGGGTGGGAGAGGGGACTGGGTGCCTCAGAGCGGTGTGTGTGTAAAAGAAACCAAAGGCCTGGATTACTGCTTCAGCTGTAGGGCTCAGAGGGTGACAGCACATGCTCTGCTGCCCTTCCTTTACTCAGTGGCCTTGGTGGTCTTCTTGAGAGATGTCCTACACTGCAGATCCAGTATTCATGCCCAGTTCAAATCTAAGTCCTCTTCTAACTCCAGTATGAGCTGCTACCAATCCAGTTGGCTTTTTCACCTGATCGTGGCTCTGATGAGGATTTCCAGAGAAAATATGATTCCCTCTTATCTGTCTTTCCTTCTTTGTCCCCATCTGATGCTGCAGGCACTTGCCCTGCCCCCCTTGAACCTGTTTGACCATGGGATGTGTCAGGGGTAATGCCCTGGTGACTCCAGAGGAGGTAAGCAAACAGAAATGGCACATGTCTGTGAACATGCAGCCCATTTCAGGTCCTGGGTGTCTTGTGTGCTTGCCAGCACTTGGGGAGGCAGCTAGATTGCTCTGGCAGATGCCAGCTTTTCTGGCACCAGTATCAAAGAGAGCAGGCTGCTGTTCCTAAGTGTCTGCAGGGCTCCCAGCCAAGGCTGAGATGCAAATCAAGCAAGAAGCAACATCAAAATCAAGTGCCCTGGAAAAATAGTATTTACTTTGCAAAAACAGATATTCTGTATGAGCTGTCCAGAGGAGGATTGCCAGTTCCTGGCCCCTTTTTGGCATCCTACAGATCTTTACACTGACCTTCCATATCTCCATTTCTAGGCCACTCTCCTCAGCTCTGATGTCACTGCTGACAAGCCCTAAATGTGGCTTTATGGATCAGCAGCTGTGATCACTTGGCATGAGAGTGATAACTGTGGGCCTCATGTTTGAGGAATGTGAGCTTCCTCTTGCAACAGAGGAGATCTATTCCTGAAGAACATACGTGCCACGTGGAAATGCAGAGAGTTTGCAGTTCTGCTTGAAAGCAAGTTTCTGCTACCTCATGTAGCTGAGCTGAACCACTTGGAAAGCATCAGGCATCCTTGTAGTGGAAACCATCTGCATTCATCTCCCACTATCAAAGTAATTGCTTGGTTTCTTTGGTGGAGATACAGTGTGAAATCTGTTGGCTTCTCCTTGGGTCCCTTCAGCTCTCACTGTTGGCTGGTGCTTGCAAGGACAAGGTTTTGCTCCATAACCTCTCTTGCCAGCTGCTTTCCAGGGCTCTGTAAAGTCATTTCTTGGGGCCTCTTGGTTGTCAAGATATGCCTCACTGCCAGATCTCAAAAATGTGTCAAGAACTTCAACTAAAGGGTTTTTCCTCTGCAGAGTTTAGAAAATAAACTGAAGCCTGGATCAGCCCCTGGAGTTGTTCAACTGTAGGGTCTTCAAGCAAAACACTGTTCTTCCCTCTAAAAGTTCTGTGTTAGAAGCCACCCTGTGTGCCAGCAACCATCAGAGTGACCTTCAAGATACAAAGATGTGGGTGGAATTTGCCTCCAGCTTAAGCTGAAGAAGTGGGAGAGTGAAGGTCACACACTAAGAGGTCTTCTGCTTCTGGAGTCTTAATATATGTCATGAATTGAGAGGGAAGGGGGTAGAGCAGCCACCAGGATTACAGACTTGGAGGACCACTTACAAAGGAGAAAGAGAATTTGGTATGAAATACATCACCATCAAAAGCAGGGTTTTTCTTCCAGTGCTGAATGTCTTTGCCACCAGAGAATGGAAAGTGACACAAAGTCCAGAGCTCCAGAGGACTCTGCAGTTGGAATTCATGTCTGGGACCTTCCTTGGGTATGTTTACCCTCAGGCTCTGTGTGCTCCCAGGAAGCCCAGCCAGGGGCATGGCCAGAGCAGTTCTGGTCCTGGCATGTTAAGTTCCTGCCTCTCAAACTTATGTGCTTCTGCAGTCTGGTCTTATTTCTCACAGGAGTGTTCAGGTTCACCTCCTAGCTTCCTGCATCTCCAATGTCTGAATTCACGATGTGCAAAATGTTGTCTTTGCCCATAGGAGGAGTTCTGGGGAGACATTCTGGCTGCCAGGAGGAAAGGAATTGCTGCCCTGATGTAGCCACGCTGTGTGTCCTCTGTGCCACCAGTCCATGGTACTTGATGCTGTTAAAGAAACCTGCAGGTTCAGCAACCTGACACCTGGCCTTACTGTCACATCAGTATCACAACGTCTCCCATTCTCCCATCTCATGGTGGTCAGACTTTGAAAGCCTTTTGAGGGCTTATTGCACCATCAGGCAAGGTTCCTACTCCCATCCAGGAGGTATATATTGCACTGGCATGGGAGGACAGGGTCAGGTACTTAGCCATCAGTTTCACAAGGTCTGCTCCAGCTTTCTTTCAGGGGTAGTACATCCATTTCTCCAGGAGTGGTATCTCCTGAAGATAGACACCTGCCCCTGGAACTCCTTTATGTGTTTCCCCATGACAGAGAACTGAAGTTGAGAGCACCCCCTGCCTTCATAACACTCCAGTCTTCTGCTGGTGTCCAGGCTAAAGGTTTGCAATCATGAACAACATTTTCACAGGCATGAGAGCAGGAGGACCAGGAGGCAGCTCTTGGTGCACCCGAGGCTGTGACAAGACCCCACGTCCTCTGACTCAGGTTACACCCCTGCTGCCATGGTGCTTCTTGGAGACATTCCCAGTCCCCCTTTCCTTAGTGCTCACATCTTTATCCATGTTCATCCTGCCCAACCCGGTGACTTTAACATTCAACATGTCTGGGAGGTTTAAAGATCTGTCTTCACTTAGGACTGATAGTGTTGGTCTTAGGGTTGTGGTAAGAGACCTTAGAGGTGAAAGGCATGTTGACACAGCAGGGCAAACTGGAATCCAGTCTTCCAGTATGTTTTTCTCCCTTGATGTGTTCAGAGGTCAGTGGGCCAGCACTTGACATCTGAAGGTTTCCAAGTCCCTTGGGATATGTCACTTCATTTCTACTGGCTGGAAATCCAAGGCAGCATCTGTGCAGGGAAGACACTTTGCTGAGCTCTTCCCATAGTGAGGAAGGGAGGAATGAAGTTTAGCAAGCACAGGTTTCTGTGCGTTGGCAAAAGGAGAAGTCTGCACTGGTTTCCATGGCCACACAGTTGCATGGCTCTCATTATAGCAAAGAAGCCAAATATATCTGTTTGTATTTTGCTTTCTTCCATATGTGCATTCCCTTCGGGTCCTTTCTGTAGATTGAGACTCTAGGTGAATTTTCCAGCTTGTGCTTTTTGAGATGATGGTGTTAGAGGGGCTCAGAAAAGCATTAGCCTTTGTAAGAACTGAATGTAATGAGCAATTTAAAATGCCTCAGGGCCCTAAGCAGAAGTCTCAAAAGGGTCGTAGCAAGATTATCTGCTCCCTTTCAAAGAGATTGCATTTGGGAAGTGTTCTGAGAGCTCTTGTCATTAATGGCTGGATATCCACTCTTGGTGGCAGAGTTGGTTTCATACCTGAGGCTCAGATCTTAAAACATTTCAGCATGGTCATAACTTCATGTGGTTGACAAGGAGGCAGATGCTTGGGAGCAACAGTTGTTCCTGTTTGAGGTACAAGCTCTTTGGAAAATCTGACCCTGGTCCTTGCCATCTAATCTAGTCCCTGGTATGTGCCCAAGGAGAAATGCAAGGACCACTCCTTCATGCACCGTTCCGTGCCTGGCCACAGCCACTTCTGGGCAGAGCCTTGTGCTGGGACAGCACAGAATCATTTAGTGGGTTGGGAGGGACCTAAAAGACCATCCAGTCCCAACCCCCTGCATGGGCAGGGACACCTCCCACCAGCCCAGGCTGCTCCAAGCCCCATCCAACCTGCCCTTCAACACTGCCAGGGATGGGGCAGCCACAGCTTCCCTGGGCAGCCTGGGCCAGGGTCTCACCACCCTCACAATGAAGAATTTCTTCCCAATATCTAATCTAAATCTCCCTTCTTCCAGTTTTATTCCATTACCCCTTGTCCTTTCATTACCTCCCCTGGTAAAAAGTCCCTCCCCAGCTTTCCTGGAGCCCCTTCAGGCACTGGAAGCTGCTCTAAGGTCTCCCTGGAGCCTTCTCTTCTCCAGGCTGAACACCCCAACTCTCCCAGCCTGTCTCCAGAGCAGAGCTGCTCCAGCCCTCAGATCATCTCCATGGTCTCCTCTGGACTTGCTCCAGCAGTTTCATGTCCTTTTTATGTTGGGTCCAATGTGTGCCTGTTCTTGCTATGCAGGGACAATTGTCTTGTTGTGAACAGTCATGAAACAGGAGACTGAGGGGCTAGTGCTGAGTCCTGCTGGTCATCACCAAACAGGAATTGCTATTTCTGTAGGTCTCTTGACTGAGGGAATTGGAGAGAAAGCTGAGATCAGGAAGTGGAAGGTGAGCAGTGAATCCCAAGTTGAAGCTCTGGGCAAAGATGAGGACAAGGCAGGAGCTGCTGGTGCCAAGGAATTAAAGGAACTCGGAGAAAAAGATTCTTCCAAGAAGAGTTTTGTCTGCAGAGCCTGCAAGAAGACCTTCCACTTCTACTGCCGCCTGAACGTGCTCATGAAGCGTTGTGGGGTGGCCAGAGGGAGGCAAATCCAGTGTCAAGAGTGCAGTGAGGTCAAAGCAACAAAGGAGGAGCTGGAGGAGCATCAGCTGGAGGTCCATGGGGTGGTGGGGACAGCCAAGAAGAAGAAGAAGTGGCTCCCCGTGGCGTGCAACATCTGTGGCTGAGAGTTGGCTCGTGCCTCAGGTAGGGCTGGTGGGAGCAGGGTGTGAGCAGGGCTGTCTGCACAGAACTGTGGGCAATATGTGACATTGATAGTCTGAAGTCTCCTCCTCCTTCCTGCAGCTCTGCGAGCACGGTGTGTGAGGGATGCAGCTCAGCTCATTGCTGCTGCCCCACTGAGCACAGACTTTTTTTTTCCCTAATTGGTTTTCCACATGGCTCATCAAGGAGAAACGGGGCTACTGGCAAACTTAAAAGCCTACAAAAACAATTAAGCTGTTTCAGTTCCACGGCTGGTTTAGTAGGATGGGTAAGAGAAGCTGTGTCTCTTTGCCTCCTCCATGGCAGCTCATGATATCCTGGTGGATCCCCAGTGTCACGAGTGGGCTGGTGGACCTCTGGGCTGGGTGGCGTGGTGCTTGTGCAGCAGGGTCAGGCAGGGCTGACCCCTCCAATGCCACCTTGGTGTCCTACATGTCTCCCTAGGGATGCAGTACCACAAGCTGACCGAGCACTTTGAGAAGCCCTTCTCCTGTGAGGAGTGTGGGGCCAAGTTCACAGCCAACTCCACGCTGAAGAACCACCTGTGGCTGCACAGCAGGGACCAGCCCTTCACGTGCAAGCACTGCCTGATGACCTTCATGCAGGCCTCAGCACTTGCCTACCACACCAAGAAGAAGCATGCTGAGGGTGAGCCTTCCCCACGGGAGCCCAGCCATGGGTTTGGCTTGTTCCATCCACCTCTTTTTAGCCCTGTTCCTCCATCTGCTTCCTGGCTGCCTCGCCATCCTTTGGGAGAGCCCTGGGCTGCTCCCACATCTCCATCACCTACATGGTTTTGTCTGCAGTTCCCCACTCTGGCCTTCCCCAGCCTCCTCTTCAGGTCCTCTGATTAGCCACTCCTGCAGCAGTTTGCTCTCCATTAAGGGGATCTTCCTCTTCATCCACCATCCCTGTTTTTCTCCTGCCCAGCTTGGGCAGCCCAGCCTGCAAGGCAGGGGTCATGGCAGAGCCCTCAGTGCCAGTCAAGGCTGGCACGGGTGTTACTGGTGCCTGCAGGCTGGCCGGGTGTCTCATGGTGGGATTTTTCCCTCCCAAGAAGAGCAAGATTCTTTAGTGGTTGGACCCTGCGAGGAGGGTGATCCCAAACAAAATGTCAGGGGGGGCTTCTAGCAAACCTCGAGCTTCTGGGAGCCCACCATGGCAAACTGCAGGTGGGTAGAAACAGCAACATCTGTGTGCAGAGCCAAAATGGTCGTGCTAGGTTTTGTCTGGGAGGTAAACAAGCGTTTATTTCCCTTTTCTTTCCTCCCTCTGTGAATTCTGTGAATGCCTCTCTTTTTTCTTTTTTTTTCTTTTTTCCCCCCTTATTTTCTTGATTTCTTTGCCCCTTCAGGTTTTTCCTGTGTGGCAGGCATGGAAGGTCCCTACGAAGGGGCTCCAGGAAAGCTGGGGAGGGACTTGGGACAAGGGCAGGGAGGGATGGGACAAGGGAGAATGTCTTGGAGCACCCCGATCAAGTGGGAGGTGTCCCTGCCCATCCACAGGGGTTGGAACTAGATAATCTTTAAGGTCCTTTCCAACCCAAACCAGTTTGGGGTTCTGTGACTAGTGCAGCACAAAGTTGGGGGTGGGGTGGGTATGTGAAACCAAAGAAAAAACTGTCATGAAAATCTGGGCTGGGGGTTTTTATGGCTGAATCAGTGATGTGCTCACAGGTATCTGCTGCTCTACAGAGTGAAGAAGGGTTGTTTTGTTTCTGCTGTTGCTCTCCCCTGTACCTCTGTGCTGTCCCTTATGTCAGCAGGAAATGTCCCCCAGTGCAGAGCTGCCGTTTGGGCCTCTCCTGAAGCAGAGACTTCTTGGGAGTTGTGCTAAACGGCTCCAGAGCTGTTCAGGTGATGCCTTGTGTGGTGCAGGTCTCATCCCACCTCTGTTCTTCCCGTGCCTTCTCTGTTAAGAAGGGTCACGGGCAGGTCTGGGGCTCCACGTGCTCTTTGCAAGCAAACAGCCTGGAGATCTGTAATTCACCAATGAGATGCTGCTGAAGCTGTGCTGCTGAGAGAGGAGCAGGAGCTGTGCCTTCATGCCAGGGTCCCTCCTTGCTGGTATCAGTGGGTGGACACTGATGAAGGTGTTGCTGTCCGAGTGTGCACCAGCTGCTGTGCCTCCCCGTAGCCATTCCCCCTGGCACACAGGGCATTGCTCTGGGCAGTGCATCCAGATTCCTCATGTAAACCTGCTCCTCTGGTGCCAGCTCAATGCAGCAGCTTCATTGCAGCACACTGGCCCCTTTAAGACTAAATTTCATAAAGCTTTTTTTTTTTTTAATCTGCAGTTTCCTAAAATCTAATCTGGTAATTAACGGTTTGCTGCATCCATTATGAAGTGCAATTAGAGAGATGCAGGGTTCCTGTGGCTCTGAGGGGACTGCTAGCATTTATCTTCCTTTCCCTCCTGCCAAAATGTTGGACTCTGCCAGTGCAGTGTTTACAGACTGAGAGGTGTGATCCCCACATCTTGCAGCCTGAGACCCTCTGGTGAGCAGCACCCGTTGTGTCCCGCTGCCTGGAGGCACCAAGCTCAGGAGATGAGCAGGTTGGAGTTCTCCAGCAGCACCTTGTGCTGGCTGCCCTGGTCACACAGGAGGGTGCCAAGGGGGTTGTGCCACCCAGGTAGGTTGTCATTCCTGTTACATCTCGGAGAGAAGAAGTGAAGAGCAAGGGGTGGCCCCAGGAGAGAGACTCGGTGGAGCTGATGTTCTGCTTGGCGTTCTGTGTGAGGGGCAGCAAGAAAATGACCCCGGTGAAGTGTTGCACGTGTCTCAAGGGGCTCCCACCTCCCTTTTCCTCGGCTGAACGTGTGTGCCTTGTCCCCCAGGCTTTGTGGTGAGGCTGAAATGGAGGAAGCACGAGATTAAGTTGCCACTGAGTCCAGGAATGACCAGGAGATGGTGCTCAAGGCCTTGAGGATGGTGCTGGTGGCCAGATGCTTCTGCACCTTTGCTGATGCTTCCCAGAACTTAGGCAAGTCCTGGGCTGGCAGGCTTGAAGAGCTCTCGAGCCACTGCCGAGTTGAAGGACAACTCTTAGGTCCTGGACAGGACAACTCCTAGCCCTGGACTGCTTAAATAAGAGCCTGAAGCTGGGCTGTGCTCAGCTGTGGAGGGGTTAAACACATCTTTACTGGGGTGGGCTGATGGAAAAGCCTGGGACCCTCCTTGGCCAGGAGGAGAGCAGAGGGGAGAACTGCTGGAGCCCATCTCATGCCTGCCTGGACACAGAAGAGCGTGGAAGCCCAGGCTGAGCGCAGGGCTAGTGACAGAACACAGAGCAAATGCAGCTTGATGGTCTTAGAGCAGATGTGCTGGGAGGTGAGAGGTGGATTTTTGTCCCACCAGCTGGTGGAGATGGAAGGTGTCCCCTTTCCTGGCTCGGTGGGGGCTGGGAGCTGGAAATCCAGCACAGGCTGCATGACTGCCCTGGGGCAAGGGATGAATTGAGGTGCTTTGCAGATGTCCCAGCTTTCATCTGGGAGCCCACACCTGCAGGGGGAGTGTGAGGTGAAGCTGAGCCTGAAAAATTGGTGGAAGAGTAAAAGCGAAGGGAGAAGTTGCCTTATTTATAAACCTCTCATAAGGCAGAGGGAGCTGGGCTGGGGCAGCACACAAGTGATGCATTTCGACTTAGATCTGTTTGGGTCCCTGTTGACTGAGTGTTGTCACAGTTGAAGGGGGACAGTGTGAATCACAGAATCACAGGATGGTTTGGGTTGGAAAGGAACCTAGAAGATCATCCAGATCCAACCCCCCTGCATGGGCAGGGACACCTCCCACCAGCCCAGGCTGCTCCAAGCCCCATCCAACCTGCCCTTCAACACTGCCAGGGATGGGGCAGCCACAGCTTCCCTGGGCAACCTGGCCCAGGCTCTCACCACCCTCACAGCCCAGAATTTCCTCCTCATGTCCAACCCAAATCTCCCCTCTTCCAGTTTAAAACCATTACCCCGTGTCCTATCACTACACACTCTGGTAAAAATCACCCATCAGGTGGGGTTCAAGCTCATGGCTTCTGCTTAAGGCCATTCCTCGTGAGAGCCTGTATGGATGTAACCTCAGCAGAGACCTGCCAGCAGGACACACCCAGTGAGGGCCACCAAGAGGCCTTCTGTATCATTATGAGGAGATAATAACTCTGATACCCTGTTCCAGTTCCTTCTTGTTGGGTGAAATGTGCATGTTGGAGCAAACTGCAGCAGTTGCAATACCTGCAGCCTGCCCAGAAGGAAGAATTGTTTCCCAGGGCACGTCCTGGTGTGGTGTGTACAGTTCTGAAGATGCTGCTCACTAGTTCTTTCTTGCTATGCTGCAAATGCTTTTTTTTTCCTCTGTAAAAAGGAAGTGTGGAGAATGGAAGATGTAGCTGTGTCACGTGAAGCAATTGATGGGAGGGAAAACCCCTTATTTCTGAAAACGTGATTTTTGCAGGTCTTGTCCCAGGAGCTGGGGGACCCCGTGGGTTATGAGGGGTCCTGTGCACCTCTTGGTTTTGGTGTCATCCTCCATAAGGAAGCAGAGGAGCTACTGCCAGTTCAGGCTGGAGCACAGGCCCATTCTGCCCTCCTCTGTGTCCTCCTGTTGCAGGTACCAGCTGCTTTTGGAGGAAGAGCAGAGTGCCTGTAACAGACCCTGGAGACTATCACTCCATGGAGGCCTTGAGATCAGTTGGTGCTTTCTATTTCTCCACTTGGTGCTCTTTGGGATGCAGGACTAAGCTTGGGAGTGGTAGGAGATGCAGAAATGTGTAGATGTGGCACTTCAGGGCATCCTCTAGTGGGCACGGTGGGTTTTTTGTTGTGTGGTGTTGCTGGTTGCGTGGGCTGTGATTGTGCTTATGTGGATTTTCCTTCTTTTTTTTTTTGTGTTCCCCCCCTGGGTGGACGGTTGGACTTGGTGATCTTAGAGGTCTTTTCCAGCTGTCATGACCTGTGATTCTGTGGGCAGTGGGGATCTGAATCCCCTGGGAGGTGGGCACAGCTGAGCTGTGTGATCTTGGCACCAGGACACATCAGGCTGCGTGCCTGGGGCTGTGCTGGCAGTGCCAGGAGAGGGGGTGCTGGCAGGGTCTCTGGTTGTGACCAGAGGTGTGTGGAGCCACGAGTGATGCTTGGGGGCTGTAGCAGCTGCTTCTGGCAGAATTCAGGAGGTATTTCCTGCTGTCCCCCTGCCTTGCCCATTGCTGGAACTCCATGTCATTCCTGTGCAGCTGCTGGCCCACAGCAGCGTGTGACATGCAGTGACAAACTGGAGCAGGGAGCACCTGCCAGCACAAGCCAAGAACTGGAAAATCTGCCTTGCTGCACCAGAGAAGGAGCTGCAGTTGCTCAGCGTGGCCAAGGAGTGGCCTGGACTCTGTTCACTCCCATGCCTGCACTCCAGCAGGGTGCTGAGGGGTATCAGGGCTGGTGAAGGTCCATCTGTGCAGAACGGGAATGCCTGGATTTGCTTTATCTCCCTTTCCCTCTTGGCCACCCTTGAGATGCCCAGCACTGAGGGCAGCTCACGTGGTGGCCTTTTCACTTCAGACAGGAGCAGTCTGGCCCTGCCTGGTTCCTGGTGAGGTCACAGTCAAGTTGGTTGGCTGGTATTCCCTTCATCCCCTAGAACTTGGAGCCCTGCAGCACATGGGAAGCCTGGGCTGGGCAGACAGTTTGTGCTCTTCTCTGTGCTTCCCAGACCTTCTCCCACTGGCCCCAGGGCCTCCTACAGATGGGGAGGACTGGCCAGGCTGGGTCTGTTGTACCCGTTCTCTCTCTTGGAGCACAAAGGGTCTTGCCAACAAATGGCTCTGTCCAGATACATTAGATCTAGCTTGGTGCCCTGCAAAAGGGTTTCGGCCCATGTGTCTCCTGGCCACAGGAGGCTTCCTGCCAGAGATGGAGTTTGTTCTGCTCCTCTTGGCTATCAGAAGGTGAGCAGAACTCTGTCTCAGGTTTCAAGCTGCCTGTGGAGATAATCCGTGCCCCTCCAGCTGTGCTGAACCTGCTAACAGGGGTGATGGTGGCTTTCTCTGACATATGAATCTGGCTTTCTCTGCCCAAGGAGGCCAAGGCCATATGCCACCTACTCCATGGCACTGACTTTGTTGGCCAGCACTTTGATAGGGAAGAGTTGAGCTGCAGTCCTTGCCAGCCACCCTCCTCCCTCCCCTCTGCTGTGCTTCACCTGGACAAGGTCTCCCTGCAGGTTCCCTCCACCCACCTTCATCTGCTCTGTCATCACCCAGAGCATCCTCCCCAAAGCTCAACCCCTGCAGGTGGTGCATCTTGACTCAGGTTTGCCCTGAGCTGAGCCCTGTGCAAGGCTTTGCTGTCTGTAGAGATGACATGTGGATGCACACTTGGCAAGTCTCCTGTTGCTGGTAAGCAGCTCCTGTTCTGGCCTTCTGCAGAGCCTCAAGGAGGGTCTCTGAGCTGGGTGGAAGATGAGTGAGATGGCTGGAAAGGCCCCTTGGCAATTACCAACCTGGGCATCATTCCCTTCATCCTACTTGTGGTGTTTTCATTTCTTCCAGCTCCAGTTTAAACAGCATTTAGAGCAGGTCCAGCCTGTCAGTTGATACTCAGCACCATAATATCACATTTGTTTAGCCCATTGCACATCAAACCTTCCCTTGTTTCTCTTGTCTCTGAGCATTTAGTAGCTGTTTTTACTGAGCTACCCAGTGCCACCTGGGGCTGCTCCCAGCCTGGTTACAGTGAATCTGGTGCCACACAGCAGGGTCTGAGATGGTCCCAGTGGCAGGCAGGAACTTCCACGTGTCAACACTCTGGTTCCCTTGCAGCAAAACCAGTCTCTGTTAGCAGAGAATTCCCTCTGCAGTTCCCTGCAGCCTCACTGGCTAACCCAGATAATCCTCTTCCATCTGCTGCATCTCAGTGGATCTATTAAACACACAACATTTCTGGTGTCCTTGTGCATGACCAGGGTAGGCTGCAAGATTTTAAACCTCCCAGACCTGGATACTGTCGAAGTTGCATTGAAAGTCTAAATAAATGAACCACTTTTACTTCTCCATTTCTCAGTGATGGGAGAGGGCTTTGCTTATTTAGAGGTGAGAGGCTCTGCTGTTCATGTGATGTGGTAGCTTGGGTGGTGGTGGCCACAGCTGACCAGGAGCTGATGGGACATAGTGGTAGGTGATGGGATGTGGGATCCCCAGAGCTTTGTGGAGTCAGGGCTGGGTCTGCCTGCAGCTCGAGTGGAGGATAAGGACAGGTAGGACATGCTTCAGAGCTTCTCACGCTGAAGAAACCAAACTCTGAACCCTGTTGTGTGGCCAAATTCTCTTGCACGTGTCCCTCTGGGACATGCACAGTGACTACCAAGCTTTGCCAGGCTCCTCCATGTATTTTTTTCTGAGGGCCAGCAGAACAGGTGGGATGGAGAGCATGTTACTGCTGGAACTGCTCAGAGCTTCTGGGTTGGCACCTGTCCCCTCCTTCCCATTTCTCACTGCAAAAGGCTCTCACTGCTCCTGCATGCCTAATGCAAACATTGCAGAAGGATGATTCAGCACTTGGCAGAGAGCTGCAAACACCTGAGAGATCATTTTTTGAGCACCTTGGAGCAGCTCTGGGAAGCGAGGGGTGATCAGGGTCCCTGCACAGCCACCTCCCCAAGCAGGTGTGGAACACAGCCCTGGGACAGCCCAGCCTGCTGCTGGCTGCTCTGCTCCTGCCTCTAGAGCCTGCCTGGCTGCTTCCCCCTGCCCAAGGTCTGCAGCCCCCGTGGGGACCCTGAGCTCCCCTTCCCCTCCCAGGAGCAGGCAGCTCCCTTTGCCCAGGGGATCAAACACTATTTCCTTTTTCTGGGCTACAAGCCTGTTCCCGGGCTGTGCTCATGGCAGGTAGAGGTCTCCTGTCAGGAGCAATCCCTTCCCCGGGGCTGGGAGGGATGATTCAGACCCATAATTGGAGGCAGTTCTACTTGGTGATGGTTTAAAGGTGAAAGCAGCCAGGCTGGTTCCCACCAGAGGAAGCAAAGAGTCTGAAAGCAGCTGGGATGAGTGGCTGCAGGTCAGGGGGAGAACTGCAACCCCTTGCTGGTGGGGGGGGGGCTTGCAGCTCCAAAAGGGGCTGTGGGACCTGCCTGCCCCTTGGGGACCCTGGCTGGGCCCTTAGGGCTTAGACATTGGCATCTTCAGTGCTCCCCAACCCTCCTGGCTTGGCCCTTTGTCCTCCCTGAGCCCACCACACCATACCATGGGGCTGCCAGGTGGTGTTTTGGGGGAAAAAACACACTGCTGGTGCTCCAGTAGACCCCCAAACAGGCCTTTGGGGGCTGGCAGTTTAACCTGCAGAAGCTGTTTGGCTCAGGGTCCCTGTGGTGAGGCTGGGGGGATCTCCCTCCCTGCATGCCAGGGAGCCTTCTGCATCCTCTGCTCTTGCTTGTTTGGGGCAGGTCTCTGCTCCATTTTCTTCTGGCCCAGCTGTACCATGTCATTCCCTGCCTTTGGTGATGTCTCTGAGTGGGTCTTCCTCTGTGCCCTCTGTGTGGGGGGCTGCATGGGATGGGCAGACCCAGACCAGGCTTCCCCTCCCAACCCTGTGGAAGCATGGCCAGAAGAATCATCTCCTGAGCCTGGTGCCTCCTGCCTTGTCCTGGCATCAAACACAAGGGAACCTGCCTGGAAACTCCCCTGGAGGCAACAGGGAAGTGGGAAGACAGGGTGGGCAGAGTATTCCAGCTACCTGCCCAGGGGATGGTCCAGGTGTGCAGAGGTGCCCTGGTCCACCCACCTGCCCTGCCCTGGATGTGCTGGGAGGAGCAGAGTGGAGTGGCTGTTACTGGGCAGGGTGATGGAAGAAGAGGATTATGACAAACAGCAGGGAGGGCTTTCCTTCCTGGGTTTTTTTCTCTTTTCTTCTTTTCTTTTTTTTTTTTTTTCCTCTTTTTTTTTCCTCTTTTTTTTTTTCTTCCTCTCATCCCCTCTCCCCTCCTCTCTTCTCCCCTCTCCTCCCCTGCCCTCTTCCCTCTCCTCCCTCTTTCCTCTCCTCTCCTCTCTTCTTCCCTCTCCTCTCTTCTTCCCTCTCCTCTCCTCCCCTCTTTCCTCTCCCCTCCCCTCCCCTCTCCTCTTCCCTCTCCTCTCTTTCCTCTCCTCCCCTCTCTCTCTTCCCTCTGCTCTCCCCTCCCCTCCCCTCCTCTCCAAGCTCAGCCCAGGCAGAACACATCCACAGGGATTTCAGTTCCATTTTCCCAACAAATCCTTCTGTCACTGCTGAAGCCTGGGACATTTCCAGCAGAAAGATTTTTTTTTTTCTTATTTTCTTAAGGTTTTTTTGGGAAGTTAATGCCTGAAAAGCAGGGGTTGGGAGAGAACGACCTTCAGTGCCAGTTATAATCTCCCTGCACGAGCCTCTAACATCCCTTGCTCACTCAAATACAACACTCAGCTTCCTCTGGAGCTTCAAGACAATCCCTGAGGAAAGGGGATTTGCCACGTTGGTCCAGCTCACCCAGCTTCTTCTTCAGAAGCAACTGGTCTCATGCTCCTAAGGTGAAAATCCTCTGCCACCCACACAAGGACCTCAGCAGCCTGGTGGGGAGAGAAATCCCTGCAGAGCATTGCAGCCCCCTCCGTTTTTAAGTGAATGTTTTGGTCAGCCCTGCTGGAATGCCAAAGCCTCTGCTGCTGCTGCAAAGCCTGTGAGTTATCCACCTTTAAATTAATTTAGAGACCAGTTGGCAGGACTTGCTGCAGGCCCCTCATGTCAGCTCTTGACCTGTATCCTCCAGGATGTTCCACCTGTAAAGTCATGGCTTCAAACATGGCCATGTTTGAAGTTCATCAGAAGTTGTACCTGATGAGCACTGCTGGTGGTCACCCATAGAAGGGTGGATGTCCCACTCTGCCCCTGTGTGCTGTTAAACCCTGTGGGGTGAACCACCTACACCAGTGTGGCATCTCCAAGGGCCTGGTGGGAGGAAAAAGCCACAGCAAGGACTTGAGCCAAGAGGGGTTGAGGGAGATGATTTCCAGAGGTCCTGCTCAGCCTCAGCTCCTCTGCCATGCTGTGATTGCACATCTCTCTAGTTTTTCCCCCAAGAATTGAGTCCCTGGCTTTGGCTGGGATCCCTCCTGCAGCACAGAGCAGCATCAGGCAAGCCCTAAGCTCCAGTGCTGCATCTGTTTTACTGCCAGAGAAAAAATGGACCAAACCCAAAGACACCTTAGGTGTGGGCTTCAGTGCAGCCCTAGAGCCAATATAAGATGGAGCAGGACAACTCAAGGTGGGCATCTTGTCTCACTTGGCTCCTGGGGAAAGAATATCTGATGCCCAGTTAGGCTGTGGATCCAGGAAGGCTTGTGCTTGGTACTTTGATCTGCTTTTTCCAGAGCCAGGGAAGTTCCCTGTGGTTCAGGTGACCACCCTGTGCTCACTGCAATAGCCCCATAACAGCACTGTTACAACTGCTCCTACCTTTGTGAAGAAAGGAAGAGGCAGTTTCTCACCTCTCCCACTTCCCACAGGTCCCACCAGCTGTAGCTTATGGTGAACACGATTTGGACCTGGCACTGGAAGTACCAGAATGACAGGTCCCTCCATCCTGCACCACACTGCTCGCCCGTCTCAGGGAGGTGACTCTGTCCTTGCACTTTTCCATGAGTTCCCAGGCACGTGGCTGGACAGCAGCCCCAGCCTGCCAGGGCTGCAGCTCTGGGGACTTGTCACAGTGCCAGACACACAAGGTGGGTTGGACTCGGACGAGCAGTGGGACCACACACCTGAGCAGTGCATCACAACAAGCGACCCAGCGGGATGCAGGCAGAGCTACCAGCACTTCTCTTTGTGTCCTGTCTCCGTGCTGGCTGAGGCTGTTTGCCAGCCTGATGCTCTCCTTCCAGGGGTTTCCTTTCTTTGAAGGAGCTGGTCTTACTCAGTAACACTTGATGCCTGTTCCCCTTTCTCCTGGCAGGGCCAACTGTCCTCCCTCCCGTGCTGTTGCTGCAGCTCCAAGCCACACACTCCATCTGTGCTGGGGACATGGTGTCTCCTGCTGCCTGCAGGCACATCCCAGCATTTGCAGACTGGTTTGAACTTGGCCCTTCCACCTTCTGTTCACCCTCTTCCACATCTGCCCTTTCTGATTTTCTCCATACTGCTGCCTCCAGGGCCTCTCCAGCTCCAAGAAGTCTTCTGGTGGTGTAGACAGGACAGTCAAGCTCTGGGCTGGCTCCAGTCTGCCCTCAGTGGGGCTGGAGCAAACTCCTGTGAACCAAGGCAGCCTGGTTGTCCTCACTTTGAAAACTTACTCCTTCAAGCTGTAACATGCTCAGGTCACCACTGCTCCTACCTAGGAGCCATGCAGCGGGTGAGCTTGACTTGGTTCCTTCCAGCAATCACACTGCCCAAAGAGCAAGTGCTGCAAAGGTTGTTGCCTCACTGCCTGTCACAAAACAGGGTTGCAAAAACCAGCCTCATGTCCAACCATTGCAAAAAAAAACCAGCCTCATGTCCAACCATTGCAAAAAAAAACCAGCCTCATGTCCAACCATTGCAAAAAAACCAGCCTCATGTCCAACCACCACTGCTGTGCTCCTGGCTGCACCTCCAGTGGGCAAATCCAGTCAAGGCACAAGATTTCCTCTCCCACTGAGCACCCGGAGCCGTGCAGATCTTCCCATGACAGCTGAGATTCCTGAGTATTGACTTCATCCTTCAGTGATTAAAATATTCCAGCCCCATTGCCACCCAGGGCTGCATTCATGGTTTGCAGGGTTGTGTTTTGATTCCATACCTTAGCAAGTGTTAAAAGCAGCTCGTGCCACAGATTCTGCTTGAATCTGGGAATCACATCTGCAAATTTAGTCGTTCATTGGCCTGAAAGATAAGGAAATTGGGCTGGATGCACCAGGGAGGAAAAGAATCCTCAAGGATATTTGGGAAGTGGCTGCAACCCCACCCAGCACACGGATGCTGGCCCAGGATGCTGGCCCAGGGGAGGGTGGCATCCACCTCCACATGCCAGGGGGCTGTGGCACATGGCGTGGCTGCTCTGACCCCCTGTCATTCTTCTCCAGGCAGCTTTTGCAGAGTTTTAAGTCTCTTGATGGGTCCTGGGAGCAGAGGGGCTCCTGGGAGCATCTCTGGGCATGGGGCTCCTAGCCCAGCATGTCTCTCCATGTTGTGCTTCCACCTGCCTGGGACTGTTGGTCCCAGCAGAACATCCCAACCCTTTGTCTTGCCCCTCTGGTGTAGGGGACTGGGAGAGAGACACAGTCTTTGCTGTCCCTGCAGGGAATCCAGCATCTCTGAGCATCCTTCTCCATCCTCTGCCTCACCTGCTATGATCAGCAAACACTTTAAGACCCGTTGGTCTGAATCTCCAGTGCACAGCAGGGTTCCTCATCCATCCCTTCATTTCTTACCTTGGCTCTTAGGAGACCCCAGGGGCTGGGTCTTTTCCTCTTTGCTGTGCCCTGAGATGAGCAGGAGGGATGGTGAGAGGGGAGAGTTACCTGCTCTGGGTGCCAGATTCTTCAGAGGTTTGATAGCAAGGAAGGACATTTCACTCCAGATTTGTCCCTTGAACTGATGGCAGCAGCAGCCTCAACCCCTGGAGACCCCCAAGCCCTCTTGGGGTGCCTTGTCCCTCATCTGCTTTTCTCCCCACTCACTTCACAGCCCAATTAGCTTTTTGCTTCAGGTGCCACAAAACCTCACTTGATAAGTTTACCTAATTGCTCCACTTAAGTTAATTACTTCTTGGCTGAACAAGAAAGCAACATAATTGATGTCAAGGCTTATTTGTCAGTTCAATTAATGTCCCAGGAGGGGGGATCTTGGCTCTACCCCCCTGCACCCTTCCTTCCTGGCTGCAGCCACAGAGGCAGCCCACAGTGCTGGGTTCCTCCCAGCTCCTGGAGGGGGGGGGTGGCTGGTGACCCCCTGCCATGGCTGTGTCCTCCTGGGGCAGGCTGCAGAGATGCTGCCTCCTGCCCCCACCTCTTGGGGAGGACCCTGGGAGCAGGGAGCAGCTTCCAGCTGCTGGTGCTAAATCCCATTATTATATAAATCAGGCTGCCTGCCTGGTGCCAGGGAAGGTGAAGGCAGTATGAGAGCAATTACCCGTGGTGAGGGCATCAAGGACCTTTTGCATTAACCTTTCGAGAGGGAAGGAGATGCCCTTGTGACTCTATGGAAAACAGTGTTGTGGGCACAGCCAAGAGGCTGATCCAGCCCAAACTCTGATGGGACAAACTCCAGCCTGATGCAGGCAGGGGTTTGGATCAGACACAGCCTTGAGTGACTCCTTTGTGTGGTGGCTCTTTGCTGGGAGCTGGGATAGGCAGCAGGACTCTGGGCTGAGGTCTCTCCTGCTGGACGTGGCTGGCAGTGATTGTCCGGGAGTTCGCACCTGCTTCCTTCTGCTCAGAGGCTGGCTTTCCCCTTCCCTTTCCCTCCGAAAGCCTTTGAGGCAGTTAGTTGGCTCAAAAAAAGCTTTCCCTGGGAGTGGCTGATGCCGGGCTTGGGGTGAATGCCCCAGAGAAAACACCTCCAGTGAGATCTCCCTCCCGTGACCTGCAGCGGGAGGTGAACTTTTGTGCGAGAGAAAGATAATCCCCCTGCTCCCCGGGACCGAAGGCTCTGTGATAAAAGCTTTAGGCAAGATCAAAGCCATAGATGCTGCTGCTGCTACTATATATATTTTTTTCTTTTTTTTCTGTTTTTTTTTTCCCAACTACTACCTTAAACAAAGTGTGGTTGGTGCCCGAGTGAGGCTGGGAGTGGTGACAGCTCCCGGGCTCATCTTCCCCGAGCCAGGGATGTGAGGCACCATCACTATTATCCTGCTACAAAGAGGGCTCGGGGGGCTCAGCTTCCAGTTGCAAGAAACCACTCAGGGTTCAGGTTCCTTTTCAGTCTGGGGGATTATCCGGGCAGCTGGAAGAGATGGGGAGGGGAGGGAGTTGAGCCTGGGGACTGATTTTTTTGTTTGATCTTGCTCAGCAGTTTTGCCTGCACCAGTGTCCACGGGGAGGGGGTTTGCTCAGGGCTCTGGGAAACCTCCTGTGGCAGAGGTGACACAAAGGGCTGTGGGCTTTTTTGGGGGGTGAGCTGGTGGATGTTGGGGGGGGATGTCGTGCTGGGTTGCACTTCCGAAGCCGTGAGGTGGGGAGTCCTGTAGTTGGGGGCCTTGTGATGCACCCTGTGTCTCCAGACCCCCTTTGGTGTAAGACACCTCGTCCTGCAGCACAGAAGGGCAGCTGCAATGGGAGAAGCTTGTTTGCCAGGACTGCACACTTCAGATGGTGAAGCAGGTCCCACACAGCCCTGCTTTTCCCCCCCAGTGCTGATTTTCACATGGCAGCCACATCCTCCTGGGTGCAGAGATGGCAAAGGGTCTCTCACTTGCTTCTGCAGCCACCTCCTCTCCATGTTTAGCCCTTTGTAAAACAGGGAATCACAGGTCAAACTGTGAGCTCAGGATAACTCCTCTGAAGATAATGGACTTATTATGGTCCCTGATTTTGGAGCTAAGCTCAGCAAACCTGCTCTCACTGGGGAAAAAAATTAAAAAATAAAAAAATCTCTCCAGGAATGAAATTCATCCTGTCATGTGGGACACATTTTGCATGGAGATAAAACCTCTCTCCTCTCTGTGGCTTCTGCAGGGACTGTCCAGCCATCCTTGGCTCTCCAGGCTCTGCTCCAGCCAGACGTGGTGCAAAGTGGTGGGTCCCAAGTGTGGGGAGAAAGGGACATCAGAGGGTGTTTGCCAGCTTGTTCTGGTGACAACCTGCCAGTCTGCAGGCCCTGGCAATGGGGAAGATCCTTCTGCTGTTAGAGGAATAAAACCATTTAGACAATCAGGGTTGACCCTGAGGTGTCTGCTCTCCAGCATCTCTCCAGCTGGCTCGGGCACAACTGTCTGACCAGATCAGCATTAGGCTGGGAGATCATCCCTGGCAGGACCAAGGAGCCAGGAAGGGTGGTCAAGCAGCTGTATGGCTGTCAGGCTGTCACCACCTGCAGTCTGAGGCCTCCTTTACCTTCTGCTACACAACCTTCCCCTGCACCCACAAGCATATGCCAGCTTGGATGTGGCACCAAGAAGATGGCTGCTGAGGTGGAAAGGAGAGAAGGAGGAAGTGCAGGGGACTGGCTGAGTGTGGGATCTCGTGGTCCATGCAGAGACCTGCTCCTACCAGGCTGTTGGTGGGCTTGTCCTGCTTTGAGCCAGGATGAAGCCACTTTTCCTTTTACTGATTTTTTTTTTTCCTTCAGTGAGCTTTTAACTAGTCACAGAGCCTTCCAACCAAGGCTGGTAAGAGAGGAATGTGTCTCTCACTGCTGGGGCTTCAAGGTCACATCATTCTGCTGCTCAGACACTACAGGGAGATCTGTGACCCCCCAGAGGAGGCTGAGTTAGACAGACAGCAAAACTGGCCAGAGATCTTCCATTCCAGAGAGCTACGTGAGCTCAGGGGAAGCACAGAGATCACACAAGACAACTTCCTTGCTGCTTCTTCTCCCCTTCTCCTCCACCCTTGGCCGGCGTCCGGGCAGGGCTCCGTCCCTCCCTCCCCGTGCAGCCCCAGGCTCCAGCTCTCCTGACCCTCATCACTCTCCACTTTCTCCAGCAGCTCCGGGACTTTTTGGGACTGTTCCAGCTCAGGAGATGCTGGGGGAGTTGCTGGGGGTGGGGGGAGGCGAGAGGCTCTTGCAGATACCTGAACACATCTGTATATAATTGTGTCTGTTTTCTTATATCAGGAGTGTTTAATTCCAGCTGTGCAGTTCAGTTCTCAATCCAGCCCAGCCTCTTTGTCTCTCTCTCCTTCCCTGCCTGGGTGGGAGGGGATCAGGAGCCTTGTTGTTGCACCTGAGTCAAACAGTGACGAGGCTGCTCCCAACAGTGGGTTTGGAGAGGCTGAGATAGGGTTTGTTTCTGATCCCTGATGGGCACAGGTCAGCACATCCTTCAGTGAGACTCACTGCAGGGTGGGGTGTAAAACAACATCCTTACACATCTCTCCAAAGCCAGGAGTGATACAGAAACTTGGTCCCAGCTGAAGCGTCGCAGGGAACTACCCTGCAGCTTGAGGTCTGTCTCCAGTTAAAGGAGGGCAATGGACCTCAAGGAGAGTTTTCCTTCCCTGGGAAGAAGGTGCAGGAGGTTTAGAATGCGGGGAAGAGCTTTTCTGGAGGGCTGGGTCAACACCAAGGTCTTCAGCTCCATCTTCTGCAGTGGAACAATGTTCCTCTCCCTGCTGTGCAGCAGCTTGTGCCACTGTGGCTGCTGAGGATGTGGCCAGGAGCCCTGCAGAGCTACCTGAGAGCAGTCAGGGAAGAGGTGAGGAGGAGAAGGGCACAGCCTGGCCTCTTCCAAGGGAAATTATCCTCTTCTGAAGGGTCAGGGCTCCACCACTGAACAAGTCATTCTGGACATGAGAGAACCAGCAGCAGAGAAGCTGATGGAAGTGCACTCTCACTGGGTAATCCAAGAGCTCTAATGATCTGCCTTTGATCTTCTATTCAACAGGGAGATTTATTACAGCTTTCATTTCAAGTCAGAACTGATGAATTTCAGGGGACCTGTCGAGTGGCCACAATCTGGAGGCATTTATCTTTCAGGAGGCAGAGACAGTCTCTTCTCTTTGTCTCTTTGAAATGATGGGGAGAGACACAGCACCCAGCTAGTGAGGGTCAAATGATACCTGCTGCGTGGCAGCAAGTTCTGCCTTGCTCAGGGCAGGCTCCCAGCTCCAGCTGGGGCACAGCAGCAGCCTCAGTGGCCTTTCTGCTCCTGCACAAAGTTAATCTGCTCAATGCATGTTGTTCTTCCTCCTCCCTGCTTTACCAGACAGCCCAGAGGGGCTGAGATGCAGCATCCTGGGACAGGGCACCCAGGGCTCCTTCCCTGGAGCCAAGCATGGCTCTGGATCTCCAGGATGCCTGTGCTTCTCCAACAGAAGGTAGCCTGAAAACCTGATGCCCAAAACTCTCTCTCCTGGCTCAGGTTGTGCAAGGGCCCTGTGTTGCATTTAAACTATTTCCTGCAATTTCACCAAACTCAACACATTCTGCTGGAGGGTGCTGGGGGCACCTGTGTCGTTCTCTTCCACCTGGGTGCACTTCAGCTGCCCCATCCCAGAGTGTTTTCACTGGCTGTCTCTGCACTGCAGCAGCAGATCCCTTACACGAGCAGTGGTGGCCTCTGCCATCCTGCTGTGGCCCAGGGAAAAGCTGCTTTGCTCCCAGATTGGGGATCTTTGGCCAATAATAGCAATTTCATTGCTGCTAAGAGCCACAGAAGAGCTCTCAGGGATTATTTGCAGCCTCTTATCAGTTTGATGGCTGCTCCTCAGCAGGGCCTGCTCTGGGCACCCCTTGGTGCTGTCCCTGCTGCTCCCTGCCCTGGTCCTGCAGCAGGAGTGTGATTTCTGTTACATATTGGCACGAGTTTGGGATGTGGCTTGGCCTGAGAGGTGTGTTCCAACCTGGAGCTCTGTGTCCAGTTCTGGAGTCCCCAGCAGAAGAAGGACATAGAGCTCCTCGAGCATGTCCAGAGGAGGCCACGAAGATGATGGGAGGGCTGGAGCAGCTCCCCTGTGAAGACAGGCTGAGGAAGTTGGGGTTGTTCAGCCTGGAGAAGAGGAGGCTCCGTGGTGACCTTAGAGCAACTTCCCAGTATCTGAAGGGCCCTACAAGAAAGCTGGTGGGGCTTTTGACACGGGTGTGGAGTGGGAGGATAAGGGGCAATGGTTTGAAGCTTAAAGAGGGGAGATTCAGGTTGGACATTAGGAAGAGATTCTTTCCTGTGAGGGTGGTGAGAGCCTGGCCCAGGTTGCCCAGGGAAGCTGTGGCTGCCCCATCCCTGGCAGTGTTGAAGGGCAGGTTGGATGGGGCTTGGAGCAGCCTGGGCTGGTGGGAGGTGTCCCTGCCTATGCAGGGGGTTGGATCTAGATGATCTTTAAGGTCCCTTCCAACCCAAACCTTTCTATGATTCTATGATTTAGCATCCACAGCTGCTCATCCCAGTCTCCAGAGCTGATCCCATTGCTTTGGTTCACCCTTTACTCCACCTCATCCCCATCTCTTCCAGTGAGGAGGAGCCTTTCGCTTGGTCTGAGTCTGCACCTTCTGATGCTCTGACTCAGTGCTCCAGTGTTTGTGCTGGGATCACAGGGCTGGTTGCAGCAGTGTCCTTTGAAGCTCCAGCCACTGTCCTGACCATCCTGGTCATCTTGGCCCTGCACCACAGTGCTGGTGTCCTACTGACCTGGTGGTGCAGCTCTGCACCTGGTCCTGGCACCTGACGGGACTGTCGTGCTCCTGTCCAGCCAGACAACAAAGGAGCTCTGATGTGCTTCTGCTCTCAAGCAGGGATGGGCTTTCCTGGGATGGACTTGGCTGCCTTCCCTGGCTCATCTCCACTTCGTGAGTGGTTGTCTGAGCACACTGCCAGACTTTTGGCCTTCCACATCGAGCCCTTGGTCCTTTGCTCCAGCAGGACCTATGGTGTCAGCAGGAGACCTTTCATCTCCCTCCTTCCCCAGTGCCTTTGAGGATCTTGCCCATGGAAGCCCCCAGGCAGGGCAGCAGCAGGATTGCTGGGTGGCTTTGGGCTGCCTTTGGCTGTGCATAGTCCCTTGGGATCCTGCTGCTGGCCCCAGGAGCCAGCTCAGCAACATGTAGGGGTTTGGGTGAAAGCTCTTCACCAAGCACTGGTGCAACCAGGGACAGGAGAGAGACATGTGCAAGTGCTGTCAAGAGGTCACCCCACCCCAAAGGACCTTTTGGGGAAGGAGGGTGCAGTCAGAGTACTGGAGCTACAAGTGCCACACGTGGGATGTTCTGAGAGCAGTGGCCCAGCTGGCTGCAGCTCTTGGTTTGCTCTCAGGGTTTTGTGGTTTGGGGCTCTGCATCATGACAAGTTAAACCTATTTCAGGGTGCTGAGCTAAAATCTTGTCTCGCCCTAATCAGGGTGCCTGGCGGGGTCCACGTGCCTGCCACTGGTGGTGGGATTGCACACGAGGTGCATGGATGGATGCTGGTGGCACCACATTGCAACGTCTCCGTGGGCCCAGGGCTGCTCCTCTGGCCCAGCACGGCTGCAGTTTGGGGTGTTCTGCTGTGCCTTGCAGTGGTCTGTGGGCTCTGGGATCAGGGGGACCTGAGAAAGTCAACACTGTCCTCCAGCAGATCCCTGAGCCCCACACGTGCTGGTGCAAAGTTGTGCACGTGGGCTGTGTGCCCTGGTCCCTGTGCCTCCTCCCCACCTGCTTCCAGGCTGGTTTGCTGTGGCCATGCAGCCTGGCTGGGACTGGTTTCTGTGGGTGGCAGTGGCAGGGGAAGAGCCACCTCTTGTCACCCTGGCCCCTAATCCATCCTGCAGACAAGAGGCAGTACCAGGAGGGCTGCTGCTCCCTGCCAGGGATTGCTAAAGAGCAGCCACAGAATTGATTGGCCCTGTCAGAGCTTGAGGGATGTGTTCCTGGGAACAGCCTCCAGCACCAGCAGTCTGCTCCCAGGTTGACTGGTTTGAGAGCCTCCAAGGTCTCCATCCCTGGCAGGTGCTGCAGTCTCGTGGCTCTCCTGCCCTGGAGAGCCAGACCAGAAGGATGGTGGAGGTTTAGAGCAGTGCAGGAGTAGGGAAGGAGAAGACCAAGCTGGTGGTGTGTGGATTCAGGACACGAGGAGATGCTCGGTGAGCACATCTGGTGAGCTCACCATGGACACATGGCAGAGGTGTGGAACCCCCCAGCTCTGTGCCTGCTGGATTTCATAGACTTCAACAGTGAGGCAAGACAGTCATTTATTTATATTTTTTTCAAAGAAAATGCCAGTTTGCTGCTTTCAAAGCCAGTGGTATGAAATTACTGCCCTGGGCAAAAATACAGCTTTGGAAACCAGAGGATTCAGAAGTCTCAGCATCTCTACAGTGACCTCTTTGTGTGCTGTCAGACTGGAGAGGCTCAGGATCTCTGTTCAGACCTGGGCTGTGTTTCAGCAGGTAAATTCCTCTTCTGGCTGGAGATGGAAAACTCAGTCCTGGTCCTTCATGTCCTTTGTGGGAACTGGGCTGTTTGCAGATATTTCTGCTTCTGGAAGGAAAACAACAAGCCAGCACATGCAAGAAGAGTGGTGATGTGCTGCACCAGCCTGTCTATCTAGATGGCATCAGGCTCTGCACCAGCCTTTTCAAGCTCCTCTTGCTCCTGTTAGTGGGTTGTTTATTTATCTCTTGAATGGGCAGATAAGATCTATGTAGTTTTCTTTTGTATCTACCCCCTCATTAATGTAACTGCTGTGCAGGAGAGCAGGGCTGGGCAGTGTTGTCAGACTTCATTAGAGGGATCCAGCCCAAAGAGACAAGTAGCCCTGGGAGGTGCTGCAAGGCCATCCATCAAGGCAGAGCCAACTGTCCCTACCCAGACAAAATGTCAGAGCCCCAGCAGAGAGAGGTGAGCACGTGGTTCTCTCTGCTCAGCACAGGCTGAGCTGCTCTTGCCATTAATCCTTCCTGTGAGCGTGGCTCCTTCTTGGGGAGCATTTGAGAGATCTTTGTTTCATAGTTAGAAGGCTGCATTCATGGTGCAGTCACCAAGTATCTGCCTTTCAAGCTGCCCCAGTGAACCCTGGGTTATCCACCACCAGACACCAAGGCTGATGCCAAACCCAAATGGATGCTAAAGCTTTTCTTGAACACTATGAAACTGTATTTGCCTCTCTGACAGGTCCTTTCTTTGTGCAAGGTATGGAAGGGATGCTCTCTCCAAGTTGAACTTGTTGGTTTGAAGGTCCTCTTGGAGCAGCAGAGGGTAAATTCTCACCAGCTGGCAGAAATTCAGACTAGTTCTTCCTCCCCCACAGGGCACAGACCAGACCCTTGTTTCAAACTGTTTGTGACCTGTGAGGGTGACAGAGCCTTGGGACAGGCTGCTCAGAGAGGCTGTGGAGTCTCCTTCTCTGGAGACTTTCCAGACCCATCTGGACACGTTCCTGTGTGACCTGTCCTGGGTGTTCCTGCTGCAGCAGGGGGGTTGGACTTGGTGATCTTCAGAGCTCCCTTCCAAGCCCTCTGATTCTGTGATTCTCTGCTTCTCTCTCCATACACCTCCTTCTAAACCAGCTTTTCTGCCTTGCTCTGGGAAACAACCTGCAGGAGAGGAAGGATGACTTTGAGGGCATAAAAACTGCTTTGTGAGCTGGTCCTGGGAGAGACCTCCAGAAAAAACCCAAATGAGATGGGCAACAACCTGGCTCAAGGGTGAGAGCAGAAGTAGGTAAGATCTCAAGGTGAAAGATCAACCTGGAGTCACTGTTGCCTCCCAAAGGGCATTAAACCCAGTTTGTTATCATGAGTGCTGGAGATGGGCTCATTGCCTGATGTCCTGTGTTCTCTCTGTCATCCACAAGTGATCCTGGCCACACCACTTGGACACACATGTGAGTGCTGAGCAGTGAGTGGATGGGGTCACCTTGGAAATGGCATGAAGTAAAACCTCCTTCCCACTCACACAGTCTCCTGCTGAGCTTTTACATGACTTACCTGCTTTTTGATCTCATCAACAGGATCTTTACTGCTAAAAACAAGCAGTTTTAAATGGAGCATTGTCAAGATTGTTCTGATGAGTGTCTTGTAGGACATTGTGGCCATCAGGCTGGTCCCTGCACTAACACCATGTCCATGCCAGGGACATAAGTTCCCCACTCCTTTCTCCAAGCCACTTCTTGACCCCGTGTGATTCTCCAGGGAAACAATCCCATCTTTCTTACAAGCTTGCCAAAAGTATTGTGGAAAAGGACTTGCACAATGTGTGAAGCTCTGTAGGCTCAGTGAGAGGGGCTATTTGGGGAGCTGAGCCCCAGGCTGGTGGGATCCTGCCCATTCTTGCCATCCCCACATGCAAGGGCTGAGATGGAAACCTCGCCAGGCTCAGGCTTGCAACCCAAAGGCTGCCTCTTAGGTCCTGAAAGCCTTTCTCCCTAAGAGGAAGTGGCAGATGGGATGAAAAGTCAATGACAGTGGCTGTGCCCTGCTGAACCTGGGCTCTGTCCTTCCCTGCAGTCCTCCCCACTCTCCAATTGATGCCCCAGCTGGATGCTGGGCCAGGCGTGTCCTCCAAGGCAGCGGGGATGGGTCAGGGGAGGCACCAGCTGCTCCTCTCCTTGCCTGGTGCAGGTGAAAGGAGCAATCCTCCACGTGTCTGACAGTGGGAACAGAGGCCCCTGCTCTGCCTCTGCCTCTCCTGTTGCAGCTGGGGTCCTGGAGCTGAGCGCTGCCATGGCAGAAATCCGGAGCAAGGCTGCTGCTGTTGCTGCTGCCTGGTGGCTTTTTCAGTCTGATGGAGCTGCTTGTCCCACCAAGGACCTACACAGGTCCTGCCCTTGCCCTGGGGCACCCAGGCTGGCACTGCTGGTGCCTGCAGAGAGACAATGAGCTGCAGAGCAAAGCAACTGCCAGCATCTTAGAGACAGGGCAAATAACAGCCCAGAGCTCAAGAGCAGGAGCACGCGAGGGGGGAGTGATTTCAAGCTGAAAGAGGGAGATTTAGATTGGATGTTAGGAAGGAATTCTTGCCTGTGAAGGTTGCCCAGGGAAGCTGTGGCTGCCCCATCCCTGGCAGTGTTGAAGGGCAGGTTGGATGGGGCTTGGAGCAACCTGGGCTGGTGGGAGGTGTCCCTGCCCATGCAGGGGGTGGGACTGGATGAGCTTTTAGGTCTCCTCCAACCAAAACATTTCATCACTCTATGATTCTATGTCATTTTTTTCTAGCAATGCTCTCTGGCTGTCCTACTCCTCTCCTGTCCACACTGCTGGCAGTGGTGGGGCCTGGGGGGAATGCAAGGGGAGAAGGTGAGACACTGAAAACCAGGCTCAGAGGTTTGAACTTCCAGCTCAGGCAGCGCCTTGCCCAAGGTGACCGGAATGTGATACCACCAGTCACAGACCAGCTGGCCACCAGCTTGCCAAAAGCAACAGTGGTGGATGTGCCCAGTGATTCCTGGCTATTGCTTCTCCTTCCAAGTTAGAGGCTGATGATCTTTGGCAAAAGGCAACTGCTGCTTCAGGTCCTCCCCCTGCCTGGTGGATTTTGAGTTGCACAGCTGAAACGTGTGCTCGGAACCCTGACACCAGCTATTCTTGCTGCTCTTGCCTGGGAAATTAGGGTGGTGGGCTACACAAAACACAGTCTGCATGACCCTAGAAAGCCCCCACCCCAGCCAGACACTCTGGTGTCGGACCTGATCCATAGCTGGGGAATGAACTAACCAAAATGGTGGAGAAAAACCTTCTCGCTCTGCACCCTGACGGTGTAGTTCTTAGATTGTAGTTCTTAGGTTCCACATGTCCTTGTGCCCCTTCATCAGAAATCCAGCACAGATCCACAGCAAGCAGCTAACAAGTTGGCAGGGACATTCAGCCCTGGGCTGCAGTGACCTTTCTGACAAAACCTGCAGCAAAAGCCTCTGCTCAGCGAGTGCCATGTGTGCTTGGGATGGCAGGAGCTCGTCTCTCCATCTGTGTTGGTGCAATTTGCATCAGCCCAGGAAAATGTCACGGGTTACATGCTCTGGGGCAAGTTCTGCTCTTGTCTGCTCCTGCAGCTCACAGGGGATCTGGCCACAATTCCTGCCTTCGACCTGCTCCCAGCCAGTCTCAGAGCCGGGTGAAATCTGCAGCCCACAGCTCTTGGCTCGAAGACGTTACGTGTGAAGATGCAGGAGGGCAACTTTGTGCCACTCAAAATCCCATCATATCAGCTCGGGAATGAAAGAAACATCTCTATCCAAGAGCAGCTGACAGCTCAAGGTTTCAGGCTGACAGAAAAGCCTCTGCTCAGAAATTCATGGCAGACAGAGGATGCTCTGGGGTAGCAAGGCTGGGGAAAGAGCCCACGGTGGCTGTTTGCCTCCTGGGTAGGCAACAGTGCTGTGTTTGTCCCCACAGGAGAGGGGTGCTAAGGGTGGGAGAAGAGGGTTGGTACTGATCCTAAGGGCCATTATCTCTTGCAGATGTCTGGGTTGGACTGAACTGGAGCTGGATTGTCCATGTTGAGAAATGTTCAGTAACGGGAGATGCTACAGCTGTCCTCAGGGGCATTGGTCACCACCCCATTGTGGCCAGTCTCTGGTTTCCAGTGTCTCAGTGGGATTCCTTTAGTCCTACCATGTTCTTTTGGCTCACGAGGACCTCAGGGGCCATGAATGCCTTCACCCATCTCCAACAGGCACCTTTCAGGTGCAAGGCATGTGGGGTTTGGGTTAGGAGGAGCCACAGCTGAGACTGACCTTCTTTTTCAGACCAGTGCCAAATAATCAGAAGTGGTCTGCCCTGGGCTCCTGCTGCTTCTGCTGCAGCTTTCCAGAGGTGGTCTGGGATCCCCAGGGCCCTTACGTGGGGCTCAGCTACTTCTGGGATGCCAATTCTGGGCTGTCTGGAAGGTGCTGGAAGAAAGCACAGCACGGAAGAAGTGTTCAGGGGGCTGGATCTGCTTTGGTGGGACCAATCCTGGCTCTACATCCCCTGAGGGCTGTGATGAGCTGCACCTACTGCACATCACATCAACTCTGGGAACCCACCTGCACTGGGACCAGGGAGGGGTCCCTCTCCCCTCACCCTCAGGCTGGCTCTGCTAATGAGGCAGCTCCTCATTGGCATGGATCCGTGGTGCTGTGGCCAGGAGCTTGACTCTGAGGGCACGAATGCAGGGACAGCACTGACCTGTCTTTGCCATCTTCTCTCTGATTGCCAGCCCGTCCCCCTTAATGGGGAGCTTTGAAATGACTCCTTCATTTCTCCTAATGCAATAAGAGCCTGGTCTGAGCGGGCTCTTTGTGCAGGAGCAAACTGCCTCTGCTCCCTGGAAAGGCAGGATTGTGCTGCCTCTCCCACTCCAATATGCTAATGCACCAACTCCCTGCAATTTCATTTTCAACAGGGACTAATTTAAAAGAAATGACCAGCCTGCCAGTGGACTTCAAAGATATCTTTTGATGAGTTTTAGCAGCTTCAGCAAAACTCTAATTTGAATTTCAGTGGCTGCCGTGTGATTTTCTCGGTGACAGTTAAGAGAGATGATAGTGCCAGCTCCATCTGTCATTGGAGCCTCTTCTCTTCCCTCTTTTCACTGATTTGTTACAGGGGGTGGGGGGGTGGAAAGCAGAGGGGGGGAAAAGTTGAAAGACTCAATTCTGGTGCCCTTGTGCAGAGGCAGACAAAGGGAAAAGGGGGAGCTGGGGGCTGTGGGGAGGCAGGGGGGCTGCCAGGAGCAGCCCTGGCAGCACAGGCAGCGTGTCAGCAGCTCCAGGGGGTTGGACAGGACCGGTGTGGTGGCTCAGGAAACCCGTGTTAAGCTGATAACTGCTCAGGAAATGCTTTCACAGCAACGTTTCCCAGTGTTTTCTGTCCCAGTGGGCTCCCCAGGCTGGCAGCCCAGGGAGGATGAGCAGGGGAAGGCGGCAGGTCGGTCTGGGGGCTCGTCTGTCATCGACTACCCCCCCCTGTAATCCTGCCCCCAGGTGCTGTCATCCCCCCTGTGGGTCCCTGTATTTCTTTGAGTGTCACAGCAACAGAGGGGTGGGTGGCAAGGTCCAGCAGCTGGAGCCTGCAAGCTGCAGCATGGCCGGGGCTGGGGCCACGTCACCCGGTCCTGGTGCTGGTGAGGGACAGGGGACAGAGCACCACTAGACCTGGGGATGTCTCCATCTCCTACCTGGGTTCTCCAGCCCACCACCACATGCTCCAGCTTCCCCATCCACCTCCCCCCAAACGTCTGGAGCTGTCCCTGTTCTGGTTGTCACCCACGATTTCATGCTCCCTCTTACATCTTTAGTTTCCCCTGTCAGAGACAGCTTCATTGCTGGCTCCCCTGTGCCTTGGGGAGTCCTCTCACGCTGAGCTGGCAGCTTTGGGGGCAGAGGCGCCGCAGCCTTTTGTTCCTGGAGACTTGGCTTTACATCCTCTGCCTGGCAGGGTGGACAGAGCCAGGCCCGGGCACAGCTCAGCACCAGTCCCAGCACCCAGACGTGCCCTCGAATCCCAGGGAAGCCCTGGCCCGGGTGACAGGAGCCACTCGGGGCAGCTCTGGCTGGCCAGGGCATCCCAGCAGTGTGGCTGTGGCTGTCAATCCCACCAGAAGCCCCAGGCAAGCTGGTCAGGACCTGCTCAGCTCATGTAAAATCTGAGATTAGAGACTGGTTCAAGTGCCCCGGTCCCTGATTCCAGGTGCTCCCAGAGACCTGAGCTAGGAGTCACACTGGCAAAGCCTTGTTTCATGCATGCCCTCTGGTGTCCTGCTTTGCTAGCTCATCCCTGGGAGTGGGATGCTCCCACTTCAGGTGTCTTAGTGAGTCCCTCCCACACTGATGCCAGGCTGGGTCCCTGTCCTGGCAGCAGAGCCTGAAGGAGGAAGGTATGTAGCCCATGCACATGCATCCCCACAAAGTGCTACCTGTGCACCCTGGAGCTGTGCACTCCCAGAGCTCTGGGAGCTCAGCCCTGCTGGGGTCTGTGCTGGGAGGTGCTGGTGTGGGGCATGGCAGCAGGACTGTGAGAGCTGCAGGCGGTACCTCTGTGCAGGCTCTGGATGCAGCAGGTGCTGCAGATGTGATGAGGACCATCCCTGACTGCGATCTGCTTGGACAGATGCCCTGCCAGCTTTGCACCATATGAGAAGATGACACAGCAAGGAACAAGACAGGAGCAGCAAGGAAGCCCTGCAAAAAGACAAGGAGACCAGGCAGGTGAGAGCATCCTGGAAGGCAGCTGTGAGCAAAGGGAGGGTTGTATCCTTCATCTCCTGAGCTGCTGTGAGCAGGGCTGACAGCACTGCTGGTGGAGACAGTGGCACAGCCCACGTTTCCCAACACGCCCCTCTTAGCAGATCATAGAATCATAGAATATAGAATCCTAGGGGTTGGAAGGGACCTCGAAAGATCATCTAGTCCAACCCCCCTGCCAGACCTAGGGTCACCTAGATCAAGAGAGCTAATCCAGCTGCCAACAACAGCTCATGAATAGAGCCCATCCCACCCCTCAGGTGGTACCCCAGGGGTGCACGGGAGCTGACCACCCCCTGCAAAGCATCCCTGTCCTTCCATCATCTCCTGCAGCAAGGAGCCAGGCTGGGTGGTGGTGGGAGGCAGCCTGAGGGGGCTGCTGAGCCCGCAGCCCCGGGAGCTGCGCTGAGCCCCGCTGTGAAATCGCTCCGACATTAGGCACTTCCTAATAAAGCTGTCACAGGCACCCCCATTATCTCTCGGCTCAGCCCCCTGCCCTCTGTTTAACCAGATAATCTGCTTTTTTTTAATAAAAAAAACACATTTTCCTCTGGCTCAGTGGAAGCTCAGGTCTGTCCCAGTTCCTTGTCATCGAGGCGCACTGGGGAATTATCAGCCCGCAGGCCTTTCTTATTGTTCTGTGTCATCCTGTGATGCTGAAAAGTCTATTTAGTGGTTAATTATGCTGGCATCTGCCTGCCTCCCTGGGTGTGTGTTGGAGTTTGTCCTCACTGCAGTGGAACAGCCTGTGTAGGGAAGCATCTCTTCCCATCAGACATGCAGAGATCGGACCTGAAGTTTGCCCCAGCCCTACAACAACGCTGATGTCTGGGGTCTTCATCCACCCTTTTGTCCTTGACCCTGGGGAATTCCCATTCCTCTGCCACAGCCTGGGGGATGAACGAGGTTTCCCTCCAGCAGCAAGGTCTGCCACCAGACGGCAGCTGTGGGATATATCAGGGATTGAGAGAATTCCTGGGATCAGCCTGCAAATGTTCACCAAGGGACCATGGTCATCCCTTCCCTCCAACCTGAGCATGTCCCAGTCTGACCCCGGCAGGATCCGGTTCCTGAGTGGCTGTGGGTCTGTGGGCAGAGCCAGTGCTGCCCCACACTGCTCCCCTGCCCGTGGTGCCCAGCAGGGTGGCCAAGCAGGGCAATGTTGGGGCAGGTATTGCTGCCCTGTTACCCAATGACCAAGGCGTGGATCTGTTCACCTTCTCCACTGTGTCTAGACCACATACTTGTCTTTGATGTCTGTAGGCTTAGACCTGGGGAGACACAGTGCTCTGGGTTATTTTCAGCATGTGGAGAAGTGGGACACACTTTAGGCTCATTAATCACCCTTGAGGTGTCATAATTGTCCCCGCTGTGAGTTCTGCCCTTCAGAGAAGCTCCCTGAGCCCAGCAAGCATTGAGGCAGGGCAGCATCTCTCTGGACTGTCCTGAAGGCAGGTGCTTTCTCTCTGCTGTGGGGAGTTAGTGGTGGCCCTTTCATTACCTGACCTGGCTCTACAGGAAATGGACAGGGTGGCAAGGGTTAATCCAGTGCTTCCATTGCTGAGGGGGGGGGGAGCCACTGTAAGCCCCACCATTGCCAGACTCTGCTGGTCAGCTTTGGTGTGACACATGGTCATGACCTGGAGACCACACTCAGTAATCACTTGGCCATGAACTGGAAGGCCCCAAAGACCAGCTCCAGTTGCTCACCTGTGCAAGCTTTGGTTTGGCACAGGGGGATGGTGTGAAGGGTTGCCCCATGTTCTGGGGTCAGGTGAAAAAGGTGACACATCACCCTGGAAAAGAGGCTGCTTTATATTCCAGGACTGAGCTGCCATCTGATGGGAGGATGGTGCATCTAATCCCACTAACCTTGCTGAGACAGAGCACCTGTAGCACCCTCCCAGAGCTGGAGGCAGCTTGAGCATAATTACCCAAGCTCATGCCAACGTGTCCAGGGTTCAATTGCCTCTTTGGAGGACTATTGGAACAACACTGCAGATTCATGTCAGATAAGAAGTGTGACATTGCTCTGCGGAATGAAAAAGAGCCTTATCAGGAACGTGCCAGCCTGAGTGTTTGCTCAGCCCTGGGAGCAGCTGATGGTGCATGTGGCCAGGTTGGCCATGGCTGGGGGAGGCTGCCCAGTGGACCACAGGCAGGAGAGGTGCTGTCCTTGCAGTGGAGACGTGTCCCACGATGGCTCTGTTGAGTGTAAGGGAGAGGCTGCTCCACACAGTGTGAGCCTGGCCTGGAGAAAGTGCTATTAGCATGATGCTGGCAGCTCTCTGATGGCTGAGACAGGACCACACTGTGCAGGGCCCACAGGGGAAAAGCCTCTGAGCTGCTGTGCTGAACCTTAATATCCAGGAAAAAATTGGTGGGGAACCATGGAGAGACACATAGTGTGGCTTGTCATGCTGACGTGAGAGGCTGAAAAGAAGGAAAGTCCAGAGGGCAACACAACAGCTAAGAAGACAATCATGTGAAGGTGGGAACAAGACCCTCACAATGTGTTTCCAAAGCCCCTGTATCAAGGCAGGGCCTGGGAACTGCAGCAATGAGCTCTCACCAGGGGACAGTATCACCACTAAAAGGGAGGAAATGAGTTTTTCCACATGCATTAAGACAAGACAGGACAGCGTGAAGGCAGATGTTCCACATGCCCAGAAGTGCACGACAAACCCCTGCATCCCGGAGTCTCATCACAGAGGATACAGCAGAAAGTGAAATCCTGAAAATGATAATGGCTGGGGAATTATTTCCACATGAGAAGAGAGAAGAAAGGAGCTATTTAGTTTGAGAAGGGACGGATGAGAGAAAACACGGTGAGGTGGAGATAATAGTGAATGGGGCACAGAAGACACATCCACCAGTCACAACAAAGTATGAAGTGCCTGGGGAACTGAAATGGCCCTTCAGGCAAATAGATGCAAGAAAGTGCTTTTTGGTGGAGTTCAGGTGATGTGTCCGTGGGATCCAGGGCTGCAGGAAGCAGAGGGCAAACCACCAGCTCGTTTCTGCTGGACCAGCCTGCACCTGCCTCTACCTCCCTCCACATCCCTGCCAGCATTGAGCAAGGCAGGACCTCTGCTCTGCTCTATTTGCTCTCCAAAAGTGGTGGTGATCCCCAGCAGCTCATGAGTGTGATGTTTCCCTTTGGTGATGCTGTGCTGGTTTGGTTTGACAGGTTTCTTTGTAGTGGGGGAAGGGCCCCAGGGGTGGCTCCTAGGAAGCTGAGAAGCTCCCCCAGCTCCTCAACCAGCCAAGGAGCCATTAGAGGGTCAACAGGTGCATCTCAATGATTAACATATGAAAGAACTGAGAGAAGAGCTGAGCAGAGCAAGGAAGAGCTGGGCTGGAGAGGCAGAGGGTGCTGGTGGGTGAGGAAGGAGGGGAAGAAGCTGCCCATTGAGAAGTTTCCCTGCAGATGGCAGCTGAGGAACCTGGTGGGACGTTCCCTGGAGGCACCAGGAGGGGGGAACTTGGCCAGTGGCCTCGGATGGTGCAGCTGTGGAAGCCCCCGGGCCAGGGGAGGTGCCTGTTCCCGAAGCCCCCAGGACTGGAGCAGCTCCGGGGCTGGTGGGAAGAACTCATGGAGGAGAGGTTGGTGGAGGACTCTGCCATGGGAGGGACCCTGTGGGGAAGCAGGGCAGGACTGTGAGGAATCCTTCTTCCTGAGGAGGAAGGAGCAGCAGGAACCACCAGCCTGTGACCTGACTCTAAACCCCATCCCCATCCTCCTGTGCCTGGGGGGAAGGAGGGAGAGAAACTGGGAACAAAGGGATTTGGGAAGAGGGGAGGGGTGGGGTGAGGTGTGTGAGCCCTGCTCTGGGGGTGTCTGTGTCCTGTGGGAACCAGAATAGTGTGAAATTAAATTACTGTTTTTCCCCAAGTTGAGTCTGTTTTGCCCGGGACCTTAATGGGTGAAGATCCCTCCTTGTCCTTTGTCTGGACCCAGGAGCTTCTGGTTGGGTTTGTCCTCCCCATCCCAGGGTGTGTGGGGGGAGCTGGGGGAGCAGCCACGGGGCTGGTTCCTTGTTGTCGTGTTGGGTCCAAACCACAGCTGTGCCAATCAGGTCCTGGCTGTGGCTGCTGGTGTGCCCAAAGGCCATGGTGGTGGCCACAGGTCACTGCCATGCTGCTGATGAGTTGGCCAGGCATGAGTTGGCTGGATTCCCTCTGGCCACTGCAGCAGGGGAATCTGCCTTCCCAAATGGCTGTGAGCCCGAGCCAGTCTGGAGATTGGGGACTGGAACCCTCCCACCCCAGCTGCACATCCCACCCCAACAGGTTGCCACCAAGTGGGACCCCAAATGCAAGCTGGGGTGAGTGCAAAGGCAGTGCCCTGCTGAGCCTGGGGTGTCCCCTGCTGTGCCAGGGGATCTGCAAGTGGGAAAATCCCACCTGAGAAGCTGTTGGGTACTCCAAGGTAAGAGTGGTGGGTGACGGGGAACCACCTTGCTCAGAGGAGGGTATGATGTGGGCAGTGATACCCAGAGAGGTCCCGGAGGTTTTAGGAGCAGTCAGAGGGAGTTTCCCATGGAGAAGGAGCAGGGAAGGAAAGCGGTGTCAATAACTCCTGTGCATGTCCCTCCTGCCACCTCCCCCAAGGGCCGGGAAGCAGCGTGGCCCTTGGGGTGTCCCGGTGGGATGGGGGACTTGGCTGTGTCCTGTCCCTGGGGAGAGGGGAGCTGCCAGGTCTCTGCACCCTGTCCCTCGGGCAGCCTGGGCACAGCAGCACCAGGATCAGGGAACCCCCCCCAGTGACAGGGACCCCGCAGAGGTGACCTGGGGCAGGTGCCACCCACACTGCTCCTGCAGAGCCTCCACACCATCATTCTGGGTTATCTCCTTCCCAGAGCTGCTGCTGGGACACCCCGAAAGGCTCTGCCACCACGGGAGGCCCTTTGCACAGCATGTCCATCCCAGTTCGTGTGCCCTGCTGGGAACTGCCTCCCGCCCCAGCCTCCCCATCCCCGTTGGGGCAGCTGAGGATGGACAAGACCCCAGGGCTGCTCCTCCCCGCTGCACCCCCACAGCACCCCCCCAGGTTTCCCCACCCGTGCTCTGCTCAACAGCAGGGTTTTGTCACCTCAGCCCCAGGCAGAGCAGGAGGGGGGCCTGGCTGGGCCCTGCTGCCTGCAGGGCTGGCTCCCGGGATGGGGCAGAGCTCAGCTCTGCAAACTGTGCTGTGAAATCAGCAGCTGGGACCAGGCCTAAGGAACACTGGCTTTGGGGGGTTATTCCTCTTTTTCTTTTTCTTTTTCTTTTTCTTTTTCTTTTTCTTTTTCTTTTTCTTTTTCTTTTTCTTTTTCTTTTTCTTTTTCTTTTTCTTTTTCTTTTTCTTTTTCTTTTTCTTTTTCTTTTTCTTTTTCTTTTTCTTTTTCTTTTCCTTTTCCTTTTCCTTTTCTTTTTCTTTTTCTTTTTCTTTTTCCTTTTCTTTTTCTTTTTCCTTTTTTTCTTTTTCTTTTTCCTTTTTTTCTTTTTCTTTTTCCTTTTTCTTTTCCTTTTTCTTTTCCTTTTTCGTTTCCTTTTTCGTTTCCTTTTTCGTTTCCTTTTTCGTTTCCTTTTTCGTTTCCTTTTTCGTTTCCTTTTTCGTTTCCTTTTTCGTTTCCTTTTTCGTTTCCTTTTCCTTTTCCTTTTCCTTTTCCTTTTCCTTTTCCTTTCATTCTTTCTTTTCTTTTTTTGTTCTTTTTTTTCCTCTCTCTCCCTTTCTCTCTCCCTTTCTCTCTCCCTTTCTCTCTCCCTTTCTCTCTCCCTTTCTCTCTCCCTTTCTCTCTCCCTTTCTCTCTCCCTTTCTCTCTCCCTTTCTCTCTCCCTTTCTCTCTCCCTTTCTCTCTCCCTTTCTCTCTCCCTTTCTCTCTCCCTTTCTCTCTCCCTTTCTCTCTCCCTTTCTCTCTCCCTTTCTCTCTCCCTTTCTCTCTCCCTTTCTCTCTCCCTTTCTCTCTCCCTTTCTCTCTCCCTTTCTCTCTCCCTTTCTCTCTCTCCCTTTCTCTCTCTCTCCCTTTCTCTCTCTCTCCCTTTCTCTCTCTCTCCCTTTCTCTCTCTCTCCCTTTCTCTCTCTCTCCCTTTCTCTCTCTCTCCCTTTCTCTCTCTCTCCCTTTCTCTCTCTCTCCCTTTCTCTCTCTCTCCCTTTCTCTCTCTCTCGCTATCTTTCTCTGTCTGTTTCTCTCTCTCTCGCTCTCTCTCTCTCTCCCTTTCTCTCTCTCTCCCTTTCTCTCTCCCTTTCTCTCTCCCTTTCTCTCTCTCTCCCTCTTTCTCTCTCCCTCTTTCTCTCTCCCTCTTTCTCTCTTCCTCTTTCCCTTTCTCCTTCTTCCCCTCAGCATTTCCCACAAACCCAAAAATCAGCAATTGCTTTTGCAGTGGAGTCATTTCTGGGCTTCAGCATCATTTAAGGCCACAGTAAAAAAAAAACAAACAACAAAAAGACACACAAGCAGGGAGCTGGGGTTGAGTTTTAAAGGCTCTGGACTTTGCAGATGCCTCGCCAGGGGGAAGGAGAGCACACACCCAGAAACTTTCACACCACAGGCAGTGCCAGGGGCTGCCCAGCATTTCCCACAGCCTGCTGCACACCTGCTCTTTAACCCAGGAGGTGTTCCTCCCTGGTGACTCCCAAGTGCTCTTCTGGACCCACCAGCAGGCTTGGCCAGCACACAGCTCAGAGGACTCTTGCCAGTCAACCTGGAGGGCAGGGCTCTGCAGTCCAGAGCATCCCAGTGTTTTCCAGCATCTCCAGGTCTGGACACTGACGGGCTAATTGCAATATTGTCATGACATGTGGAAGATCAAAGCCTGGGTGCAGGGGAGGTGGCAGTGGTGGTAAGAATGACATGCAGTTTGCATTTAGAAAGCACTTAAGAAGCAATTATCCAGTGCTGGGAGCCCTGGCCAGAGAGTGTGGCTCATGTATTTTAATGTATATTTCAAAGAGATGAAGATCAGTGCCCAGAGGGGGGCCCAGCAGCCCTGGCTCCCTGGGTGCAGCAGCTGCATCGTGCTCCAGGCCAGGCAGGACCAGTGGCCTCACGCCAAGCTTGCCCCCAGCCCCCTGCCTTTCACTTTGCTGCATCCAGCCTCCTCCTTCAGCTCCACTGAGAAGAGAGCCTTGGCATTGCCCCTGAGCATCACTGCTCCAGGGCAGCTCCTGTTTCCTGGAGAGGGAGGTAGGGCACTTGTATGAGGTTCACCAAGGCCAAGTGCTGGGTCCTGCCCTTGGGTCACACCAACCCCAGGCAACGCTCCAGGCTTGGGGATGAGTGGTTGGAGCTGCCCAGCAGAAAAGGACCTGGGGGTGCTGGTTGACAGGGGGCTTAACATGAGCCAGCAGTGTGCCCAGGTGGCCAAGAAGGCCACCAGCATCCTGGCCTGCAGCAGGAGCAGTGTGGGCAGCAGGAGCAGAGGGGTGATGGTGCCCCTGTGCTGGGCACTGGTGAGGCTGCTCCTTGAGTCCTGTGTGCAGGTCTGGGCCCCTCACTGCAAGAAGGATGTTGAGTTGTCCAGAGGAGCCACCAAGCTGGTGAAGGGTCTGGAGAGCAAGTCCTTTGAGGAGAGGCTGAGGGAACTGGGGTTGTTTAGTTGGAAGAAGAGGAGGCTGAGGGGAGACCTCCTTGCTCTCTACAACTGCCTGAAAGGAGGTTGTAGGGAGGTGGGAGCTGGGCTCTTCTCTCAAGTGAATGATGACAGGACCTGAGGAAATGGCCTGAAGCTGCACCAGGGGAGGTTTAGACTGGATATCAAATAATTTCTTTACCCAAAGAAGGGTTGGACAGCGGAACAGGCTGCCCAGGGAGGTGGTGGAGTGTTCCCTGGAAGTGTTTAAAAGAAATGTAGATGTGGTGCTGAGGGACATGATTGAAGCACTGAACGGGTAGATGAGGTGATGGTTGGTGGATTCAGGTGATGTTTGGACCTGATGATCTTCAGAGTCCCTTCCAACCAGGATGATTCTATGATTCTATCATCAGCCAAGCCCTGTTCAGGGAGCCCTTACCTGTTCACAGTGGCCTGAAGCTGCACCAGGGGAGGTTTGGATACTAGGAAGAATTTCTATACCGAAAGAAGGATCAAGATGGAACAGGCTGCCCAGGTATGTGGTTGAGTCACCATCCTTGCAGGTGTTGAAGAAACATGCAGATGTGGCACTTCAGGGCCTGCTCTAGTGGCTGAGGTCATGAGTTGTGTTGTTTTGGTTTTGGTTTCATTTGGGTTTGCTTGTTTGTTTTGGTTTTGGGTTGCTTTTTTTTTTTTTTTTTAGTTTTCTGTTGATGGTTGGACTTGGTGATCTTAAAGGTCCTTTCCAACCATGACAAGTCTGTGATTCTCTGTAGGATTTGGATGGGATGCTGGGCACTGTTCTGGTTGCAGCAGCCAATGCCAGTTTTGCTGCTCTGACACAGGGGCTCAGGACCTCCCTGGCATGCTTGTGCCAGCCACTGGCCATGTCAGGGATGGGATGGGCCTGTCTCAGCCTCTCCTGTCTGTAAATCCCAAAGCAGTTGCACACCCAAGCAGCACCTGGGATGCCCCCAACCCCAGACGTGGTATGATGCCAGCTGCATCTACTGGCAGCAGCTCAAGGCCAGGTTGGATGGGGCTTGGAGCAACCTGGGCTGGTGGGAGGTGTCCCTGCCCATGGAGGGGGGTTGGGACTGGATGATCTTCAATGTCCTTTCCAACCCAAACCATTCCATGGCTACATGACCCCTCTGCAATGAGATCCAGGACCTTCTGCACAGCCTCCAATGCAGTGCACGGTCCTGCTGGTGGTTTCCCTGCACCAGCCAGGACCCTCTGCCCTCCCCAGCTCCTCAGCACCTCACTGCTGGGCTGGGGGAGGGCAGCAGTCCTGCCCCCTCCCTTTCTGCTCAGCAGTGGGCATTGATAATGGAAAAGCCTCCTCAGGGAAGGAGACCACCTAGAAGAGGCAGCTTGGTGCTATCTTCTGATTAGAAGCAGGCTTAGACAGACTAAACGGGTTAACCAGTAATAGGTAAATTATCACTTGTAATTACCTTCTTTATTGCTGGCTGGAGGAGCAAAGAGCACAGGGGATAACCCACCCTAACCTGAGTTGGAGACCTGTCATCTTCTGGAGAGCATCCCATGAAGACCTCCCAGCTCCTGGGCTGCCCCAGGCTGGGCAGCCAGCAACACTCCTGAGCAAACCCACTGGTGGGCTGTGCTGAGCCATGCCTTCAGCTTCTGTGTGTGAGGGGGTGAAGGACAGCAAGAAGGTGGCCTGGTTTTGCTGGGACAAAATTCTAAAATCATTTTTCTGTTCAGAGAAACGAGTTTTGAGAGGTTGCAGAGTCCAGCTTCTGTGAGAAGGAAGGAGATAAGAGGTGCTGTTTTCATCTATCCCTAGTTCTGGTATGTGGGTTTCTGCAGTGACCAAGGTCAAGGATGGTTTCGAACCCTGCAGGTGCAGTGGGCAAGGAGGAGTGAAGCCCTGGGCAGCTGACCCCAGCTGGCCAACCCAATTATTCCATATCATAAACATCACCCTCACTGTATATGGGGAGGTTTGTAGGGATGGGTTTCTCTTCTGCCATGGCTGCTTTCCCAAGGGGCTCCCGTCCATCCCCTTGGCCATCCCTGCCTGAGGCCTCCTTCTCCTCCACTTGCTGTGACCATCACGTTCCAACTGTTGTGCTGGCAGTGTGGGCATCCAGCCTTCATGGCTGGGAGCTCACAGCTCACAACTGGGACCTGGAGCTGAGCATAACCCTGGATCTCATACTGGCTTCGGGTTTAATATGGGTTGATGATTATTATTCTATTCAATCTATTTTCATTTCAACCTACGAGTCTCCTTTTCCTGATTCTCCCTCCCGGCTGGGTTGGGTGACAGGGGAACTGTTCAAACTGTGGCACAGGCTGGGGGGTGCAGCTGGCACTGCCCCCTGGCCCAGGTGGGAATGTCCCTGGTTCCTGATCCCCTCCATGGGACCAGATGGAGCTCGTGCTCGTGGTCCAGGAGCTTCAGGAGAGCAGCTGTGTTGGGATGGGGCTGCGGTGTGACGTGCTGCTGCCAGCCCTGGGTGGGCACTGAGGGCTGTGGGGTGGGTGAGGATAGGTTGGCAGCCCCAGCAGGGGGCTGGCCCACACCCCAGGAGCTCTGCCCTCCACCTCCACACCAGTGCCTGTCCATCAGGCCATCCCTGGGGGGGCTCTGCTGCCCCCACCTGCCACCAGAGCCTGCTGCCTTTGACAGGTCTCTCCAGAGGAGGTCTGACAGTCTGTTTCGGGGGGCTGGGGAGGGGAGCCACAGCATCTCACTGTGGTGCTTGAAACATTTGTCCACGTCCCACCCCAAGGAGACCCTCAGCTGATCCAGTACGTGCTGCCATCTCCTCCCAACATCACCCCCTCTGCTCACCGGGGACCTCCAGCTTCTGGAAACGCTTTGCTCTGAGCTGTGGGGGTGCTGCCCTGCTTTCCTGGGGCCAGAAGAGCTGGGGGCTGTCTCCAAGGAGCCCCAGAAGCCTCTGTCCTTGCCTGTTGGAGCTGGGAATGCCTCTGTGGGAAGGGCGATGGATTTGTGCCAAAGCGGGACAGGCTGAAGACAATCCAAGAGCCACAGGGATGTTCCTGCTGATTCCAGGTCACTATTCTGACTTCAGTCTGTAGCTGGCTGCTTTCTGATGCTGTTCCCATGCCCAGTGACACCCAGTGTGGTGCTTTTGTGCTGACTTGGGGTGACAACAGGGGGGGGGACATTGGCATCAGCTCTGCTGGAGGGAAGGGGACATGATCAGTGGGTCATCAGGAGCCCAGTCCCAGCCCAGTCCTTGGCTTTACCTAACCCATTGACTTCTGAGCCTTTTCCTTGGTGGGGTGGACCATGTGCTTGGAATTATTTAGACATGAGAAATGTTCCTGCTTAGGTTTAGGACCATGGTCATTCAGGAGGTTGTCCCCTGCATGGGAGTCCCTGGTGCCATATCTCCTGTGCCAGGCTGGAGCCCAGGCTTCAGGACATCTGTCACCCCTGGCCATGGGTTGCCCTCAGCTCCTCTCTTCTGCTGAATGTGAAGTACTTGCAAAGCCCTTCAGGAGCACATAAGGGGTTTTTCCAACCCCGTGGGTCAAACCTCACCCAAAGGGCAGGACAGGGACACTTCATTTAATGTGCATGTGGTAGAACTTGAGAGGTGGCAGCCCAGCCAGGACATCTGCCTGCCTGGGCTTTAGGGCAAGACAAGACTTGGGATGTAAACTTGCAAGCAAAGGAGAAAGCAGGACTCAGGTCTCCACCTGCTGTGCAAAGGCACTCTTGTCCTCTCTGTCTTGTTCCCTCCTCTTTGGTGCACTGGGATCTTCAATCACTTTAACAGCCTCTTCTTCTGGGTAGAGGGGAAAAACAGTCTGGAAATCCTCATCCTTGGTCATGTTATGGATGCTCTGCTGTGAAAGACCAAATAAACAGGGAGGGATGATTTTTCCTTGGCTGGTTGGAAACTTTTACACTTCACTTTGAAGTGCCTCAGCCACGTAGGCAACATCTTCAGTGGGATTTTGGCACCACATCCACCTTCCCAGTCCAAGAACCTGATGTAACTCTGAGAGGGACTGGAATATTCTGGAGCTTGGGAAAAGCTGAGGAGCCAAAATTCCCACTCTCATGAAGGTTGGGGCACACCTCTTATCAACTTGAGTGTTATTAGAAGACTGGTTATAGAGGTGATAGAGGATAACCAGGGGATCAGGCCCACTCAGCAGGGGTTTATGAAAGGCAGGTCCTGCCTGACAAACCTGATCTCCTTTTATAACCTGATGATCTGACTATTGGACAAGGGAAAGGCTGTGGATATTGTCTATCTGGACCTCCAAAAAGCATTTGACTCTGTTCCCCATAGGACTCTCATAAAAAAGCTGGCTGCTCATGGCCTGGATGAGCAAATGATCTGTTGGAGCAAGCACTGGCTGGACAGTTGGGCCCAGAGAGTGGTGGTCAATGAGGTCCAATCCAGCTGGGGACAGTCACCAGTGGTGTCCTCAGGGCTGTGTTGGGACCTTTCTGTTTAACATCTTTATGGATGGTCTTGAGAAGGACACGGAGTGTATCATCAGTGGGTTTGCAGATGACACCAAGCTGGGCAGGAGTGCTGATCTGCATGAGGACAGGGAGGCTCTGCAGAGAGACCTGGATAGATTGGATCACTGGGCTGATGTCAATGGTCTGGGCTTCACCAAGACCAAGTGCTGGGCCCTACACTTGGGCCACAACAACCCCAGGCAACGCTCCAGGCTTGGGGAAGTGTGGCTGGGAAGTGTCTGGCAGGAAAGGACCTGGGGGTTCTCATCGACAAGAGGCTGAACATGAGCCAGTGTGTGCCCAGGTGGCCAAGAAAGCCCATGGCATCCTGGCTTGTCTTAGAAATGGTGTGGCCAGCAGCAGCAGAGAGGAGATTGTCCCCCTGTGCTCAGCCCTGGTGAGGCCACACCTGGAGTGTGTGTCCAGTTTGGGGCACCTCAATTCCAGAGAGATCTCGAGGTGCTGGAGTGAGGACACAGGAGGCAACAAAGCTGGGGAAGGGCCTAGAGAATCAATCTGATGAAGAAGGCTTGAAGGAGCTGGGGATGTTTAGTGTGAGGAAGAGGAGGCTGAGGGGAGACCTCATCAGTCTCTACAACCGCCTGAAAGGTCATTGTGGAGAGGTTGGTGCTGGTCTCTTCTCACAGGTGACAGGACAAGAGGAAAGGGCTTCAAGCTGCACCAGGGCAGGGTCAGACTGGACATGAGGAGAAGTTATTTCACAGAGAGTGGTCAGACCCTGGCACAGGCTGCCCAGGGAGGTGGTGGAGTCACCATCCCTGGGTGTGTTGAAGGGTGGTTTGGATGTGGTGTTGCTGGATGTGGTTGAGGGGAGAACTTGGTAGAGCAGGGATGATGGTTGGACTGGATGATCCCAAGGGGCTTTTCCACCCTGAATGGTTCTGTGATTCTATGGTTCTCTCAGGTATGAGCCCAACTCCAGAGCCATCTTCTGAGTTTGGTCATCATGCCAGACCTCTCAGGGTCCTCATCAGGACAAACTCTGTCTCTCCAAGCCCTGCAGGATCTGCTGCAAGAGGCTCTTGATTTGGGGCCCACACCTCTATGTGCAAGCACTGACCAGGGGGTGCCCAGCCATGGCCCTGGGAGAGACATCTCCTGCCAAAGGTTGAGGGGGTGGCAAAAGGTGGGGTTTTAATCATCTTGGGAAGAGCGAGGTGTGGTGGTTCTGTCCCACACCACAGGTGAGTCTGCTGGGCTCTTGCACTGCTGGATCACAGGAGTGTTTCCCCCCTTGCTCTGCTCCTCCAGCTGCTCCAGTGCAGGCTGGTCCATGAAGGACACTAGAGCTCCTCTGGAGCTGGAGTTCTCCAGCTTGGTGAAGGAGCTTCAAGCAGATTTTCTCACAGCTCCTACAAGCAATGGGTTGCAGGAAAAGGGAAGGTGTCAGGGCAGTCACCTTCTTTTTGACAATGGCTGGTTTTGAAGCAGTTGATTCCTCTGGCAGCTTTCAGCTGGTCCTGGAAGTGCAGCACAGCAACCCCAGGCACACGGGAACACTGTGGGAAAAATGGAACATGTCAAAGAGGTGGTTTAATCAGAGAGGGCCTGAAAGAAAAGCTGAGTCTCAGGAGAGCTAGGGGCTGATCTGCAGCTGGAGAACAGGCAGCCAGGAGAGAGATGGAGGCAGTGAGGGAGGCCTGGCTGCAGAGCTGACTCCAGGCAGTGCAAATACAATTTGCCAAGCAGCAAATGTCCCTGTGTCCAGAGTGACAGCTTCGAAAGGTGAGCAGCACGTGGCCTTCAGAGACTGAGAACACTTGACAGCAGCAGAGTGACCAGTGGCAGAGATGCGAGCAGATCCGAGGGCAGGAGTGAGGCCAGCACAGCACCTGGATCCTGCCTGTGCTGCAGTGAGAGGTGGCAGCAAGAGCCCTGCGTGGGGGCAGAGGCAGCACAGGCAGCAGAGCAGGCGGCAGCACCAGCAGGTCCCCGGGAAGGATCAAGGAGAAGGTGACCAGGCTATTAGCTTAGATGATTCCTTCAAAGGACTGAAGGACAGTGCTGCAGCAGAAGGCAAATGGACCTCAAACCTTCCAGCCAAGGCAACTGGCCTACCTTTGCATACAGGGGGTTGAGAGCAAGCCAGAAAGTACCTCTGCAAAAGGAGTCACCTCTGGCAGTGGTGAAGAGACTTCTCTCCACTACACGTGGACATCACCTGTTTCTGCTAGCATCCTCACCCAGTCAGTCATCCCAAGGCCCGAGTGCTGTAACTGGAGGTCCAAGGAGTGGAAGGGGTTAGTGAATGTCCTCCTGCATGACCACATGAGAGGAACAAGAGGCACAGAGTCCACTGCAAAGCTTTCAGTGCCTAGATGGGGAAGAGAGACCCTCAGAGCATGGTTTGGTCAAGTGCAACTGGCAGCAGATCTGCCTTCAAAGGGAGCCTATTGCCTAAATACTCTCTGAGGGCACCTCAAGGCCCTGGCCACACTGCTGTGAAGGAGGACTAGTTTGTGGAGGAGCATTCCTAAAGACAGTTTGGAGAGCAAATGTGGTCCTAGGGGTGGTGCCTTGGTGGGCTGAGGTGCCCAAGCAGGAGACAGTGGATGGTCTTGGATAGTCTCTTGCCAGTGCCTGGTGCCCAGTGGGACATCAGAGAACACAACAGGACCCATGCAGGGGCTGCTAGCCATGGGTGAGGGGTTTTGCTGCAATGTCCTCAGGATGGGGGACTGGAGAGATCAATCTGTGGGGAAGCTGGAGTAATGAAACCAGTTCTGCTCAGGGCTTGTTTTACTTTGTCTTATGGAGAAACTGTTTCCAAAGACAGAATGGGGAAACCTGTACATATCTGAAAACTCAAGATGGCTTGCTGCCAGTTGGAGCAAGAGGAAGATGGTCCTTGGTGGCATTCTTGCCAATTCCTGGGGACTCCTCTCAGGCCCTAGAATATTTTGGGGTTTGATGAAGCTCCCTTCTGAGGCCACTGGACTTCAATTTAGCCCAAATTCCCCAAATCCAGTGGGTAAAAAACACTGTGCTGGAGCCCAGGTAAATCTCATGATGTCTGGAAACGTGGCATGGGGGAAAGTGATGTCAGAATCTGGGACAGTGACTCCTTGATCCTGACCTGCCTGCTGATGAACAGGCAGCATCATAACCAATTCTGGTCAAGTCCTTGAAGACTACCTAGAGGCAAAGTTGAGATCTGAACCTGGAGATGACCCAGCAGCATCGTGGCTGGTTTAGCTGTGGGTCAGCAGCCAGAGCTGCCCAGTGATGCTGCCAGCTTTGGCTTCTCTAAAGCACAGCAACTGTGATGAACAGCTCCTTGCTCCTCTTGCTTGCACTGACCTTTGGGAGCAGCCGACAGCCTCCTGCTGTCCCTGAGCAAGTGAGGCTCTGGGGGAGAGATGTGGCTTCTCCTCTGCCTCTGGATGCAGCTTCATGGTCACACGTGGTCCTTCCTGCAGCGATGCCTCAGCTCCTGGCCAGCAGCTGGGTTTTGTCTACACCTGGTTCCCAGATCTGAGTGCTTCCCTCCACGTGAAACACACAGCTGTGTGTCCTCCCTGACCCTTTGCCACCTACCCTTGAAACACAGATTATATTCCTGACAGTTTCCAAGCCAATCAGTTAATTAGTTCCTCAGACGGTGTTAATTAAATACACGCTCTTTACAAAACTTCAATGTGTTTGTTCATCTTCTGCTGACCCTTGAACTAATTAAGGGCTTTCCACTGACCCCTCAGACACCACAAGGAGTTAAGTCTCAGGGAAATGAGGTGGAGAGGTGGATGTTTGAAGAATTTTGGCTGCAATTCTCCAAGGTTATCCAAGGTAACCAAGTTATTTATAACTTTGTGATGGCCAGGGCTGGGTGAGCAGCTCCAGTTCTTCTAAATAGTCCTACATCCAATGCCCCACAGGAAAGAGCATGACTTCTGGGCAGGAACAGGCTTCAAACTGTGAACACAGACACCTGTGCTGGGTAATAAATAATCCCAGCTGGAGGCAAGGTCCGTGATACAGCTGGACTCCATCATCACCCAGAGGAAATATTAAACCTGGAGGTCCCAGGCTGTGCAACCCGAACTGGAGGAGAAGATCTTGGCTTGGGAACATCCTTGGCTGGTACCAGCCCCCACCTTTGCAGATTGGTGGTCTGTTCCCAAATTTCCTCCAGGTGGTAAATGATGCAGGCAGAGTCCAGCTCTGTGGATGCATGACCCAGGTGAGTGGGACCTGGGCACTGCTGGCAGGGAGCTGGTGCTGGCATCTCACGCCCCAGCAGTGCCCCACTCTGCAAAGGGACAACCCTGGCCGAGCTCTGAAGTGGCTGTGGGTGTTCCCATTCCTTTCCCTATTGTTCCCTGATCACTGATCCCTTTTACTGGGAGCTTTGTTTGCTTATTTTTGCAGCATCAAAATTAATTTTGTGGAGAGTCTCATTGCAAGCTTTCAAAAGGATTACGCCGGTGTCTGCCCAGCTCTGTAATTAAGTCTCTTTGAGATTTCCATTTCCAGCAGAAACAAAGCTCTTGAAATAAAGCCATCAGTTCAAGCAGCTCTCAGTGCATTTTGTCAGCAATGCAAAGGATGCCTGATCTGGGGCTGGAGGTCTTTTCTGCCTGCCTTGTGGCTGTGCCAGCACCAGCAGTGTTTGGGTCAAGCAGAGATCTCTCACTTGAGATGGTAGAGGCTGAGGATGCTGCAGGGCACTAAGACTTGCTGCAACATGCTTCCAAGAGAGGCTGCAGGACCTGGACGTGGCTGGGGTGGGTTTTTCTGCTTTGCTTTCTGACTCATTGCCAGAATCCAGAGACAGGCTTAGCTTTTGGTCCAGGAAGGCCAAGAAGAAACAACCACGGAAGTACCACCTCAGATCCTATGGAGGATTTGTATCCTGTAGCACAGCTAAGGGTTTTTTGGGGTGCCCTGGACAGCCCTTGACTCGTTGCTACTGAGAGGCCTGATAGTGCAGACAGGGTAAAGAGGAGGCTGGTATTAGGGAGCAAAGAAGTGACCAGGTGTGCAAACAGTGAGGTGGCCCTGGGTGGCAGGGGATGAGGACTGGGGTGCCACCACCATCTGGCAGACACGAAGCAGCTCATCTCTCCATGCAGGACAAAGCCCCAGAGATGGGAGAACAAGCCATGCATGAGGAAGGCAAGAGCAAGGACAGAGGGCAGCGAAGAAAAAGGTGTGGAATAAATTGGGAGGAAAGAAGCCCAAGTTGTAGGCAAGAAATGCCAGGGCTGCCCAGGAGCAGGAGGCTGGCAGGGTCCTGTGCAGTGCAGGGGCAGGGAGCTGGGTTGCAGACCCAGCTGTCCTGCAGACACCCTGTGTTTGCCCAAACTCTAAGTGTCTCAAACCACCTGCTTAGCCCACAAAGCCATTTCCTCCAACAATACCAGAGCTGCTGTGCTCTGGAGACTGGGATTAAATGCACGCAGTGCTGCCTGGGCTAGTGGTGGCCCTTGTTTTATTCACTCCAGCTCATTTCTGCTTGTTTGTACCAGCCTTTCCCCAGAGGCCACATGTCCCCATGGCCCTTTCTTTTCCAAATGCACGTGCACTGGGTGGGGAGAGGGTCTTTAGCCAGCTGGTCCACCACCTCCCTTCGTGGTTGCTGCCTCTCACAGTACCATGGGCAGCCTTGTGTTATTTTCAGATGCTTTCAAGCCCTGGCTCTTGGAGGCATATCATTAAAACAGCAAAGCTTCTGACCCTGCAGACCCGAGCTGTGCACATGCCAAGGTTAGAAACTGGGAGGCAAAGGAGAGATATTAGGAGCAGCAGTGCTTATTTGTGGCTCTCGTGCCATTTTAGCACCTGATTCATGGGTTTTGTTTCCTGATGTGTCTTAGAAGTGCTTGAACTTCACTGTGTTGCATCTCTGCTCCTCCAGCCAGCAAAGTGCCACTGCTTGGGCTGTCTGCAGAGAGATGCAGGGGCTGTCAGAGCCTTGCCAGGGTGTCAGAGCTGTGAGTGTGGGTCGCAGCTCCTGCAAGTGTTCAGCTGGCCCCACCAGCACTGTGGCCAGGACTGAGATGCTCTGCAGAGAGCCCCAAAGGCCCTGCCATGGGCTCTGTGTGGCCCCAGCCCTGCTGTGTGCTGTGGCACTGCCTGCTGTGGTGGTTTTCCTCCACTGCTCCCCATAGCAACCTCCCCATTTGGGAAGCTGAGGGGTGGTGTCCCTGAGGTCATCATTACAGAACTGGATGCAGAGAGGGGCAGAGATATTTCCCAGACCTCCCTCAGACAGGGCACAGATGCATTTTTTTCCACGCTTGGGAATTGCCAACACTTACTGCCAGATCTGTTTCCCAGGGGCATCCCACCCCCTACCATCCCTTGGGATAAGGACTGTGCAATTTTCAGGCTTATAGGTGATACTTCCAGCCTGGGCCTGGGGGGCTGAGGTGATTTCACTTGGGGTCAACTTCTGACAGCCCATCCCCTCTCCTCAGAACCAGGCTGCCCATCAAGGCGAGCAGATACCTCTTTATTGGGCAACATGGACTTGGTGGAATTGGAGATGCTGGTACCAAAAAAACCCCCAACAACTCCCTGGGAGGCCCCTGCTTCACTTCTCTGTACAACCCTGGTCCTTAAGAGCTTCGTAGCGACCATACACCCACCTTGGGGAGCAGGCACTGGCTCCCACTTCAGTCTGACCCAAAATAGGCAAGAAGGCAACCACAGCCCTGGTGCTCCTGGATAAAAGAACATTAATGCCACTGATATTCAGCAATCAGAATTTCTTAGGGAGAGAGCAGTGCTGCATCCCCTTCCCTCCTGCTCATTCCCTGCTTGTTTAATGAAAATCAGAGACAGCCATTAAAGAGCTGCTTAGCATTTCAATACATTTAATATCCTCACTGATAAGGGAACGATGGGTATTACCAAAAGGCCTTTCTTAAACTCTCCCCTTCTGCAGCCAGTGCCCCTGGCTTGTGTTTGTTTCAATTCCAATTCCAAACCGTCTCTTTCAAGGAGGAAATATTATGATAAGGTGGTTTGTTCTGGTTTTTTTTTAATAGAAAGGATATTCATAGGCAGAATTCCTGATAATGACAAGGAAGAGAGGCGTGCCAGGCTTCCCCAGCTTGACCTGAAGTAATTGGATGCTGGTTGCACCTCGTGGTAACTGATGCCAAGGACTGACCCTCTCCGTGGCTGTTACTGGAAGAACTGGGGCAGCTGCCTGCGGTACTGGGGAGGGAGGCAGCACCCCCTGCCTGGCCATCCTGAGAGGCTGGCTGGGATGCTTGGCCGTGGCATCTCACGCAAGGTGCTGGCTCCATGGCCAAGCTGTGATGGGGATCCTGGTGAGCCCTGGGGAGTGCTGGGGCAAGCAGGAAAGGCACCATTCCACCAGCTTCTCAGGACAGGCACCAAAAAGGAGGCCAAATATATTAGGAAAGGGAAAACCCCAGGACATTGGAAAGGGGAAGAGCCTCAGGCTGCAGTGATGAGGCAAGACAAGGTCCCTGTGGTGCTCAGCCTTGCTGCCAAGCAATCTGCCTTGGTGCACCACCAGCAATGACAGTGACCCCAGTGTAGCATGGGGCTTGCTCCAGGTGGATTGTTGTATGGATGTAGGTAACATCTCAGCATGCTTAGAGAGCAGGTGCCAGTTTAAGGGTTTCCTCACATGCAATGTGACATGGGGTACCCTGAAGTTCACTGGGAATTGCTGCTCACAGCCCAGACTGGGGCAGCAAACACAAGTTTTGCTGCTGGGTGTCACAGCCACGTGCAAGTGCAGAGCAGGGATTTGTCACCTGCATGGGCCCAACACCCCCTCCTGCCCTTCTGCCCCTGGGGCTTTGCTGGGGGGGGCCAGAGCAGAGGGGTCAGGGCAGGGGGAGAATCATAGAACTATAGAATGGTTTTCGTTGGAAAAGACCTTCAAGATCACCAAGTCCAACCATTACCCCAGCCCTGCCAAAGCCACCACTGCCCCATGTCCCTCAGCACCACATCTACGTGGCTTTTAAACCCCTCCAGGGATGGGGACTCCCCCCCTGCCCTGGGCAGCCTGGGCCAGGGCCTGACAACCCTTTTGGGGAAGAAGGTAGGACTCTGACTTGTGTAATCAATCCATTTTAAAAGATCCTCAGGCTGGGGGCTGTTGTCTATGCAAGAGATGGAGAGGGCCTTGTGCATGGCCATTCATGTGGAGACAGCCACCTGGAGCACCTGTCCCCCTGCCCATGGCACACAGCTCTGCCAGGAGGTTCTGAGACCTCTGTGCACTGCTGTCTGTGCTTGGGGACTTGCTCTGCTCATCATTCTCCTCCCACAGACACCCTGTGGGACAGGGATGCACGTGGAGTGGGCACCCATGCCTCACCCTCTCTCAGCACTCCTCATCCTGGGGATGGAATGCACTGTAGGGGATCACGGTTTGGTAGGTGTCAGGGGGTACCTGAGATGTCCTGCATGGCTCTGCTCCCTGCCCTGAGCTTCTCCTTATCTGCCCAGCTGGAAGGGGGTTCCTGGGTCTGCATGTGGCCCAACACAGAGGGGCACCAGTCCTGGAGATGGTGCCATTCCCATAATGACCCTGCCACCCATGCAGCCCTGACCCACAGGCTGCTGGCCTTGCAGATGCTAGAGGACAGCAGAAGCACCTGGGTGTTTTGTTCCTGACCCAGGAGGAGCAGGGACACCAGAGGCAGGCTGGGCTGCTCTCCCTGCTCATGCAGACACAGATTCCCTCTTGCTGGGCTATGATGGGCAATCCCTGGGTGCAAAGCTGAGTGAGAAGGGCAGTAGACACTCAGGTCTGGGCTGCTGAACTAGTAAGGAGGCTGTGATCTCCCTGGTGAATGCACAGTAACCCAGATAATGCTAAAAGGGGGCACAGGCAGGCTGGGCTCCCCTCCTTCATGGATCCTCCCTGTCTGAGCTGTGCATTCCTCTCTCCAAAGCATCTATAAATATCCTCCCCATCCCCGTGACAGCCAGGTGAGGGACCACATCTGAGGAACGTGGTGATGGCAGGAGACTCACTGTGGAGCAGAGGCAGCAGCACACAGAGATCTGGGGGAGGCAGCTGGTCCCATCCAGCATGGGCAGGGAGAGGAGAGCAGGACCCTGGGGTGGGACATGGATGAGGAGAAGGGACCAGGATCTGGTGTGATGCCTTCTACATGTCTGGTTCCTGGGCTGGTTGGAGTTCCTGGGATGCCCTGTGAGCCTGTCCATGGCTGCACATGGATCCTGGTGTGGAAAGGGTGTGCATTTCCAGGCAGGAGCACCCCAGGCTCTTGGCACGTGAGTTTTCAGCCCATCCCAGAGGTGAGGGATGCAGCAGTGACCTGTGACTGTCAGCACGAGGAGCTTGCTGGGTTGGAGAAGCAATGCAATAGAGCAGGGGAAAAATAATCTGTCCCACCAGCTGCAGGGGTGCAACCATCATGGCTGCTCAGGAGCTTCCTGGGGGCTTGGTGCTATTCAGAAAACCATCAGCCCTTCCCCTTTTGTTCTAAGACACGTTGCAAAGATCACTGCTTTGTGCCCCCTTGGCCCTGCTCAGCCTCTGCCAGCTGCCTCAGGAACTGCTGGAGCCCTCCCAAGCCATGGCTGTATCCCTGCCTGAGCCACTCTGCCAGCCTGTCCAGTGATCTTGCTGATGACAGGACCTCTCCAGTGCTGTCTCCAGGCTGACATCTTCCCAGGCAGGCAGAGCAAAAAACCTGGAGGGACCTGATGCCCCAGGCCGTTCCCAGGTCATGGTGATGAGTGGAAGGACCTGGCACCCCAGGCCACTCCCAGGTCCTGGTGAAGAGTGGTGCAGATATGTCCCTGCAGGCACAATCCTCATCCATTCTGAAGGGGAAATTGTTGCCACCACGTCCTGCAAGACAGGCAGGGAGCCTCTCTTGCCCCAGCATGCAGGAAGCTGCTGGCAGTGCTGCGTGGTGCCCAAGCACAGGGTCCAGCATCTCCAGGGAACATGCTGGGATCCAGGGTGGGACGGAGGGTGGAGGACACTCCCTCCACTGCCCTGAGCTCACTGAGCAAGTCTGGGGTGAGCTTCAGCCAAGGGATGGCCTGACAGGCAGCAGAGAGAGGTGCTCATCCCCCTCACCTGCCTTTTACCAGGGTGAGTGGCCAGGGGCCGGGCTGGGCTGCAGCCACACATCACTGCCCTGGCCACGAGTGCAGGAAGGAGCTAAATAACCCCCCTGCACGTGGCACAGGTGGGAATCAGCATCCGTGGTGACTGTGGGCAAGCACCAGTGATGGCTGAGCATTTAGATGGGGAAACAGCCCTGGCCCCTGCAGGGGGCCTGTTGACAGGTGCCAAGTGTTTAATGCTGAGCAAAGTACTCCCCGAGCTCAGCAGTTCCTGTGGATGCAGAGGCTTCCTCGGCAGGGCCGTGGGGTGGGATGCCGGGTGCTCCCAAGGCAGAGGGTCCCCTTGCCCAGGGCCTGGGGCTGCGTCCCCCCCGAGCTCTGCTCCTGCAGGGGTTGCCCCTTGGATCGGCTGGAAACGGGCTGGGCGTGGGGAAGCCTGGCCCGGGTGCCCCCTGCTCCTGCTGCCCAGCCCAGGGAGAGCGGGCAGCGTCTATCCCAGGACGATGTGCCGAGAAAAGCACCGAGGGGGAGCGGGTTCTGCCTTCCCGTCCACAACGGGAGCGTGTGCGGGGGGTTCTCCTCTCGTGTGCCCCGCGGGATCCCGGGCGACCCCGTCCCCTTCTCCCCCAGCCCCCAGCGAGCAGGGAGCTCCTGCCGCCCGCAAGTTGGGCTCCAGCAGCAGCCGAGAGGGACGAGGAGCGTGAGAAGCGGCGGGGGCTGGCGGGGCAGAGCAGGGAGAGATGCTGAGCGGCCGGGGGAGCCGGGAGCGCCCGGCCCGCGGGGCTGGGGCAGCCTGCGCGCGTGGCGTGGGGAGGGGGGCTGGCTGCAGAGCCCACCCACCCCATTGGCTTGCGAGCGGTGACAGGCAGGCTGCTCCCTCCCTGCCGAGCCGCTCGCCTCGGGAGGATGCGAGCAATGTGCGCCAAGTGCCTTTTGCATTAAAGCCGCCCTGCGCTGGAGCTGCCGGGCTCGCGGAGGGGCTGGGGCAGCCGAGGTGGCCCCGTCCCACAGCTGCTGGCCCAGCCCGACCATGGCACGGGCACGGGGGGATCTGACATCCTCACTCGCCCTCCTCGTCGCTCTGGCCGCCTGCCTCTCCGCCACCACCAGCGAAGGTAGGAAGCGGGGCGGCCCTGGAGGGATGGGGCAGCAGCGGGGGGAGCGGCAGGAAGGCTGCGGCTCTTCGGGGGGGATCCAGAGGAGCCTGCTGGCCCGGCTGGGTTCAGCTTCTCCCTGCTCCCCGGGGAGCGCGGCTACCGGTTCCTGCCTACCTGAGTTTGCTGATCCCGGAGCTTTTGCACCGGAGGCTAAACTTCGGAGCTGGGCGGGAGGGCTGGGTTCCAGCCCTGCCTGCCCTGCCCTGCACGGGCTCTGCTGCGGCGTCTGGGGGTGGCTGCAGAGAGGAGAGGGGCACAGCCACGGTGCTCCCCGTGCCCAGCAGCAGCAGGGGCTGTGCTGCCCGGCGTGGGCTGTGAGGGGCACGGGGAGGCGTGACGAGGGCACAGGGAGCTGGAAGGGCACCCTGATGGGGGACGTGTCACCAGAGAAGGAGCTGGAAACTTCAGAAGTGTAAAGCAGGGATGCAGCTGGGGAGCCTCTCATGACATTTGGGTGCCAGGCCGTCAGGCCTGCTCCTCCATCCGGACGCTCTGCCCCGCTGCCAGCCGCACCCATCCCCGGTGCTGGAGGCAGCACAGCCCTGCTCGGGCACCTCAGCCCCCGTGGCTCTGGCAGGGCTGCTCCCACTGCCACTCCCTGCCCACTCCCCACCTCCGGCCGCTCCAGCAGCGGCAGCTTCCCGGGACTGCTGAGATTTCCCACCCAGAGATCTGCCGTTCCCGCTCCCAAGCGTGTCCTTGGCATCCGCAGCAGCATCCTTCCTGCCTTCTGCTGTGCTGGGGAGCCACAGCCAGCATGGCACACCCTCTGCAGCGAGCCCCAGTGCCCGTGCCCTGCCCAGCACTGCTGGTGCTGTCCCTCCCTTCTCCTGCCCCTGCATCCCTGCCATCCCTCTGGCATCCTGAGGCCCGTGGGCCGGCATCGGGACGCCTTGTGCAGTTCACAGCAGCCCAGCGGGCTGGTTCCTTGCTCCTACTGCTCTCTCCCAACATCCACACCCTCCTCCCTTCCCACCCAGCCTGCCTTCCTCACCCGTTCCCAGCTCTTTGGTGGTCCTAACCCTGTTTTCTGCTGGCTGTCTCCTTCCTGGCACTCCTCCTGCTCCTTTCCTAATGGCTTTCCTGCCCTTGCAGCAGGATGCATTGGGCTCTCACTGCTAAGGATGGGCCGTGTGGGTGCAGGATGGGTCTCCAGCCCCCTAACACCCCCAGCTGTAGCTCACCCTCTGCTCCATGGGGCAGCAGCTGCCCCATGTCCTGAGTTCTGGACCATGAAGTGCAGGATGGTGCTCATGCTGTGAATCCAAGCCCTGCCTGAACCCTTGGTGAACCCTGAGCATGTACAAGTGAGCCTGGGGCCCTTTTGCTTTCCTTGGTAGAGGAGATCACTGGCTGCTGGGTTGGGTTTTATGGTGTCTGTATGGACAGCCAGGCCCCAGGCTGCAGTCTGCCTGGGAAAGCCCTTGGGTTTCCCACAAGACTTTTTGGAAAGGAAAGCAGGTCTCAATAACAGCCGTGGTCTGGGGGATGCACAGGGCTGGGATGTGCCGGGTTCTGGGGAGACAAAGGGGGCTGGGACTGGGTTAGACTGGGCAGGAGGTGCTGGGTGGTATTATGATACAGTGTGAGACCCTGCAGAAAGCTGGTGTTGCTCCACCTGCCACCACGGGTCCCAGGGCGTTACTGTGGGGTGGCAAGGGGCAGTTTGGAGCCAGCCAGGCCCTGCAATACGGGCAGTGGAGCTGGGGATGTGGCTGCAGGCTCCTGCCACCCCCAGTGCCTCGGGGGGCTGGGATGGGCTGGTGGCACCATCCGTGCTGCTGCAGCGCAGGTTGTGAGGCACCCTGGCCTGGGGCTGAGGCTAGAAATGTGGAGAGAGGCTGCAAAGAGCTGACCAGCCCTGTTGTCCCCTCAGTCTGGTTCTGCAGGGCTGGGTTCCTTGTTTCTACACGGTGTGAGGGTGCAGCCGTGGAGCACAGAGGGGCCACCACCTCCCACCAGAGCCGCTGCCCGCTTCTCGCCCTGCCTCTCGGGCCACACTGCCCAGCAAACCCAGCACTCCCTTAAGAGACAAAGGGTAGAAAAATTACAGCCCCCAAAATAAATCCGAGGCAGGTGTGGGCTGCACGCTGTGTGTGCAGATTGGGAAGGAATTGGTGTAGAAAGACGTGTTAATCTGAAGAAATCGCTTCCGTCCGATTTTCTTTCCTCTCCAAGAGCTCCCAGTGTCTTGCTCTTTCCTGCAAGATTTGTTTCAAGAAGGTTTGAGCACCTATTTATTCGTTTCAGTCTTGCATGCAGTGGTGCCCTGCAAATGGGAGGAAAAAGGAATTGCTGTTACATGGGAAATCCCCAGATTTCAGCGTGGCAGCCATTGCAAAAGGCACTGAAAGCCAAAACTCAGGGGTTGCTTATTATTTTTGATTTTTCTAGATGGGTGAAAATTCACAGGATGTGGAGGATTTTCATTTGGGTGGCTGGCAAAAAAAGATCCGTTTGAAATGGTTAAATTGCTTTAGAGCAGGGAGGAAGAAAAGTTGTTTGCAATAACAGGAAGACGGTGTGATAGACTAAAATATTCACACTGTTACACACGGCGTGGGCAGAAAAACATGGAAGGAGGTGTCTGATGTGACCCCAGGAGTTGAAGTAAAATAGTAAAATACAAAATATCTTCTGTACCTTTTCACGGGGAAGGGGACCTGGGGACATCTCCCCCAGACTTGTAGGGGTGGCTGAGGTGAACAGCGGGTGATGTGCAGGGGACCAAACTGGGGAGGACGCAGGGCTGGTGACACTGGGATGTTCACCTTTCTCCCCCAGAGTGGGCTTTGGGGATGGAGACTTTTTGGTCCTCCCTTGTCACAGAGATGGGATGCAGGAGAGCAGCAGGGTCCTTGGGAAACCCCAGGGGCTGCTGCGCTGCTGAAACAGGGGCCAGAGGAAAAGCTTGTGGTGGTTTCCCCCGCTAACGTCTCGGTTGTCGACTCATTCGTTGCCCCTCCGCTCAAACAGGAAAAAAAAGAAAAAGAAGAGGTAAAAACCCGGTGCTTTCCTTCAATGCGACTTTTCTACCCCTCCTTGCAGCGACGTCGGGAGAGGAAATAGCTTTTTCAGTTGCAAAAAGGCTCCGTGTGCCTCCTCGAAACAGGAAACAAGAGCTTTAGCTATAAAGACTTTTGGTAACGGGGGGGGGAAGAAGAAGCATTAGTTTAAAGGTGGGAGTTGATTTGGGCTACGTTTGAAAATAACCAAAACCAAAACAACACCCAAACAAACAAACAAACAAAAAACAAAACCAAAAAAAACCCCAAAACCCTCCAAACCCCCCCCCAAACCAACACAACAAAACGTTTTTGAGGTGTGTGATTTTTTGATTGCTCCCAAAATGCTGATATAAAGCAAATACTTACATGATTTTAAGTAGGCTCATGGGGATATGTTTCTGGTCTCCATTTCTGTCCTACTATTAATAGCTTAGAAAACTTCCAGAAAAATCAAACCCCTAAATTTGCAGAAAAAAATACACAAAGCACTTAATCTGTGAGCTCTTTTTTTTTTCCCCCCCCATTCTCCTTGAATTCCTGTTTCCTGAAATTGTGAAGGGTTTATTAGTACCTAAAAAGGTTGGAGCAGATGATCCTTGAGGTCCCTTCCAACCTGGCATTCTAGGATTCTGTGGAAATAAATGGGCACTCGTTTTGTGACAGTGGATATAGATCTGATGAATCCAAATTTAAGTAGGAGAACTCAATTATGAAGGAATTCCCTGTTTGTTGGGTTTTTTTAATTGCTGAGAAATGATGAGAAAACTGTTTTACACAAAAGGAAGGGAAAAAAAAAACCCAAATGGAAGCAACGAACCAGGGCCCCAGAGGGTGCTGAGCCAGGGGGGGAGGGAGACAACTCGTCCCACACATCCTGCTGGTGGGTCCCAGCAGGCAGGACTCCAGGGAATGGCACTTCCATCAAGGCATCCTGACACCTCCTCACTTGGTTTGGTGGGGTTTGGTGTTTTGCAGGTCCCTGCTCACCTTGCTGGCAGTCTTCAGTGCTGCCTTTACCTCCGGGGGTGAATCCATTCATATGGTAGCTCTAGTCAGACCCTGACAGTTATTCTCCAAACCCCAGCGTGTTTGCACGACCAACACTCAAAATCATTCCTTTGTCACAGGGAAAGTATTAACCCCTTCAGTATTAAAAGTGAGTGGTCCTGTTTCCTTCAGAAAGGAACAAAGAAATTCCCCATGTCCTGCCCGTGTGGATATGCAGTACTTAAAAGTCCTAAATAATCATGGAAAGGATGTAACTTCTTTATGGATGGGGTCCAGCCACACTAGTAAAGCTGGATGAAGTGTGTTTGGCCCAGGGATGTGTCCCAAAAGGCATTCAGCATTTCTCTGAGGACAACAGCAAAGGCAGAACCCATCACTGCCTTTAATAATTCATTCCAATGGTTCATCAGCCTTTACAAAATGGGTCCCCTCTTTTCCCTAATACAAATTTGCCTGGCTTCACCTTCCAGCCAGTTGTTCTTGTTAGGCTTTTCTTGCTAGATTACAAAGCCCATCTTTTCCTCCAACTGTAGGGTGAGGGTAACCCTGTTCTCCACCCCTCTCAGGCACAAGCAGGTCAGGCTCTGCAGGTTCCATGCCCTCATTTTTTCCCTCCAGCCCTGGTACTGTGGTTGTGCCAGTGGTACCTTCTGCTCTGTCCCCAGTTCCTCATATTTCAAGTGCTTCATCACATCAGTGAGTGGCACCAGTCCTGGCTGCAGCTGGAGGGACCAGCTCCATCCCAGAGGGCATGGAAAAGTCACCAGATTCTTCCTTTGGATGCAACACCTTTTGTGTTGGGAAGTTCTCCCATACGATTTTTAAGGACTCTCATGACATTTCATGTCACCAGATTCTTCCTTTGGATGAAACACCCTTTGTGTTGGGAAATTCTCCCATACAACTTTTAAGGAGTCTCATGATATTTCATTACCGAAGGCATAAGATATTCAGATGGTCCCCTCAAACATTTTTAGTCTTGGCATTTTTGTCTGTAAAGATGTTCCATTTTAGAAAGGTATTTTTAAGAGAGCAAAGCAATTACCTTTAGAAGAAATGAACTTGCTTTAAAAATGTCACAGGGGCTCAAGCAGCTCAGTGTGGTTTAGGGTGGTGAACTGGTGTGAGAGCAAAAGGTGACCTCAGAGAAATTAAGGAAACAGCATCCAACAGCCTGAAAAACTGCTCTCCAAAGCTCCTGCAGATAATCCAGATAAGTGAGCACGTCTGCAAAAATCCAGAAAGGATAAAAATCAAATCTTTGCCAGGATGCAGGAGTCAGTGGGAGTGTCAGGATGTCTGGTTCGGGTGCCACAGGGTTTGTCCTGCCAACGGACTCTTGGGCTCTGCTAGGGCACAGATCTTGTTCCAGGTCCACCTGAGGCGATGTGGGTGGCATGCAAAGCAGCCAGGAACAACACCAGGGACTCCTGATTTTGGGTAAGAAATCTGCAAAACCCCCAGTAGGCAGGAGGCACGCAGCATGTGGCTGGGGTGTGGAAGCACAGAGATTCTCTGGGATAAGGATCTGGGATGGTGTTAGGGGCTTGTCCAGCATGAGCTTCTGACTTGGGGTCAGAAACCTCAAGTGGCTGAAGCTGAAAATGCATTTGTGTCTATTTAGCTACACCCAACAAACATGAGAAAAGAGAAGGTAGATTCAGGACTGGTGTGAGAACACAAACCCCCCCGGGGAGGCCTCCCATTTCCATGGCTGTACCACGCAGGTACCACAAGCAGAAGTGTTGTGTTTTGTGTTAGAAAACTCTCCTGCTTAATTTTTAGACTGCCATGATATTGTTTTACTGGTGGCATGAGACAGACAGTCTGCCCCTGACCCTGGAACGGCAGCTGGGGGGCACTCTGGTCTGGGTGCAGGTCTGTTACCTGTTCTTGGAGCTTCTGGGTTTGGGGAAACAGGTTGGGGATGCAAGGTGCTGTCCTTTGCTGGCATGTGGGCCGAATGGATCAGGTCACATCAGGGCTTCAGCCAAACAAGGTGCCAAGGGGTGACAGTGCAAGACAGAAGCTCCTCTCTGCTGATGGACGGGTCTGTGTCCTTGCCGTTCCTTAGGCTGGGGACACTGTGATGGAAAGGACTTCTGTGACTCCCAGCTGGCCAAGTCCAGGGACAGCAGATCTGCAGAGTCCTGCTCTGGGGCTGCAGGGACCCTCGGGCTGCCCTCTGAACTCCCCAGTGCAGGCCCCCTCCCCAGCCTTGCTGCCCTCCTGCTCTTTCCTCTGTTCACATCAGAGATTTCTTATGAAATGTCTTGCCTCCCTGACCTTTGTCACCCAGCCCCATCCCCAGAGCCTTCCCACCTCCTCCTCTGCCTTCTGCCCTGAATTACAACCAGCCTGGCTGCCCCTTGAGCCCAAAATACCTCCTTCCCCACCAGCATGAGCTCCTGGCCATGGCAGCACATGCTCAGCCCTTGCTCTGAGTCGTGTGCCTGGCCCATCCTTGAGCCCTGGCACAGCCCGTGTGTTTCAACATTCCCAGTCATTTCTGTCCAGCTGACTGGGCCTGTTTGCACCAAAACCTGCCTGTGCCAGATGCTGGGTCACACACGGTGCTGTCCCCTGCCCAGCAGTGGGTCAGGTGCCTGGGGGTGTTTTAATCTGGATCATTTCAGCCAGGGTAACCCATTAGCCCTGGATGTCCCAGCACACAGGAGCATCAGGACCCTGAAACACAGCAGGAATCATCAGCATTTGACATCTATATTTTCTCACCTATATTTCTCTCAGGGAACATGGTTTTGTTTGGCGTTTGATGCAAGTTGTTTTGGTTTTGCTTTTTTTTCCTGAGGGGGAAAAAGAAAAACAAACCACAACCCTCTGCCTTGTAATTTCAAGGTTTAAAACCTTGCAAAAACTTTATTCAGGGTGTTTTGTTTCTAACGTTGTTTCCCAACACCTCAATCCTACCACAGATGATGCTCACAGGTGGTGATGCTCACAGGTTGTGCTGCTCATTATCTTACATGATACCATGTGGGCTCTGGAAGGATCAGGTTGATCATTTTAGTTTTAAAACCCAAACTGTGGCTTTGTGTTTGCACTGATTGAACAAACAAGCCTTCTTCCTACTTCCAAGTATCTTCTGCTCCTGGCATATTCTAAAGGGTTGACCCTCTGGGCGGTCCTTGTGGGCCTTACCCCTCCTGATGCGTTACAAAACGAGATGAAATTAACTACAGAAAGTTCACAGCAACAACCCAGAGGGCTGAGAAGAAATCCTGCCACGGGGAATTCGGGCGCGGCCAAAAAGCAACACCTGCTTTTTCACGCTAATTGTTTGTAAATGTTTCTTCGCAAATTTATTCCTCCCACCCCCCCCGCCCCAGCCTGATTCTGGCGTTTCCAAAAACCTGGAAATCCCCCATTCTTGACGGGTTTTGGTGACATCTACCTGCAACGCTTTCCTAAATTTCCCCTCTGGGCAGCAGGGGCCGGCGGGGCCAGCACCATCCCCGCTGCAGGACCCAGCAGTGGGGTACAGAGCCCTGCTCCCCCCGGGACCCCCCCGCACCCCTGGGGCACATCCCCTGCCCCACAGCTCCCCGGTGGGAAGCGCTGCCCTACCTGGCTGCTTTCACCGCAGAGCCCCGCTGGGGTTCACCTCGCACGTCGGTGAAGAAATTCCCGGTTATTTCTTCCTTGGTGGGGCAGTCCCGTCCTGGGGAGGGAGAAGCTGAAAGCCAAGCCACACCCCGGGACCCCCCCCACCCCTGGGGCACATCCCCTGCCCCACAGTTCCCCGGTGGGAAGCGCTGCCCTACTTTGCTGGGGTTCACCTCGCACGTCGGTGAAGAAATACCCGGTTATTTCTTCCTTGGTGGGGCAGTCCCGTCCTGGGGAGGGAGAAGCTGAAAGCCAAGCGTCCCCCCGGGACCCCCCGCACCCCTGGGGCACATCCCCTGCCCCACAGCTCCCCGGTGGGAAGCGCTGCCCTACTTTGCTGGGGTTCACCTCGCACGTCGGTGAAGAAATACCCGGTTTTTCTTCCTTGGTGGGGCAGTCCCGTCCATGGGGAGGGAGAAGCTGAAAGCCAAGCGTCCTGCCCTGTCCCCTCGCAGTGCTGCGAGGCCAGAGAGAGACAGCTTCAGGGCTCAGCCTTGCTTTTTCAGGTCGCGGCTGGTTATTCAGCGCAGCCTGGGTTGACTGGTGGGACACAAATCGACACCGTCCCCCCCCAACAACCCCAGCCCCACCTACTCCTGCAAAGTCCCGCCGAGCTTACAGGAGATGGGTGCCGATGGGGCTCGTTCCCCTCCTTCCCAGCAGCCTTTCCCTGCCCCTTTTCCGTACCCCGACTCTCTCTTCCCATTGCCGATGACCCTCCCAGGGCTGCTCCCCCCAGCGCAGGGGGCTGGGGCTGCGGGGTGTGCAGAGCCCTGGGGGGCTGAGCCCACCCGTCCCTGGGGTAGCAGGGATGTCTGACCGTGCCGATAAGAGTTTAATTATCGATGCAAAAGGCGTTGCTGGGCGGGGGGGGAGCCTTGCTGTGAAGCTTGGGAGGCCTTTGAAGTTGGGATGGAGAGGCACTGAAGCCCAGGGGAACAGGGCTGCTCCCACTGACCCTTTCTCCTCACACCTGCACTACAAAGCCCCTTCCTGGGAGGGAGACGGTGCAGTAATTGGAGTGAGTGGGTTAGCAGTGGGTTAACGATTAGCAGGGGAGTTCAGAGCCCTCCTTGGTCCCCCACTGCTCTTCCAGAGGCTGGGGCTCAGCACATCCCCCAGCTTGTCACCCCAGGGCTTGTCCCACTATCCCCTCCATCCACCCCCGGGGGGGCTAAGGGTCTGCAGGCTCCCACAGCTCTGCTCCTGAGCCCGGGATGCTTGAATGTAGGACCTCAAGGTGCCCACATCTCTGTAGGGATGCAATATTATCCCTGCAGGAGCCGTGGCCACCGTGTGAGTGTTGGGGAGGGTTTCTGAGCACTTACTCTTTATAGGTATATGGCAAGAGGTACATGGACCCAGGTAAAATGCACATCCTTTGGATGCTGGTCCCTGCCCAGGCTTGCTCACTCATCCCCAAGCAGTGTTTAGAATTTGGTAGATGACATGGAAATAGATATGGATACAGATATAAAAATGAAGATGTAGGTATAAATTTTATGTCTACATATACATCATATACCTACACAGATACATTCCCCTAATCTTTGACTCTTGCCTAATCTGCACCTGTGAGGTTGCAACGTGCACTGCTCACCCAACATGACGTGATGCAACTGTGCAAAGGAGCAAGTAGGTTCTGCCTTGCATGAGATTCCATCTCAGGACCCTGGTTGGTGCTGGGGAAGGAACCTGCTGGCTTCTAGGTGCTTCCATTCCAACGGGCAATCAGGCTTGACAGCTTTTCTGCCGGCACAAGAATTTCCCCTGACACCTCCTGGTGCTTTGGCTCAATACGCCGAGTCGAGGCCAAGGCACAGAATAGGGGAGACACAAAATGGTGCTCAGGAGGACAAAATGGAGCTCACCGTTTGAGCCTGATGCGTGCAGACAGTCCATAACATCAAACAGAATTGCCCAGCTGTAGGAGAGAGGTCTCCCAAACTGGCACGTTTCTGAGAAGCAGCTCAGCTGAAAGGGGTCCTTTGTGGCGGTCCCGCTCACTCGCCCCCCGGCGTCACGGGTGGGCTCGCTCCGAGCATCACCCTGGAGAGGCACGGTGGCCCGGGGATCCCCTGAGAGGGGCTGGATGGGGGCACTTGTTGGAGGTGATGTGGGGCGTTCCCTTCAGTGCTGGTCTGCAGCCTTTCCCCGAGGTGGGCAGCTGGGTTTTGGGTGGATCGATCCCTCCGTGTCCGAGCTCAGCGCGTAACGGTGCCGTGAGACGGACGCTCACACCCACAGGCACCTGTGCTGTACCAGGAGCTCTTGGGGGTGCCTTTGTGTTCGTGCAGTGCCCACTGCAGTGGGTTAACGGGCAGGACTCTGAGGCACTTGGCTGAAATGCTTGGGAAGGAACAAAAGAAAGAACTCAGCCCTCTTCCTGCAAAGAGGCATGAGCAGCCCGCTCCGTGGCCGGGCTGCAGGGAATGCCAGCTCGGGTAGTTATTTGTGCACCAAAGCATCCACAAGGAGATGGCTCCTTCACCTCCGTGAGGCTCTGTGACAGCCAGATGGTCCACCTGGTGGGACGGGGTGGAGCAAGGTGGCTCCAGGTCCCACGCACCACTGTGCAGACAAGCCCGGGTATGTCCCACCACATCTGCTCTGATCTCACCGTTGTTCCCCGTGGCGTGATGCTCCAGCAGGACCCCACGCTCTGCAGGCACCTCGTGCTGCCTGGGGCATCCCAGCGTGGGAAAGCGGGTGCAGAGACCATGGTGGGGGCAGAGAGGGTCTGCAAAGCTGATCCCCTCCCTGCAGCCTGCCTGCCCGGGTCACTGAGATCGTGCTCCCTCCTGGTGAGCAGGGAACTCCCCAGCCCAGGCTCCTGCTGAGCGAATTACCCAGGGAAAATAGGCAGAAAATCTTCAGATTAACAATAACAAATAAAAATGGATTTGAGATCTCCGAGGTAATTACTCCGTGCTGAGGGCAAGGGGCCTCTTCAGAGGTGAGAGCCATGCCGTGTGGGGAGTGCAGGGGCTCAGCCCTCAGCCCGCTGTTGGGCCGATGGAGTCACACGAGAAACCCTGGAAATGCTTTCAAATTGTTCTGCTAACATTAATAAATGCCTCAAAAGCTCCTAATCTGCTCTGTCAGTAGCATGACGTCCGGGTGTTTCACAGCCAGCTCACGTCCCCGCTTCCCCCTCTTCTCTCCCTGCCTGGAAATATTAAATGCAAGTGGCACCCGTTCCTCTGGCTGCTGGGACCAGCCTCATGCTGAGCCTCTGCAGGGACTGGAGCTGCTGTCCCAACATGACCACCCCCTCCTCAACAAGCTGGTGCCTTGCACCAAGACCACGTCCTTGCTCCAGAGCCTGGGGACTGGCCACCAGGGATGCTGCTGCACGTTGAGGTGTGGTTTGGGGCTGCTCAAGGGTGGGGAAGAGCAGCCAGAACAAACACAGCATGCAGCGTGGCCTTGACCTTGTAGGGTCCTGCAGGGCAAAGAGAACTGGGGAACACTGGGGGTCCCTGAGGAGCCTGGTGCTGCTGAGGGGGGCTGGGGGTGGGCACACTGGCAGGACGCCTGTGGCGCTCGCTCTCCAGGGCCAGGACACTTTGCTAACACCACCCGCCAAGCTTCCAGCCCTCTGGACCTGTACCCTGGAGCTGGGGCTCCTGCCCCAGGTGCTGAGCAAGTTGGGGGGTTAGCAGGAAGCTCCCAGGCTCTCTGCTGCCTAATGCTGTGGGATCTGGGTGTGGGGCCCAGAGGCAGCATTTGCCACTCGAGGTGCTCACCCTGTGCGGGCAGCAGGGCTGCAGCATCACCCTCCCTGCTGCTGGCACCCGGCAGGTCTGTAGGCACTGCACAAGGGGCTGGAGCACAGGTCTTAGGAGCAGTGGATGAGGGAGCTGGGGGTGTCCAGCCTGGAGACAAGGAAGTGAGGGGAGACCTGCTGGCTCTGCAGCTGCCTGAGAGGAGGTTGGAGCCAGGGGGGTCGGGCTCTGCTCCCCAAGAACAAGGGATGGGACAAGAGGAAACGGCCTCAAGTTGTGCCAGGGGAGGTTCAGATTGGAAAATGGGAACAATTTCTTCCTGGCAAGGGTTGTCAGGCCCTGGCCCAGGCTGCCCAGGGCAGGGGGGGAGTCCCCATCCCTCGAGGGGTTTCAAAGCCATGTAGATGTGGTGCTATGGGACATGGTTTAGTGGTGGGCTTGGGGTTAATGGTTGGACTTTATGATCTTAAGGGTCTTCTCCAACCAAAATGAATCCATGATTTTATGATTCTAAGTTTCCACGGAAAGCTCCTGAGCACGTTCAAAGGCATCCTTGCCTCTCCCCCTGAAGAAGCTGCTCCCCTCTCCTTGCAGATTTACCCCTGTCTCATTAAGCTGGGCTCCTGGTGGTGGCAGGGCTTTTGAAGGGTTGGCTTTGAAGGCCTCCTCCTGCAGCCTGTCCCCCACGGTCTGGCCTCTCCAGTGGGGTGTCAGCCAGAACCATGGGGGGTCACTTTGTGCTGGAGCCAGGCACGGAGTTGTGCAATTACAGTGGCTGTGGGGGTGCAGACTTCAAACTAGTGATGCTGGGAGGGATGTGAGCCTAACGGGCTCGGTGAAGCCTCTGGAGGAGAAGTGTCCAAGTGAAGCACAATGCTCCAAGTGCATCGGTGTTGTTGAGGGTGGAACTGGTGGACAACCTGATGCGTGGACTTTGTTTTGCCAGATGCTCCTCCCTTGATTGGCATCCTCTCTGACCTGCTCTGCATCCCCTCAGACCTGCTGTGTGCAGCCTGCTCTCCTCCCAAAGGACACGTTGCTCCCGGTCTCATGGGCATCACACCCCTGCCCCCCAGCTCTACCCCAAATCAAGAGCTTGGGGGACAATCAAATGAGTGAGGTTGTTTGTGGTGGCTCAGTTCTTTGCCCCTGAGGGCTGGAGAGAAAGCTTTCTAATGCAGGGTTTTTCTCCTGTGTTTTCCAGTGAACTTGCTAGACACGTCAACAATTCCAGGGGACTGGGGCTGGATGACTTATCCCTCCCATGGGGTAAGTATGAAGCAGCTGTTGGCACACGATGGACCCCATTGAGATGGGTCACCATGGATTTTCCTGGGCAGGGTAAATGGACATCTCAGCCCCAGGCTGGTGCCTTGGTCAGTGCAAATGGGGCTAAGTGACCGTGTCTGTTGGAAAATGCCAGTTTGAAAGACTAGCAATGGGGTGTTGCCAGTCTGGAAACACTGTTTAACCCTCTTGTGTCCCTTGGTAGGGAGCAGGTTGTCACCAGGTCCTGAGCTTTGAGAGAAATCAACAGCTGGGTCACCTCATGGGCACTCACCCCAAGAAGCACCTCATTCCTTGCTGCAGGAGCAGCAGACCCTGCAGATGGGTAGATTCTTACAGGGAATGGGGTTGTAAATGCCCAGCCCTGTGATGTGTCCAGGAGGGATGTGTGAGTGGGAACCCCCACGGTGATCCTGACATCTCCACGGCCTGGATCCTCTCCACACCCTCCCTTCACTTGCAGTTCTGTGTCCAGGTTTTCCTGCTGCAGCAGCTTTCTGGGAACTGTGGCTTCGAGCTGGTGGTGGTGCCCTGGTGTAGGGATTTTGCTCCTTCCTTTAGTGAACAGAAACAAGCCCATAAATACACACAGGACCAACTGCAGGGCACAGTGGGGCTTGCTGCAAGCACAGAATGTGCAAAATTGGGGTGTCTACCTGGCTTTCCCTGCTGTGTTGATTTTCCATGTCCACTCTTTTTCATCCCCTCTCTGAACTAAATGGTCTTAATCTCTTCAATTCCACCTCCTACAGAAATCTTCCCAGGCCTCTAATCATTTTCATTGATCTGGTGCTTGAGACTTTCAGTCCCCGTGCTGCTTGAGCAGCAGCAATCAGGACTGTGCATTAATAATAATAACAATGATCAGATTTATAGCAGACATTATCATATATGTAAATATATCACACCATCAACTCAGCTCTAATTTGAGCAGTTAGCTGTTGCAATGATGACTATCCTGGAAATGTGGTAGCTGCAGAGGTACAAGGTCAGGGGGGGGCTGCAGAGCTAATGTGATGTGATCTCCTGCATAAATACAGGCCTTCAGACCTGTCAATTCACTCACATCTCAGAGGAGCCCAGCTTGTAGAAAAAAAACCCATCCTTGACTACAAAATTGCTGCTGGTGGTAAATCCTCCAGGTCCTGCAGTGGGGTTGTTAGCAGGTCAATGTTAAAAAACCCATCGTCAGGCAGGTTTGCCTGGTTTCAGTTTCCAGCCACCAGACCCTCTTCTGCTGTTGCCTGGCTGAGGGGGATGCTGTCCATGTTGTCCTCTGCACGGTCATGCACTGGCTGCCCTCCGTGGTGTGGTTCTGCTGCCGTTTCATCCCACCCCTGCTGCCAAATCCTGGCATCCTGGGGGTCCCAATGCATCTTGAGGGGATCAGGGACCATGGCTTCCTCTGCTCCCCTGGAGGGAGGATGTTTCTGGGATGTTTCTTGCATTGGGGGCTGGCTTCTGTTGTCCACTTCCCCTGCTCTGCCCTTCACCCCATCCTAAGGAATTCCTCCCCACAGTCAGATAACCAATGCTCCAGACTGCCCGAGACCTTCCTTCTTCTGGATTTTCCACCATGAGTCCAGGTCCCAGATGCCTCCCCAGGCCCATTGCCACCTGCCAGACATGCTGCTCTGGGAAAGGGCCTGAGTTTGCTGCTCACCACCTCAGGAGAACTGCTGGTGTCCCTGCACTGTGGTGTGTTGTGACCCTGGCAGCCCTTGGGTAGAGCCCAGTTGCTGGTGCAGTGTGGGGCTGGTGCACTCTGAAAGAATATTTCAGGTCCCTTAGTTTTTGCTTCCATTTCCTTAGTTCAGACACTCCTGGTGTGCAAAAAGTAGCAGTGTCACCCCTGCCCCATGCTGCCCTGTCCTGCCTGAGCTGTGGGTGCAGCACGTCCTGGATGCCAGGGTGCAGGATTCCCCTGCAGTGTCTCTGCTCTGCCCATGGTCACACACATCCATCACAGCATCCTCCTACCAAGGGATGGTGATGCTGACCCTGGCTCCCCAGCAGAAGTCACACTTGGGTTTGCTTTATCCACATTTCCATTCCTCTAGGAGCCCAGGGCCACCTCATGGGTGACAGCAGAGAGGTGGGTAGCTCTGGCTGGGTCTTTGCACAGCACTCAGCAGCACAGAGCCTCTGTCCCCAGCCTGAAGAGCTTAAGGAGGGGGCTTGTGTCAGCTAGCTCAGTCTCTGGTGCCCTACAGCTTGCTTCTCCAGGATTTGCAGGTCCTTGTCCCACCCCTCTGGGTCTCCTGGGGGTGCCAGTCTCAGAGGTTTCCTTTTCTGGACTGGGAGATTGCAGAGCTGCCTGCAACTGCCAAGGCAGCAGTCCAAAGCATCCAGCATTGCAAAACTGGAGAGGTACCTCTGGCCAAGGCCTGACGTTTTCATCACACCCGTGGACGAGGTGAATTTGCCTTGCAGGAAGGGGTTTTTCCCCTCTCTGGGTTTGCTGTGGCCAGCAAGAGCAGAGGAGCAGGAGTGACACGGGCGCGGTGGAAACCAGCAGCACAGCCAGCCCTGGGGAGCCTTGAGCCATCAGGGAGGCAAGCATGGCCTGTTTTGACATTTCCTCTTGCCAGATAATTAACCGAGGGCTAATTGGCTGTAATTGCCGCTCAGGGGTTTAATTGCCTTCCCCCCCCTCAGCTCCACCCTGGAGACACGTGCAGGAAGCAGAAGGGTCAGAGCATCCCTGTCCCGCAGGCGGCGGCTCCTCTCAATTAGAGCTTCAAAGAGCTCCCGGGAGCTCTGCAGCTCCTCCATCCCCAGAACAATTCCCTTTGCACTGAAAATTAAACTCTTATCAGCGCTGTCAGAGAGGCTGCCCCTTTCCCTTCTGTGCCTCTGGTTTCCCAGCTCTCCCCAGCAAAATGTCCCAGTGCCCTTCTGCTCCCTCTCCTTGCTGGGCACGTGTCCTGCAGGATCAGAGGGAGCCTGACTGGCCCCTTTGCAAATTGCTTTTCTACTGACTAATTAAAACACTGATGAGATAAGTCAATATATTATTAATAATTATTGTATCGTCTACTTTGATTTATGAAGTCAGACAGGAAATGATTTTGTCCAGACACAGGGTACCTAAGGAGCTTGAGTGATGCCTTGTAGAAGCCAACTATGATTGAAGCACCTTGAGGGCAGGAGGAAGGCCCCCCCATGCTGCCCACAACCTCCCCATCTGCCCCCACCAGCACCTCTGTGGCCTGGTCCCACAGCATCCCCCCTGGCATGGGTTGGGGTCACCCCAGAGGTGGCATCTGCCACCCAGGCAGCTGCCCCAGTGCCCACCGTACTCCATGCTGGCTTTGCTGGTGGGAGCACCAGGAAAGACCTTTGGAGGTGGTTTGGAACCTCTCCTGGGCAACCTGGCCTGGTGGGAAATGTCCCTGCCTATGCAGGGGGGGTTGGAACTGGATGTTCTTTAAGGTCCCTTCCAACCCAACCCATTCCATGAAGCTATGATTCTGTGATCTCTGCCCCTCCACTCCTGCTGAAGGGAGGTGTCCTGAGGCCCCTGGGCACAACGAGCCAAGGGTGCTCTTCCCTCTTTCTGCAGTAGTTCAGAGAGAAAAGGGGCAAAAGGCACCAGGTTTGCTTGAGCAGCCAGCTGAGAGCATGCACAGCACATTTGCCCACAGGATGGTCCCTCAGCAGTTGGCTGCACATCAGAGAGGAGCATTTTATGCTGCCCCAGCACCAAACTGTTTGCAGGGCAAAGCTGACACAGCAGAGAACTTTTTCTGCCTGGCTCTGGCCCTGCAACCAGGCCAGACTGTTGCTTGGATGAACCTCTGACACAACAGCTCTATCATGGAGCAGGGTCTCCCTGTGCCCCAAGCCCACCCTACAAAAAGCCTGTTCCCAGTCCAAGCTGGGCTGTGTGCTTGCAATTGCAACCCCCACCAGGACCATGTCTTCTCCTTGGAGCATGAAAAGATACTGGAACTCTCTCATCTGCCCAGGCCATGTCTTCTGCTCTCCTTCACTTTAATGTCCTTGTGCCATTTATTGGGTTTCTCCTCCAATCTGGAGCATCTGCCTGGATCCAGGAATAGCAGCAAGTTACAGGGCAAGCTGCAGTGAAATGAATTTTCTTGGGGGGAAAAAAAAAACACCAACAAAGCTGTGTAGGAATTGAACATTGGAAAATAAAAATTTAGACTAGTAATTGAGATAAAAGCTTCTTCCAGTGCTTGTTCAGAAAATGCTGGGTTACTTCTAATTCCCCAGATGCTGGTCACTACCAGGAATTAATCACCTGTAGTGAAGCTCAGGGTAGTTAACTGCCTGACAAATCCCTCCTTAGCCACAGCAGTGACTGATTTCATGGGGATTATCCCCATTAAAACCTCCCATCTAATGATGTAAGAATGCAAAGCAGCCTTCTCTGTTTCTCTCTCAGTGCCAGTGGTGCAAGGGACCCTCCTGGGGAGCAGCTGTATCTCAGGGCTGCTCGTGGGAGGAAGGAAGGTGCTGGGTGTCCCAGCAGAAGCAAAAGCTTTGCAGGGAGACCTCATCCCTTGGCACCCTCCACGGCCACTGTGAGGGCAGTGGGAGGCTGAGCTGCTGCTCCAGCAGGACGTGGCCTCTCCTTGGGTATTCACCCCCTCTGCTCCTCTTCCTCCCCACTCTGCTGCCTTGTGCAGGCCCTGGGAGACTTCTAAGCCCTTGCTCAGCCACACAGATATCTGGCGTTTGCATCTTTTGCCTTTCATAATCTGGTGTTGACTTTAATTTAAACCATTGGGCCAACCCCTGCATGCAGATGCAATCGTGTGTGTCCCCAGCACCTGCACTCCCCACCTTAATTAAGATGTCCTCATTTCCATCTCGCTGGGGGATCTTATCACAATCATGGGGGCTGGGCTGAGCTTCATTTAATAAAAGCCACTTCCAGCCATCAGCTGGGCACAGGCAGTGCCAGGGGTGCATGGTCCCTGTGCTCTGAACCAGTGGTACCCAGCTCCACAGCCACCCATGGGTAGAGGCTCCTCTCCCTGCCCATAAGGGCTTGTAATTAGGGTGAAACAGGAAGAACCCTTCAAGTCATGGGGATTCCTGGAGTGGGTCCCTCCCTCCCGAATGCCCAGCAGGTTCTGGGACCTGGCAGAGCTCGTGGGACCTGTTTTGCCTTGTGGCACACTGGGAAGATGCACCTGTGGCCCAGCTTCCCTCCACACCTTTCCACCGATGGCAGAGCACTGGTCCTGCAGTGGTACCAACAAGGGGCTTTGGACCATCCTGTGATGCTGCATATGGGGAAGAGCTGACAGTCCAACTGCTGAACAAAAAAGGAAAACAAACAAAAAAAAAAGGTTTGGAAGAGGGATGCTGTAAATGTAAAACCTCCAGGTTCTCCCCCACACTTGATGCTGACCACCACTGCTGCTTGGAGATGGACGTTTAAGTGACGACACTGCCAGTGGTACCACAAGGTGTGGGGACACTGTGGTGACAAATACTGTCCCCTCTGCCAGACTGAGGAGAGAAGTGAATGTCTGCAGACCCAAAGCAACCACGCGTGGTGGAGGCCACGGAGTTTTGTCACAAAAGAATAACCTCCTGTTTCCCTTGCTGGGAAAGTTGTGGAGACCCCCAGGGCTGCCAGGCACTGCAGAGGGGACCTGGCTGTGCGTGGTGGGGAGCATCCTCACTGCCACCCCCAGCTCTGCCCATGGGTTCCCTCCTGTGCACAGCTCTGCCTTGCTCCCCACAGGAACCCAGCAGGGAAAAGACAGGAAACAGATGGCTGTGCTAATTTGTGCTCGATTAATTGCGACAATGACTTCCTCACCCTGGGCAGTGCAGGGTGGGGGGGTGTGGAGGTGGGTGCAGGGGCTGGTTGTGCCCTGCCCGCTGCTGCAGCTGCTCCAGGGCACTCCTGTGCCCTTGGCTGTGTGACAGGAGGGGACACTGGCTGTCACGGCCCCTTCTGCAGCCTCATCTCTGCAGCTGGGGGTGTCAGGGCACAGCAAGAGGGGCACAGCTCACCCCTCCAGAGGAGCACAGGGGGAGCCTGGCCACTTGCCCTGGTGCAGAACAAGTCCTCGGTGCTCTTTGGACCTAGGATGAACCCAGGCATCTCTGGAGTTCAGAAGATGATTTTTTTTTTTTTTAAGACAACCAATGAGAAATACCTTTCTCTCCTGGTAGTGACTTGGCCTCCACATCCTTTTGCCAGCACGTTCCCTCCCCTCTGAAGAGCTTTTGTTGAAGTCTGCACCTGGAGCTCTTTAGGACAGAAGAGCAGAGTTTTCAAGATGCTGGGGGAGTTTTGAAGATGTACATGATCTCAGTGACTGCCCTGATCACCCCAGCACCAGCAGAAGGCACAGCAACATCTCCTCCCCAGGAGCTGCAGGTCAAGGAAGTTAAATGAGGAAGGGCTTTCCCATCTGAGAGGGCAGAAGGGCACAGGCTGTTTTACAGGGATCACTGAGAACCTCTTGCCAGTATCTCAAGCTGTAGAGGTGTGATGCCCTCCTCCAGCTGTGCCCTGTCCCTTGGGGCTGGCAGGCCCATTGCCAGGCAGTGAGGTGCTTGTCCCAGCAGATCTGTGTCCCCTCCAGCTCCCCCAGACACTTGGGTGAAGCCTCCAGGCTCACACCCCTTGGAGCATCTGGGCTTGTGCTCGTTTTGTGTCTGCAAGGAACACGGGTCACCCCTCCTGAAAGAAAACACCGTATTTTCCCAGTCAGAGCAAGCCCAGAGATCTGTTTCAATGCACTCAGAATGCTGCTCAAAAGGTTTGTTTTCCTGCTCTGTGCAGCACTGCTGGAGCTTTGCTTGTTGCCCCCAGACCCCAGAGAGCAGACAGGCAGGCAGGGCACACACAGCGCGAGGTGGGGGCTGGTCCCCAGCAGAGCTGGCAGCCCAGGAAGGTGCAGGCAGGGGGTGCTGAAGCTGTGGGGGGGTGATGCTTTGGTGGGCAGAGCAGCCAGTGCTGCAGAGGTGCCAGTATTGTCCTCAGCTTCTGCTGGGCTGTGCCTTTGGCTGCCCCTCACAGCAGGACTCAGGCATGGTGCTGGGACACAGGCATCTTCAAATCCTGTTGCTAAGCCCATGAAAAAGTCAGGTTTGAAGTCCTCTTCCTGCTCCTCTTCCTCCTCCTCCCATAAGAAAGATTCAAAGATCCCAGATACATCCATGTGAGATGTGACTGGGGTGCCTGGTTTGGACAGGGCTGTGAGCAGAAGAGGTCGTAGGAATCCCATAGAGAAGGGAAGATCTCTGGGTCCTGGTGAGGGTTTGGTGGAGTTGGAGAGGGTGGAGAGGGAGACATGTGAGGCAAAAGCAAGACCCAAAAAGTGTCCTGTAGCCCTCAGCTACTAAGTTCAACTTGTGCCTCAGCTGTGGGCCTCATTTATCTCCAAAATCTCACTCCTTCTCTATTCTCATGATGCCCTCCCTTGGGTGACATAAATGGCCCTGTCCCACCAAACTCATTCATGCCACCCCTCCACCACAGTCCTGCTTGCTGCAACCTGCTTTTGCCCAACATCTCCTCCCCAAGCTCACCCTGCTGCCACTTTGGATTTTAATCCTGGAGCTGTCAAGCTCTAAGCCCCTGGGTTCCCTGAGCTGCCACCCAGCCCAGCCTCTCACCTGGGCTGAGCATTGGAACGGGTTGCCCAGGGAGGCTGTTGATGCCCCATCCCTGGAGGTTTTTAAGGCCAGGTTGGATGAGGCTTTGTTCAACCTGCTCTAGTGGTGGGGGTCCCTGCTCATGGCAGGGGGGTTGGAACCTGATGATCTTTAAGGTCCCTTCCAACCTTAATGATTCTATGATTCTATGACTGTGGGGTCCCACTGAGGAACCGCTGACTCCACCTTGCCTGGGAGGCAGGGGGCTCTAAGCCCCAGGGACCCCTTCTTCTTCATGGAAGTCTTGTGTTTGCTGCACCCTTCCCCTTCACCCTGTGTTATGCACCCCAAAAATCATCCTCCAGCTGGAAAGCTGCCCCTTTGGTTTGGGTGTGGAGATTGCATGAGCCAGGAGGGACCCAGGTGAGCACCACACAGGTGCCTTCCTGCTGCTGCTGCAAATGGTGGGTTGGGCACCAAGAGAAGGGACTTGCAGACATGGAGTGGAGTGGATGACAGGGCCAGAGGAAATGGCCTGAAGCTGCACCAGGGGAGGTTAAGTCTGGATATCAAATAATTTCTTTACCCAAAGAAGGGCTGGACAGTGGAACAGGCTGCCCAGGGAGGTGGTGGAGTCACCATCCCTGGAAGTGTTTAAAAGAAATGTAGATGTGGTGCTGAGGGACATGATTGAAGCACTGAACGGGTAGATGAGGTTATGGTAGGTGGATTTAGGTGATGGTTGGACCTGATGATCTTCAGGGTCCCTTCCAACCAGGATGATTCTATGATTCTATGACACGTCCTGGAGGGTCTGGAGCCCTCCCAAATGCACGCTGCCATCAGATTCTTCCACCTGATCAGACTAGTGCAAGCATCCCTGTCTGCAGACAGGGGTGCACCTCACCCAGTGCCACACCAGGGTGAGAGTCACCACCCAAATTAGTGCTGGGTGAAGTCAGCTCATCCTCATTTCCCTGTGGCCTGGGGCAGCAACGATCTCTCGACCAGACGTGGCTGCAGGAGCAGAGGGAGGTCACAGACCCCTGCACGCCCTGCACTCAGCTGGTGTCTGGGGTCACCTGGCGTGACCTGTTCTCTCTCTGTCCCACAGTGGGATTCCATCAATGAAATGGATGAGTTTTTCAGCCCCATCCACACCTACCAGGTCTGTAATGTCATGACCCCCAACCAGAACAACTGGCTCCGAACCAACTGGGTCCAACGGGACGGCGCCCGGAGGGTCTACGCGGAGATCAAGTTCACGCTGAGGGACTGCAACAGCATGCCCGGCGTGCTGGGCACCTGCAAGGAGACCTTCAACCTCTACTACCTGGAGTCCGACCGGGACTTGGGCACCAGCACCCGGGAGAGCCAGTTTCTGAAGATTGACACCATTGCAGCCGACGAGAGCTTCACCAACGCGGACCTGGGGGTGAGGCGCCTGAAGCTGAACACCGAGGTGCGGGGCGTGGGGCCGCTGAGCAAGCGGGGTTTCTACTTGGCCTTCCAGGACATCGGCGCCTGCATCGCCATCGTCTCGGTGCGGGTGTACTACAAGAAGTGCCCGGCCATGGTGAGGAACTTGGCTTCCTTCTCCGAGGCTGTGACCGGAGCCGACTCGTCCTCCTTGGTGGAAGTGCGGGGAGAGTGCGTGGGCCACTCGGAGGAGAGGGACACTCCCAAAATGTACTGCAGTGCTGAGGGAGAGTGGTTGGTGCCCATTGGGAAGTGCGTGTGCAGTGCTGGCTACGAGGAGCAGCGGGATTCCTGCACGGGTGAGTCCCTGCTTCTTGCTGGCGGTGGCTGCCAGGGAAGGGGTGGCTGCACGGGGTCCTATTCTCCTCGGGGAAGGGCTGAGGACAGGTGTCTGCTTTCAGAAAACTTGGACAGTCAGCATCTCTGGAGGCCAAGGGCTGCCTGAGCCTTTGTTGGGTGGCTTTATGCTTCCAGAACGCGTTGCCAGTACCACTGCCAATCTCCTTGGGAGCTCCTGTGAGCAGGTCCTGGTGCACGGGGCATGGCTTTGGGACAGAGACTGGGGGATGGTTATCAGGAGAGGAATGTTGCTCAGACATCCCACCCTGCTGCCCCCAGCAGCTCTGGCCGGTGCCGAGATCTCTGCTCGTGAGTTTTGGCCCTTCCCAAACACCTGCCACTCACTTCCATTCAGCAGGGGGTTTGACAGGGAGGAAAGCAAAAAGTAAACCCCTAAAATCAAGGTGACTGTGTCCATCCATCAGCCCTGCCAGGGGCTGTCCAGGGTGTGGAGAGCCCTCCCTGGGTTCTCGGTGCTGCTGGGCACGCTTCGAGCTGCCAGCTGTGCAAACTGTGATAAGGAGAGGGGTGAGCAGCAGCAGCCCTGCAGCAGGCACAGGGATGTGTGAACAGAGCCTGGTGCCCCCTGAGAGGCCTCCAGACAGATCTGTGTGCTCTGGGTTTCTTTCTGGGACCAGTCGAGGGGAGCAGCACAAAGAAGAGCTCGGGGGCCTTTGTTTGAGTTCTGTGAAAATGTCAAGTGGATCATTGGTCTTAGGGACGTTTGACACAAGGTTAGGATGTCCAGTGTGGGACTGGAATGGATCCAGGTGCCACTGGGACCTGTGCCAGCCCCGGCCAGTCCCCAGCTGTGCAGAGGGGGAAAGAACGGGCAGAGTAAAAGCATCTATCTGGAACTCCTCCTGCCTGCAGCCATTGATTTGAAAGTCATCCTGGGATAGATCTGGTAACTCAGGAACTGTCTTCTCCCTCATTAAAAGGTGGGTGCGAAGCAGGGGGCCACATGCAGCTGTGGAAGGGGGCACTACATGGGCCATCTGGATGGTGTGGTCCCAGCCCCACAGCTGGAACAAGACACAAGTTGGAGGTTTGGATCAGAAGAGCCAAACATCCCTTCCCTGTATTCCTCTCCTGCCAACCTGGACAGCAGACTCTGCCACACGAGATCACAACCTGAAAGCTTGGAGGCACAGAGGAGCCCCAGGGGCCATCTTCTGCTCAGCCCACCCCATTTTCCTGTGTTACCTTGGACATGTTTGTCTCTCTCCTGGAAGCAAAGCTGTGGGAGAGAATCTAGACTCATGGAAGCAGTTTGGGTTGGGAGGGACCTTAAAGATCATCCAGTTCCACTGGATGATGGGCAGGGACACCTCCCACCAGCCCAGGCTGCTCCAAGCCCCATCCAACCTGCCCTTCAACACTGCCAGGGATGGGGCAGCCACAGTTGCCCTCTTTCAGCTTGAAATGGTTCCTCTCATCCCATCCCTCCCTGCCCTTGTCCCAAGCCCCTCCCCAGCTTTCCTGGAGCCCCTTCAGGCACTGGAAGGTGCTCTAAGCTCTCCCTGGAGCCTTCTCTTCTCCAGGCTGAACACCCCAACTCTCCCAGCCTGTCTCCAGAGCAGAGCTGCTCCAGCCCTCCCATCATCTCCGTGGCCTCCTCTGGACTCTCTCCAACAGCTCCATGTCCTTCTTGTGTTGGGGACCCCAGAACTCGACCCAGCCCTGCAGGGGGGTCTCACCAGAGCAG